>NC_079194.1:181697494-182010619 GCF_029499605.1 Hyla sarda | reverse complement strand
TGACAAAAGTAGAAGCATGAATTCTGAAGTGTTTCGGGCAATATTATTTGCTCATATTCAGCAAAATGATTCAGAACTCATTGGACAGTGCTTCACAGAGCAGATGAACAATGACCCAAAGCATACTGCAAAAGCAACCAAAGTTTTTTAAGGGAAATAAGTGGAATGTTATGCAATGGCCAAGTCAATCACCTGACCTGAATCCGATTGAGCATGCATTTCACTTTCTGAAGACAAAACTGAAGGGAAAATGCCCCAAGAACAAGCAGGAACTGAAGACAGTTGGAGTAGAGGCCTGGCAGAGCATCACCAGGGATGAAACCCAGCGTCTGGTGATGTCTATACGTTTCAGACTTCAGGCTGTAATTGACTGCAAAGGATTAAAAATTGATTCATGATTATTATTATTCTGTCCCATTACATTTGGTCCAGGGGTGTGGAAATTTTATAAAAAACTACTTGTCCACGGGACTAAAATGGAGCAAAATCTACTTGTCCCTCATGACGATCCACTTGTCCGGGCCAATTTTCGCTTTTACACTCTCGTTTTTTCCTCCTCGCCCTATAATAGCCATAACTACCTACTATAATGACACCTTTTAATTTTTCAATAACATATTCTCCGAACCAAAAAAAAAAAAATATATATATATATATATATATATATATATATATATATATATATATATATTAAGGGAAGTGAAATTGAAATAGTAAAAGATAATTTAGCAGATTTGGTGATTTTTCTTTTATGCGCCATTTACCTTGTGGTCAGATAACATGTTAGTTTTATACTTTAGGCGCCTGATTACAGCAATACCAGATTTGTATCGTTTACGTCATGTTTTACTAATTCTGGACTTTTTCAAATTTTTTTAATTGCCATTTTTTAACCCCTGTAGCTTTATTTTTTTTCCGCGTACCAGGCTGTATGAGGGCTCATTTTTTGCGCCATAATCTGTTTTTTGTATCGGTACCATTTTGGTATTGATCTTACTTTTTAATCGCTTTTTAACTTTTTTTTCTGGGATATTATAAAAATTGCAAATCTGTGGTTTGGTATTTTTTTTACATTTACCGTACGGGATACATAATGTTATATTTTAATAGGTTGTACAATTACGCATGAAGCGATACCAAATATGTTTATTTTTATTATGTTTACATGTTTTTATATAGGAAAAGGGGGTGATTTGAACTTTTAACATGGAAGGGGTTAATGCAGCGGTCTTCAAACTGTGGCCCTCCAGATGTTGCAAAACTACAACTCCCAGCATGCCCGGACAGCCAACGGCTGTCCTGGCATGCTGGGAATTGTAGTTTTGTAACATCTGGAGGGGCACAGTTTGAAGACCACTAGGTTAATGTGTGTCTTTCAAACTTTTATTAAAACTTTATTTTATTTATTTTTTACACTTTATTACACTTATAGGAGGAATCATTAGATTCCTCAGGCAGATTAATAGAGTTCTATTGAACTCTATTAATCTGTGTGCTCTGTGATCCATTGATAGAGCCTGGTACAGCCAGGATCTATCAATGACAGAGCCGGGACAAGAGGAAGCAGAGGTAAGTCCTCCGGCTACCTCCATAGTGGATCGCCCCCCCCTGCGATCGCGCTGCGGGGGGGGGGGGGGGGGGGGGGGCGATCCACCCCACTAGCCCACCAGGGAGCATTCAACTGTCCCTTTAGACGCCGCTGTCAGTTTTGACAGCGGCGATCTAAAGGGTTAATAGCCAGCCGCGGCGATCGCCACATGCTGGCTATTAGCGGCGGCCCCCGGTTACTGAGAACAGCCGGGGGCTGCAGAGTATGGAGCGGGCAGGAATCCCGAGTCCGCTCCATACATACTGCAGAGCGCCGCATGCATCTCCCCGTGCAGACGTGCGGGGAGCGAAGGCTGAGGACGCAGGTCTGCACGGGGAGAAATAAGCCACGCCCCCTCATCTCCCCCCGCACGTCTGCAGAGCAGGGGAGAGAAGACAAATACACAGCTTCTCATCTCCCCTGCTCTGCTTCCGAGGACACAGGCTGCAGCGTATGGAGCGGGCAGGAGTCGGGATCCCGCTCCATACAAACTGCAGATCGCCACTGCACTTGTCAGGTCCGGTCCTGCTTGCCCGGGCCGGACAAATTCACCTGCCCGGCGCCCAAAACTGCTAGTCCCGGGCGTCGGGCGATAGAAATTCCACATCCCTGTGGTCCCTTAACAAGTGGGAGGCACATATGCAAACTGTTGTAATTCCTACACCACCCACCTGATTTGGATGTAAATACCTCAAATTAAAGCTGACAGTCTGCAGTTAAAGCAGATCTTGTTTGTTTCATTTCAAATCCATTGTGGTGGTGTATAGAGCCAAAAATGTTAGAATTGTGTTGATATCCCATTATTTATGGACCTGACTGTGTATGTGTATATATATTATTTTTTTATTTATTTATTTAAAACAATAATTTAAAAAAATGTATCCGATAAATTGAGCAAATAATCGGCTACAGGATCTGCTGTATACTATTGCTGCATATTCTCTGCAGCTGATTTTGCTACCCATTGAAGTTAAAGGGGTATTGCAGGAAAAAAACTTTTTTTATATATATATATCAACTGGCTCCAGAAAGTTAAACAGCTTTGCAAATTACTTCTATTACAAAATCTTAATCCTTTCAGTACTTATGAGCTTCTGAAGTTAAGGTTGTTCTTTTCTGTCTAAGTGCTCTCTGATGACACGCGTCTCGGGAAACGCCCAGGTTAGAAGAGGTTTGCTATGGGGATTTGCTTCTAAACTGGGCAGTTCCGGAGACAAGTGTCATCAGTGAGCACTTAGACAGAAAAGAACAACCTTATCTTCAGAAGTTCTTAAGTACTGAAAGGATTAAGATTTTTTAATAGAAGTAATTTACAAATCTGTTTAACTTTCTGGAGCCAGTTGAGATATATATAAAAAAAAAGTTTTTTTCCTGGAATACCCCTTTAACTTCAATGGGTAGCAAAATCAGCTGCAGAGAATATGCAGCAATAGTATGCAGCAGATCCTGTAGCCGATTATTTGCTCAATTTATTGGATACATTTTTTTAAATTATTGTTTTAAATAAATAAAAAAATAATATATATATACACATACACAGTCAGGTCCATAAATAATGGGATATCAACACAATTCTAACATTTTTGGCTCTATACACCACCACAATGGATTTGAAATGAAACAAACCAGATCTGCTTTAACTGCAGACTGTCAGCTTTAATTTGAGGTATTTACATCCAAATCAGGTGGGTGGTATATATTATATATATATAAAAGTTTGTCCTGGATAACCCCTTTAATGGGTAGCAAAATAAGCTGCACAAAATATGCAGCAGATCCTGTACATGTAAATGTACCATAAGGGTGCATTCACATGTGCATATTTTGCGATGCATATCTGCTGCGGATTTGCTTCCCCAGATATTGCTGCCCATTAAAGTTAAAGGGGAACAAAATGTGCAGCAGCAAATCTGGAGCAAAAATTTGCACGAGTGAATGTGCCCTAAAACAACACAGGCCCACTATAATATACTAAAAATAAAAATACTATCTGAAAATAGTTTCAATATATGTCTCTAATCAGTATTCATGAGGAGGCATTGTTTGAGGAGTGGGCAGGAGGTCAGCCATATCAGTACACTAATGGGGTAAAGGAACGCCCCCAGTGCGCCAAACAGAATAACAGTACACCAGAATGCCATATTAAAGGTACTCTAGTGCTAATGGTAACTGCTCCTATTAACTTTAACCTGCTGATTGATCATGTCAATGTGATTCTTTCTATGACTGTTCCAGAGTACAGAGAATGACATAATATTTATTGTGTACACACTGGAGTTATGAAACCTTATTTCCTACGTACACACAGGTAATCAATAAATAAACTTACTAGCACTAAATAAAATTACCTTACGTATAATTAAAGGAGGGATGCAGTCCAGTGAAGCCCCTGGAGAGAATAGAGAGAACCTACAGCGAGCATAGGAAACTGCTGCAGTGCAGAACCTGAAATGAAAGACCCTGTAGATCAGTAGGCTGCAAACTGTGGCTCACCAGCAATTGTGAAACTACATATTGCAAGTTATTGCAGTATAAAATAAAGTAAGATATCATCCTCGTAGTGGTCACCATGATTACTGGTGCTGGAAATTAAAGTTTCACCAATGGAGTGCCGATCCTAGTACTGGAATGAACACTAAATCTATCTTCTCATTATTATGTTCACATAAAAGAAAACCAGAAGGACTCCTTTAAAGAGCCTAAGTCCGTTAGTGTTGATTATGGGCACTATGGTTACAGACCGCACAAAGCACTCACCTGAGAATTACAGAGACAGACTTTAAGCTATGGGGGTTCAGTATCAGTTCCCAGAAACTTTCTAATGCATTCACATCAATGTTTGGGGTTGTAAGTAGTGCCCGGCATTCATGGAGGTGAACAGAAAAAACAGCAAGTCCAACCACATGTGGATCTTTCAGAAGTCCTGCCTATAATTTAGTAGTGCATAAAAGAAAAATTATAGCCCAATATAATCGATCCATCAAAAACAGTTGTGCCTGTCTGCATCATATACAAATGGTTCTGATATAATACATGGATTAACACATGCAAATATGTGTTGTGTTGTTCAGTGTTTTTATTTCCCCATTCCTTAAATGAGCTCCTTGAATCAGGTGAGCAAAAAATCACGTGACTTGAAATGGGAAAAACACAGCAGAAAATATGCCACCAAAAACATATGTAAATATGAAAATGCTATTTAAGAAAAAACAAGTTACAGATACTGCTAATGAAAAAACTAAAGGTGCAGTTTTTTGAGCAGTGTGTAAAGGAAGACAAACCAAATAATTTATCTAGAAGATGTACCTGCTGGCAGAACAGCTGCAGGGTCCTGCTTAGCACTGCATAGAGAGCCCTGGGATGACCACACAGCATCTTTACATAAAAGGAGGTCCAGGGACCTTGTCTGCACAGATGAAATCAAAGGAATGTATTATTTCATATACACAGCCCAGATTCATCAGACTGTTTGACATAAAAACTGCAATGATTTGCCCATAACAACCAATTTACAGCTCAGCTTTTATATCTTAACAAGCTGAGCTATGTTTGGTTACTATCAGCAAATCACTCCAGTTTTTTGTCAGGCAGATTGTTAAACCTGTCCATAGTCTTTACATAAAACTGCACAATCCTTTTAACAAAGACTGAGTTCACACTGCATTTATCTTTATGTGTAACAAAATACGACTAACACTTTTTTTTTGTTTTACACTGTATCCAATAGCAGAGTAGACTACACTTTTCTATATAGCAAAATTAAACAATTAAAAGGAAACAGTGAAATGGAAACACAAAAAGCAGTCTGAATCCAGCCTTAGCCTAACCAGTTTAAGAATGATAAATCTGCAACTTTTCAATATGTTTTAATATCATATCGCAAGTTTTGACAGTGAAAGGAAACATTTTGGTTTACATTAAAACCATGCACATTTCTCACAGCGGAAAATTTGTCGCAACTGTACCTACTCTACGTCATCCTCGGTGAGATGAACAGTTGCAATGATACACCATAGCAAACTAATGGAAAAGCTCTGCTTATTTTTTAAGTTTACTAGACTTGATAAAAATAAAGTTAAACACAAAGTATAATTTCACAATTCCAATAAACAACTGGAGTTACTATGTCGAGGCACAAAACGTAAATATGTGTGGATCAGAAGCAAAGAAGCAACCATTCATTACATGTGATAAATCTCTATGGGCACCCCCTGCCTTTATAGCAAATCCCTGTTTTCCAAGAGGGAACTGTGGGAGCTCTGAGTGGGGAAGACATTTCATTAAGACATGTCTTTGGTCAGTTTTAGACAATTGTACTAATACTGTAGTAGGTTTTTATACCTGTCAGGGGGATTGGCACTCGAGGCTGCCATAACACATTGGCAAAAGACAGTGAGAATCAAATCAGCAACCTGCAAAATAAAGAACAACACTGAGAATTAGAGATGAAAATACCTAAACCTTAAAGCGTACCTGTCAGATCCCATGGAAAAATAAATAAATATGTTTCTCATTACCTAATCCTGACCACGTTCATATAATTTTTATGCCTTTATCATCTATATTTGTTATAAAAAAAAATACATTTCATTAGCTCATAGTGTTAGAAATCCTCTCAGGGGAAGGTGTGTCTGCTGCCTTGTCCATGAGTCATCTCTTGTCCATGACTCATGGACAAGCCTGATACTGCTGCAAGACTGATTAGTGTCCCAGTAGATATGGGGACCCCAAGTGGTGGGATTTTTAGGAGCCTTTATTAAATATATAAAAAATAAAAGGAGACTTTTTTGTACTCACCGTAAAATCTCTTTCTCGTAGCTTTCATTGGGGGACACCTTACTGATGGGTATATGCTCTTGCCACTAGGAGGTGCTGACACTAGGAAAAAAAAAAGTCTGCTCCTCCCTGGTAGGATATACCCGCCCACTGGAAGTGAGGTAATCAGTTTTTTCATAGGAGAAAACAACAAAGACATACGTCCGAAGGACTATAGAAAAGAATCCTGGATAAACAACCCAAGAACCGGAAAGAATAGTCCGGAAAAAAGATGAAGAAATGGGTGGGTCTGGTGTCCTCCAATGAAAGCTACGAGAAAGAGATTTTACGGTGAGTACAAAAAAAATCTTTTCTCGGTCACTCTTCATTGGGGGACACCTTACTGATGGGACATACCAAAGCAGTCCCGTAGGGTGGGAAAAACAACCACCAGAATCAGTCCCAAGACTAAACTCACGTGTTCACAAGGCCTGCGGATGATCCTCTCAGGCAGAGACACACGAGGCCCTGAAATTGAACTCCCGGCAGATCTCCCATCCAAGGAGATGGACTAGGACGCCAAGGAAAGAGCGACCCAAGGCACTCAGGTCATATAGAGAGACAAGGAACCACAGGAAAAAAGGAAAGAAGGGATGCTGCTCTGGAAAGGGCCAGTGCATGACAGCAAAGACCTAAACAGCTGCAGACCCAAAAACCGCTGTGCCAGGGGCCGGCCATGATCACCTAGAAGGTGCAAGAGTCGGACTGGGGAAATGCGAATAACTTGAACTCCCTCAAACTCGGGAGGACCTGGACCCCGAAGGAAGAAAGGAGCAACAAACACCCTGCAAAGGGGGGCATCTCGATACCAGAGAGACCGACAAGTAAAATGGAGACGTAGAGTCACCTGGAAGACGCACCCCGGAAGAGTAAGAAAAACAGACGTCTGCAAAAACTCTCTGGGCGCCAAAACTTCCATGAAGTGAAGGAGTGCAGAACCGAAAGACCGCCCCGACTAATGGGATTGCGGAGAAGTCTTAGCCGGAACATCCCACATGCCCAAGACCTGAACCATCACGAAGGCCCGAGGAACCAGAAGAGCTGTCTAAAAAGAAGGCCCGCCACAGCATCCTAAGACCGAATCCAAGCGAATGAGACCAACCAGTCCTAGACCCCGAGGTCCCAGCTGACCAGAGAACACTAAAGAAACATCCCGCCAGAATGGGAACGGAGGGAGAAACAAATGAGAACCCAGCAGGGAATCTCAGGTTCTGGGCACAGGAAGGATGACTCCAGACAACTTTGGTGTCAGTACAGTACCACTGACACAGACAAAAGGGAAGGAAGAACACACCCCCTCCAGGTAGATTGTACAAAATTCTCCAACAGAGGAAAGAGCCAAGCTGAGATATTGGACAGGAAGCCTAGGCAGGAAAAAGGCCCTGTGGAATGCATTCGGCAAAAGCCAAGGGCCCCGCCAGAAACTCCACCTATACAGTAGGAACAGCGAGGCGGTAACATCTGGGCGGCAGAGAAGAATCAACAAAATAGTCCCTCCAGAAGACAGAAAACAAGGATGGATGAAAGGAAAACTCAAGTACAGACCCATGCCAAGCACCCTGATCCCCGCACACCTGTGGAAAGGGGATTGGCAAAGTGCACCATGCACAGGAGGAGCAGGAAAGTGCCACCCCACAGCCACGGATAAGTACTGGGAGGACGGAACCCCCCAGGCCCAAACGGCAACCCATTGCTGTCTGGAGGAGCCACCTTGTGTCCCAAGAGGGATCGGAATCCAGTACAGTGACCCCCCGACCTATGATGGCCCCGACATATGATAATTTCAACATGCGATGGCCTCTCAGAGGCCATGGCATGTTGAAGGCAGCATCAACATACGATGTTTTTGTATTTTTGTAAGTCGGTGCCATGGCATAAACGGCTATCAGGCAGCGCTGACTGCTTCAGCTGCCGCCGGATAGCCGTTTACGGTGCCCCGTGTGCTTCGGTGATGGTCTCCTACCTGTCCTCGGGGCTCCAGAGCGTCCTCTTCGGGATCCCCTCCATCGCCGATGCTCTCCATCGTAGTCATCACGTCGCCGCACACGCCGCCCCGTCATACAACAGGAGCGGCGTGTGTAGTGATGTGATGACGGCTACGTGAGAGCGACGTACCCAGGCAGGAGAGACGTTCCGGAACAGCGGGGACACCACAGGGACACGGCGACAGCGATGGACCAGCGGCAGCGGTGGACCAGGGCAGCGGTGACCATCGGTGATGGGTCCGGAGCGGTGGGGACAGGTCGGTACAACTTCCTATACTTTCCATTGCACAGATCCCTCAACATACGATGGTTTCAACAAACGATGGTTCATTTGGAATGGATTACCATCGTATGTTGAGGGACCACTGTACACTGGAGCTGGGCAAAAAGTACAAGATGTGTGGAGCGACAGTGACAAGTAGGTGCCTGAGCCATCCCGGACCGAAACCCCGGAAAACACACCTGGAGACATAGGGAGGAGCTCCACACCTACAGGATGGTCCTAGCATATGTAGGAACACAGACATGGGAAACCCACAATAGCAGTGGGGTACTAAGACTGCGGATACAAACTAAACTGCAGACAGCAAAGGGACCAGCAGGAAGGGAGGCATGCCTTTAGCAGACCAACAGTGCAGCTGAAGAAAGGAGAACAGAGAGATGCTGCCGTTGCTGAGAAAATCCCTGGAAATTGCAGAAACAGTGCCAGACACCAAGGCTGCAGACGCATACTTATGAGATGAAGGAGGAGGAGTGTGGAGCAGGAAAAATGCAGACATAGTGTGGCTTACAGGTAAAAAGGGTCCCAAGAACCCACAGTTACACACTCTGCGGAACTGCACCCGGAAAGAGAGACACCGGACTGCAGCTGCGTAACAGTAGACCGGGGGAGGTAACCAGGTGGATTCGAACTCCATGCAGACGCAGACTGGCTATGTGGCAAAGGGACCGTGGCCACACCTGGTCCCGCATACGGAAACACACAGTGGGGTGAGATACCAGCCTGTAGACAGAGTGGCAGGCATGTAGAGAGGGACCTGGACAAGAATGTAACCCTGTAAACCTAGTATGTGGTGCATTGTATAAGGCCCATGGGGTAAGATGGGGAGACTCGCTTTAAACCATCTCATGGCAATGGGTAACCTGAACTACCGTCCACAGGGTGGAAGTGTACGGCAGTTGACCCAACGTAGTAGGAAGCCATGTGGAAAAACCGACTGGCCGGCAGGAATAGGAGTCCTGAGCACCCAGGGTCACTCCAGTCAACCTTAGCAGAAGGCAGGGTACTATAGAGTGCGGCCCGTCCAAGGGGCGCCCTGGTGCTGTAGAAAACCGACAGAGGAAGTATTGTCTGTAGGGACCCTACTCCAGAACCCTCACCCAGTAGGGGGAACTGGAAACCTGGCTATGTTCAGAGGTCATAGACCGATGGCGGCGGAAACAATGTAGATAGCAGTCTGATTGAACAAGAACACCCCCCCAGGCGGTTGGTGAAAAGGGAACAGGCAGACCGGCAATAACTGTGCCCCATTTGCCATAGGTGGGAGGGCGGGGAGGCCGAGAAACCCACCCCTTGGGAGATAGAGGAAGGCAGAAGAGCTGTGTAATGCATCCCTGACATCCCGTATAGTGACCGTGGGAACGCTGGGGCAGTTCTACGTATACCGCGCACAGCAGTGGGGTACGGAACTCCAGCCGCAAAAAACAGTCGAGCGGCATACATGTAGACAACTGTCTGGCTTACCGGTATGGATCCATAGTGGACCGCGAGACACTCCATCGGGCACCACACACAGCGGTGAGGTACCGGAACTCCAGCAGCAGATACAATAGCCGTGAGACGTGTGACAGGCAGTGTAGTAAACCATGCAGACCGCTGTCTGGCCTACTGGCATGGAACCAGAATGGACAGCGAGTCATTCTGTTGAGCACCTCACACAGTAGCGAGGTACCGAAAGTCCAGATGCAGATACACCAGCCATGCGATGCATGGTAGGTGGTGTAGGAAACCATGCAGACCACTGTCTAGCTTACTGGTATGGGTCCATAGTAGACAATGGGTCACTCGATCAGTCCCCTCGCTCAGCAGTGAGGTACCGGAATCAAGTAGCAGATACATCAGCTGTGTGATGTGTGACAAGCGGTATCGGAACCATGCAGATCACTGTCTGGCTTACTGGTATGGGTCCATAGTAGACAACATGCCATACCATCGGACACCTCGCACAGTAGTGAGGTACCGAAACTCCAGCCATAGATACATCAGCCGGGAGAAATGTGACAGGCAGTGTAGGAAACCATGCAGATCACTGTCTGGCTGACTGGTATGGATCCATAGTGGATCGTGAGTTATACCATCGGACACCTTGCATTGTAGCGAGGTACTGGAACTCCAGTCGCAGATACCTCAGCCGTTTGAGGTATGACAGGCGGAGAAGGCAACCATGCAGAACACTGTAGCTTACTGGCATGGGTCCATAGTAGACAACAGGTCACTCCGTCAGACATTACTCAGTAGTGAAGTACTGGAACTCCAGCCCCAGAGACATGCAGACCACTTGTACTGGAGTGTCAGCCGCGGATGAGGCATCTGAGAAATGGGTGACAGGCGAGACTACTGTCTGGCATTATAATGTCAGGTCCAATCCATACCCCCGCAGGAAAAGTCCCATGGAGACTTAGCGCAGGATGTGTTGATCCGGAGCACTAGCCGTAGATGCGGTAGCCTGTGGGGAAGGGAATCATATAGCATGACATGCCAAGAACACCCCCAGAGTGGGTGGCCGCCAGACCTAATAGAAGAGAAATCCCAAGGGAAACTGGAGTGTCTGCCAGAAACGCAAGAGAGTTTGCATACACTCTGTAGTAGGGGAGAACAGTTTGCTTGAACACATCCTCAGACAATTTCCAAGGGAAAGTGACACCCTGTCAACAACCGCCACGGCGGTTCGCATATGCTCTGCAACAGTGAGCCACAATGTAGGATTAGGGACGGCAGAGGGAAACTGTAAGCGGCTCATGTCGCTAGGGAATGGCAGGTCACCTAATATAAGGCAAAGTGCAATACAAATGGGAGCCAAAACCCAATAGTCTGAATGACTGGGGAATACACTTTTTTATATTATATATATATATATATATATATATATATATATATATATGTGTGTGTGTGTGTGTGTGTGTGTGTGTGTGTGTGTGTGTGTGGTGCAGTATAAAAAAACAGTATGTATGTTCACCCATGTGATACATAGACCCCTCAGACCACTGACTATGGATAAGGAGCATGGGCGCAAAGCACCAGATAGGGGACAATAGAGGCACCTTCAGACAAGCTCCCTCCGGGCTACTGCCGTGGGAGCAGGAGCTGCGCGAACGGAGCACCAGCGTCCCCCGGGAATGGGAATTGGGGGAGGGGCAAGGCTAGACGACGCCGCAGAGTGAGGTGTATGCCTCACTGGATATGGCCCACAGCAGCTTGTGAGCCGGAGAGGAGGAGTTGCCTGACTCCCCGGCTCGCACGGAGAAGGCGGGATTAGTAGGAAATAGGGGCATAATGTCACTGCTCGCATGACCAGGGGAGGGGGGCGGGGCAATGTATACTCACCTCAGACGCCACATACTCACCCAAGAGGTCTTCAGCCAGCTGTTTTGTCACCTGCATCACGTCATGCTTCAACAGACGGGACGAGGAGGGAAATAGGGGGACCTGGACCCTAGGTGCAACCCCAGGCGCTGACAGTTGGCGGGAAGGGGTTAACGATGCATACTGTCATGACCCGTGCCACATATGGGGGAACAGGTAGCACCATGCTCCTGAACCTCCACCTGAAAAAAAGGAAACAAAAGAGAGTAAAGACCCTAACTAAACAGCCCTTACTAGAAAGAAATCCTTGCCTCCTAGCTGACACTAGCTAAAACTGATTACCTCACTTCCAGTGGGCGGGTATATCCTGCCAGGGAGGAGCAGACTTTTTTCCCTAGTGTCAGCGCCTCCTAGTGGCAAGAGCATATACCCATCAGTAAGGTGTCCCCCAATGAAGAGCGACCGAGAAACAACCATATTACAAAAGATCTTTAATTTTCATCAGTAATAACATAAGTTCTTGAGACAGTGCTCATTTAAATTGGAAAATCAAGAATCCAGCTCACCATCAGCTCCTGTGGCTCCAGCTTCTCTACAGATTCAGTAAAAAGAGACAGTGTTATAGGGACAGTGTCCATGTTAATGCTGCCCAATACTGATGCCAGTCTGTCAGAGATTACGGCCACTTGAGAAGAGATCTCTAAGGGCAAAAAATTTTTATAAAATTTTACACAGAGAATTGTATTTGTGGTGTGTAATATATTATCATTGTGCATTTCTGATGCATTCAAGCAATGCAAAAGTGTCTACAAAAGGTGGCATAACCATTAACATCTGTTCATTACATACCATCATATCGCTTTGGATCTGTGATTAAGGGTCTCAGTTCCCACAGTGACGCCTGTAACCTGACCATTGGCTCCTCATTCAGAGACACATCTATTTTCCCATTTCCTAATGCAAGATACACAATGCTCTATTCTTAATAGAAAATTACATCACATCTTCCACATATGTTAAAGCTATACTATGGCAGACAAGCAGCAGTGATATCAGAGCAGTACCGTATTTATCGGGGTATACCACGCACCGGCCTATAACACGCAGAAGTCATAATTACCTGAGTCGGGTCCGCGCTGCTGCAGGCCTCCGGCGTGCGTCCCCGGTGTCGTTGCTATGCGCTGAACGGCGCGGCGCATGACGTCAGTGCGCCGTGCCGTGCATAGCAACGACGCAGGGGACACACGCCGGAGGCCTGCAGCAGCGCGGACCCGACTCAGGTAATTATGCCACCGGGGATGGGGGGAGGCAACGGGGCAGCGGCGCCGGCAATGGGTGCCGCTGCCCCTTCTCTCCCCCTGGCTGTCGGCGCCGCTTCTCTCCCCCTGGCTGTCGGCGCCGGCATCGATAGTCAGGGGGACAGAACGGTCAGCGGCGCCGATAGCCAGGGGGTGAGAAGGGCCGGCAGCAGCGCTCTAGACCCCAGGAAAGGCAGGGGGAGAGAAGCGGGCAGCGACGGCCTCTCTCCCCCTGCCTTTCCTGGGGGTGTATCGGCGTATAACACGCACACAGACTTTAGGCTAAAAATTTTAGCCTAAAAAGTGCGTGTTATACGCCGATAAATACGGTATATATAAGCCTGCAATTTTTACCAATAAATAATTGGACATAGTGCAAGATGGTCTATCATTTGTTTAACTTTTTTATTGCACATTTTTACATATAGTGTGTCACATATCTTGCTGCTAACTGAGTTAGTCCCTAGATGTGTGTTCCCTGAGGATCCTGTTAGGTATGGGTTAAAAAATGATTGGGCCAGTTGTAATTACGATTAGGACTGGGTTCTTATTAGAGGTCCAGACATTGAGGTCCTGTTTCTGAGTGTAATACACCTACATGAAAATTTGGGCTAATCATGGATATACATAACTCAAAAGAATATATAGCAAGTCACTAAAACAACAAATACCCTACAAAATCTTGCCAATCAATACATTAAATAATCAAAAATGTAGTAATGAAAAATGATTATACTTTGTTGAAAAAAAATACCCAATAGAATACCACATGATTGGACTCCCACCCCACCCCCCACACCCCCACCCTAAAACTACATATGCAAGCACAAGACAAATTAAAACAATGTGGATATATAATAAATCCTATATACACACTAGAACACCAATTTTATACATAAATAGTAAACTTTATTGAGAACATCATTTAATAAAAATAGTTAAAAGGGACAGTATAGCCAGACAAAAAGGAGTTGGTAAGGCAGGTAGTATATTGTTGGTTAGTATAAATGCGAAAATGCAAAACATGACATAGTTATTCCTAACTACAGAGTAGGGCCACCAGTATAACAATAATTATAATTATAAGTTACACATAACAGTCATGTAAAAAATTGCACCAAAAAACAAAGCTAACCTAAATAAGGAGGTCACTGCATGAATAGCCTCCAGCGAGTGGTCAGGAGAAAGGGGAAAGGCAAGTAATGGTGTGCAATTGAAGCACAAAATCACAGCATTACCATAAGGCTTCCCCACTCACAAAGCACAGGCTGGGAGACATAGACAGTGTACCTACCTACACAACACCAGTACCCCAACGTCGTTTCGCCGTTTGGCTTCCTCACACATACATACACACAGTGCGTAGGACAGCAGCACTTTATTAGAATAAATAGTAATATTCTACATACTAGCTGGTAACAATAAATCAGTTCAATGCAATAAAGTGCCCTGTGCAATATTGGCAATGATAATGAGTAAACTCATTGGCAATAGTTGGCATATATCATTGTACTTACCCTTATTAGTGGGTTTGATTTTATCCCCACAGTTTGGGCATTACTCCTTTTCATTGCCAATATTGCACAGGGCACTTTGTATACTGTGTATATTTATGATGTTCCCCCACCAGTCCATACTGTTTTAATTTGTCTTGTGTGTATATGTATTTTTTTAGAGGGAGGGGGGTCCAATCCTGTTTCTGAGTGATTTGTATATTTGGGTTATCCAGGTTCTGCACTCTTAGCATTTTGATATGTAAATATGCTTATTGTTATTTCACTTGTATTTTGATTAATAATACAGCAACAGGTTCTGGGGTATTGGGCTGTTGTATCAAAACAGCTGTTTTGTACTCAAGATATAGAGGTGAAATTAGGTCATCATTTGTGTACTGTACTTAGTATGGTACTTTGATATTCTATCATTTGGAGTCATTTAAAGTTAACAACAACAACAGAAAAGAAGTCCAGCACAAGCTCGAAGCAATATTCTTTATTTACAGATCAAACAGACATGAACAGTCTAAAGAGTGACGTGTTTCGGCCACGGTATGCAGCCTTAGTCATACAAACTAAAAAAAAAACTAGTGAATAGAGCTCTTTTGTGGAAAGTGGGAGGAGAAGCAAGGGAGGAAATCCTGGACAAGAAGGGTTTCAGATATATATTAAAACACTGGAGATGACATTTGCCACCTAACATAAACCATAAAAAAGTGTGTAGTGTTACAGAACTTACATACACTGATATGATAAGGCATCCTATAAACGTCATGTAGATTACATAGATGAAACTGCAACATATAATTTACTTATATATATTTTTTTGCCTGGTAATCATCTAATGTGCAGTCATGTAAACATGGTGATAAATAGTAACCCAGTAAAAAAGACTGATCATGGATATTACCTAGTAGATTATTATATGCAAAAGTGTGCATACATAAATGTACATAAGTGATAAAACATCTACATATACACACACAAGAATGTACATTGCTCCGCCATAAAAAATTTAAATATATAATCATGTCTGAAATATTTCATCATTACTAGAAATTTTTATTTTATCAATATACAAATCTCATAACTGAATCTAGTACACATCTTTAAGTATAGACATGATAATAATGTAACATGACATCTTGTCTCAAATTGAGACAATGAAGAGACTGAGAATGTAGTTTGATTATCCCAAAAAATCTCTCTATCCATCAGTTTTTGTCTGGCACTTCCTCCTCTTGAAGGAACAGAAACTCTTTCAATGCCTTGAAGGCTAAGGACCAAAAAATCACCTCCATGTACCTCAACACAATGTTTGGTAGCCATAGAAACATATCTAGAATGAAAATTGTTGTACATCCTACATATTGCAATGAGCACCGTTCACATGTTTGACGTATTGCAATTAAGGTTTTATTTTAAACATTTCCCCCGTAACTGAGGATGAAAAAACATTGGTATTTTTCATGATTTTACAACAAGTGCACCTAGTATGGCCACACTTTTAGCTGCCTATGGTGTCAAGCCAAGTAGGTTTCATTTTCCCTTCAGGGCAGAATAAGCTAGGAGAAACCACCTGCCCTACTGTCTGAGCTCATTCTGACACACATTTGAAACCTTCTTCAAATATTGCTTTATATGAGATGTACTTCGTTATTAGCAGAAAATATGTCTATTATTTTACAGCCACACCTATATGATCAGTTTTGTCTTACATTTCCTATTCATGTTATGCTTTTTCATCCTAAACCAAAGCATGTCTGTCCTTACCTTCCGCAATATTCTTAGCCTTAGTAAAGGACCACTTTGAATATCCTCTATCACTTATATCGCTATACAAATTGCTGTATAGCCGGCATAGACGACCTTCCGAAAAACAGGAGGTCATCTTTGTACTGACCATACCAAACAATGCTGTCAGGAAGAAAAAAAAAACATTTTTGGGCAAAAAATAAATACTCCCTCTCCCACCAACACATATATATGTTGGCGGGAGAGGGAGAGAATTTCCCACCCATAAAAGTGCCAGTGACCTGCAGGAAAAACAACTGATCAAACAAAAAGAAAATGGCGTCTGAGCAAATATCCCACCACCAAAATAATTTTTTCCTGCAGGTCACTTGTGTATGGTGCTTATGTGCAAAGAAACCACCTCAGGGTTAAAATAGCTCCTTCATGAGGAATGATGGAGTATAACGCTGTAACATCGGCCGTAATCCAAACCATACCGGCTTTCCACTCTATAGACTCCATAGCCTCCAGCACGCTTCTAGTGTCCTAATGGAAACGAGGCAGCTGGTGGATAAGTGGTTGTAGTCCGGAATCAACCCACTCACAAAGATGTTCATTGAGTGAGTTGGAACACTATTGTTACTGGATGTTTTACCAAAATATAATCAGCTTCCCTCATGGTCAAATGACCTTGGCTAACTCCTAATTGGTTCCAGGCTTTCAATTTCCACCCGGAATTGCTTTGTGGGATTGCTGGACAGGGGTCCATATGTACAGTCATCTGACAATATATTCACATTCAATTTACAATATAGGCCACTGTCTAGCACCACAATACCTCACCCCTTGTCCGCCCCTCTAATAACTATGTCCATGCGTTCTAATTCCATTCTAGTAATGATGAAATATTTCAGTCAAGGATATATATTTACATTTATATGGCAGGGCGATGTACATTCTTGTGTGTATATCTATGTAATCTACATGACGTTTATAGGCTGTATGTCAATTCTGTAACACCACACACTTTGATATGGTTTATCTTAGGTGGCAAATCTCATCTCCAGTGTTTTAATATATATATTTTATTAAAAAGTTTCTAGTTCTCTATGTACAGGTAGGTGGAGGGTTAAGAAAGGAACTGGAACAGGTGTTTCTTGTTACCTGTCCAGGATTTCCTCCCTTACTCCTCCATCTTTCCATATAAAAGAGATCTTTTCACACTAGTCTTTTGTATGACTAAGGCTGCATGCCGAGGCTGAAACGTGTCACTCTGTAGACTGTTCAGATCTGTTTGATCCGTAAATAAAGAATAATGCATCAAGCCTGCATTGGACTTCTCTTCCGTTGTCATGGACATTATAGAGGCATTGGAGTTATCCATGTCTGGGTTGCTGAATACCATCTTACATGTGAAAAAAAAAATTATGTTTTAGTTTAAGTGCTCAAGTGATGTTTACACAGTGTGTTTATTAAGATTATTATCTCTTTATTTAAAGAGTATGTAAAGTATTCTGCAGGCACAGTAGAGGGCTCAGAAGGGAAGGAGCAACAATGGGATTTTGGAGAGTGAGTTTTTCTGAAATGGTTTTTGGGGGGCATGTACAATGGGTACAGGGGGCATGTACAATGGGTACAGTGAGCCTTAACACCCCACAGGTGTTTTATGCTTTGCTTTTTACAAAAATGCATTTTTTCCTAAAATTTTACATTTTTGCAAGGGGTAATAGGAGAAAATGCCCCCCAAAAATGTTTTACTCCATCTCTTCTGAGTATGGATGTCAAGTGCTCTGCGGGTGCACTACAATGCTCAGAAGAAAAGGAGTCACATTTGGCTTTTGGAAAGCAAATTTTCCTGAAATGGTTTTTGGGGGCCATGTCGCATTTAGGAAGCCCCTATGGTGCCAGAGCAGCAAAAAAAAAACAAAAAAAAACATATGGCATACTATTTTGGAAACTACACCCCTCAAGGAATGTAACAAGGGGTACAGTGTGTCTTAACACCCCACAGGTGTTTGACAAATTTTCATTAAAGTGGGATGTGTAAATACATTTATTAATTTTTTTCCACTAAAAGCAGTTTTTTCCCCAAATTTTACATTTTTACAAGGGGTAATAGGAGAAAATGTCCCCCAAAATTTATAACCCCATCCTCCTACAGCCCCCCCATATTCCACACTGCTACAGCCCCCCCCCCCATCCTCCACGCTGCTACAGCCCCCCCCATCCTCCACGCTGCTACAGCCCCCCCCATCCTCCACGCTGCTACAGCCCCCCCCATCCTCCACGCTGCTACAGCCCCCCCCATCCTCCACGCTGCTACAGCCCCCCCCATCCTCTACGCTGCTACAGCCCCCCCCATCCTCTACGCTGCTACAGCCCCCCCCATCCTCCACGCTGCTACAGCCCCCCCATCCTCCACGCTGCTACAGCCCCCCCATCCTCCACGCTGCTACAGCCCCCCCATCCTCCACGCTGCTACAGCCCCCCCCCATACTCCACACTGCTACAGCCCCCCCCCCATACTCCACACTGCTACAGCCCCCCCCCATACTCCACACTGCTACAGCCCCCCCCCATACTCCACACTGCCACAGCCCCCCCCCCCCATACTCCACACTGCCACAGCCCCCCCCCCCATACTCCACACTGCCACAGCCCCCCCCCCATACTCCACACTGCCACAGCCCCCCCCCCATACTCCACACTGCCACAGCCCCCCCCCCCATACTCCACACTGCCACAGCCCCCCCCCCCATACTCCACACTGCCACAGCCCCCCCCCCCATACTCCACACTGCCACAGCGCCCCCCCCCCATACTCCACACTGCCACAGCGCCCCCCCCCCATACTCCACACTGCCACAGCCCCCCCCCCCATACTCCACACTGCCACAGGCCCCCCCCCCATACTCCACACTGCCACAGCCCCCCCCCCCATACGCCACACTGCCACAGCCCCCCCCCCATACTCCACACTGCCACAGCCCCCCCCCCATACTCCACACTGCCACAGCCCCCCCCCCCCCATACTCCACACTGCCACAGCCCCCCCCCCCATACTCCACACTGCCACAGCCCCCCCCCCCATACTCCACACTGCCACTGCCACAGCCCCCCCCCCATACTCCACACTGCCACAGCCCCCCCCCCCACACTGCCACAGGCCCCCCCCCCCATACTCCACACTGCCACAGGCCCCCCCCCCATACTCCACACTGCTACAGCCCCCCCCCATACTCCACACTGCTACAGCCCCCCCATACTCCACACTGCTACAGCCCCCCCCCCCATACTCCACACTGCTACAGCCCCCCCCCCCCATACTCCACACTGCTACAGCCCCCCCCCCCATACTCCACACTGCTACAGCCCCCCCCCATACTCCACACTGCTACAGCCCCCCCATACTCCACACTGCTACAGCCCCCCCCATACTCCACACTGCTACAGCCCCCCCATACTCCACACTGCTACAGCCCCCCCCCATACTCCACACTGCTACAGCCCCCCCCCATACTCCACACTGCTACAGCCCCCCCCCCCATACTCCACACTGCTACAGCCCCCCCCCCCCATACTCCACACTGCTACAGCCCCCCCCCCATACTCCACACTGCTACAGCCCCCCCCCCATACTCCACACTGCTACAGCCCCCCCCATACTCCACACTGCTACAGCCCCCCCCCCATACTCCACACTGCTACAGCCCCCCCCCCATACTCCACACTGCTACAGCCCCCCCCATACTCCACACTGCTACAGCCCCCCCCCCCATACTCCACACAGCTACAGCCCCCCCCCCCCATGCTCCACACTGCTACAGCCCCCCCCCCCCATACTCCACACTGCTACAGCCCCCCCATCCTCCCTTTCCCCCGTCGTCCTCCACACTCCTACAGTGCCCCCCACCCCTCTGCCATAATAAACTACCATACCGTACGGAAGCTGCAGCTCTCGGCGACGGTGGGACCTCCTTCTGTTTCTTAGCAGCTGGGGGAAGGGACATGTCCGTGACGTCGGCCGTGCATACGCGCCGACGTTTTAAAGTGACAGCGTCCCTACCCCGGCTGCTAAGCAACAGAAGGCGGTCCCGCTGCAGCTTCCATACGGTATTGTAGGATAGATAGATAGATATGGGACCAGCCAAAGGAGGGCGGGAGGTGGGGGGTTCGGGTCTGCGGGCATTACTGGCGGCCACGGTTCGGATCTGGACCACGGTCCGCCAGTTGATTACCCCTGGTCTAGGTCTTATTTATTTATGGGGGCTGCAGGAGTGTGGAGGATGGGGGGCTGTGGGAGGATTGGGGGCTGTAGCAATGTGGAGGATGCCGCACCCCCCCAATCTTCCATACTGCTACAGCCCCCCATCCTCCCACAGCCCCCCATCCTCCACGCTGCTACAGCCCCCCATCCTCCCACAGCCCCCATCCTCCACACTGCTACAGCCCCCCATCCTCCCACAGCCCCCCCATCCTCCACACTGCTACAGCCCTCCATCCTCCACACTGCTACAGCCCCCCCATCCTCCCACAGCCCCCCATCCTCCACGATGCTACAGCCCCCCATCCTCCCACAGCCCCCATCATCCACGCTGCTACAGCCCCCCATCCTCCCACAGCTCCCCATCCTCCACACTGCTACAGCCCTCCATCCTCCCACAGCCCCCCATCCTCCACACTGCTACAGCCCCCATCCTCCCACAGCCCCCCATCCTCCACACTGCTACAGCCCCCCATCCTCCCACAGCCCCCCATTCTCCATGCTGCCACAGCCCCCCCATTCTCCCACAGCCCCCCATCCACCACGCTGCTACAGCCCCCCATTCTCCACGCTGCTACAGCCCCCCCATCCTCCCACAGCCCCCATCCTCCACGCTGCTACAGCCCACCAATCCTCCACACTGCTACAGCCCCCCCATCCTCCCACAGCCCCCCATCCTCCACGCTGCTACAGCCCCCCCTTCCTCCTACAGCCCCCCATCCTCCCAGAGCCCCCATCCTCCGCTGCTACAGCCCCCCCATACTCAACACTGCTACAGCTCCCCCGATACTCCACACTGCTACAGCCCCCCATCCTCCCCTTCCCCCGTCGTCCTCCACACTTCTACAGTACCCCCCATCCTCCCCTTCCCCCATAGTCCTCCACACTCCTACAGTGCCCCCCACCCCTCTGCCATAATAAACTACCATACCTTACACCTTCATACCGTACGGAAGCTGCAGCTCTCGGCGGCGGCGGGACCTCCTTCTGTTGCTTAGCAGCCAGGGGCAGGGACACGTCTGTGACGTCGGCCGTGCATACGCGCAGACGTTTTAAAGTGACAGCGTCCCTGCCCCGGCTGCTAAGCAACAGAAGGAGGTCCCGCTGCAGCGTCTGTACGGTATTGTAGGATAGATAGTTAGATATGGGACCAGCCAAAGGAGGGCGGGGTGTGGGGGGTTCGGGTCTGCGGGCATTACCGGCGGCCACGGTCCGGATCTGGACCACGGTCCCCGTTGATTACCCCTGGCCTAGGTCTTATTTTTCGGGGTAGGGTAAGCAATTGCGTGAGAAGCGGAAGAAGGAGAGGGGGGAAAGAGAAGGATGTGCAGAGAAACTCCAGAGCATCCTTTGCCAGTGCAAGAGGGTCTTGCATCCTGTATATAAACCAAGGGACCTGATAATATACGTGGGATGCCATAAGGTCAACGTTCAGGTTCACCTATTGATAAGAATAATGGACAAAGACATCCAAATGAAAAGACCATTCTTTTCGGTGTGTTTATTTGCCACTTAGGTAGTCATCAAACCAGTTTCCACTTTGGGGATGTGTACTGAGATATGAAATTTGGCCCCCAAGAGTATGCAGGAAATTTCCATCATGGCTTACTTGCCTTGGCCCAAACCACCATGCATGATGAAGAGTGCTCCCAGGGACAGTGGGTGAGCTTTATCAAAACCTGTGAAGAAGAAGAGTGGTGCAGTTGCCCATAACAACCAATCAGGTTGTTAGACCTGGAGGTGGGGCACACAGATCATACTCTTCAGAGGTGAGAAAGAGGCCTCACTCACCACCAGCATCTTCTGCCAGCTCTAATGCCATGCTGTAGTACAGCTCTGGAAGACAAGGCAGGCAGGGGTAGAATGAAGGATTTTTGGGCAAACAGACAGCATGGACTGAATGTTTACCATTGATACTGGCCAGTGGTGTCATTTTTGTTGGAGGTGGGAGGGATAAGAGAAAGACTGTCCTTGATTGTCAGCTTTGTGAAAGGAAAAGAACTAAAACATTATTTTCTCCTATTATCTCTCTTATCTTATTTTCTCCTATTATCTCTCTTATCGTTTATACTTTGTTAAAAGTTTGGAAGACATCTCCTACAGTCAATATGAAACAAGAGTAAAGAGTGGCCCGGCACTGACAGGAGACTAAGGCTGCAACTTCAGTAAAAGGAAGCAGTGGTGAAGTGCATCTGTAACCCTGTGTAGGCGTTGTAGGTATATATTCAAAGAAGCAGGACCGCACTCACCAGAATCTCAACTAATGCCTTTATTCCAGGTGACACAAGCAGGTAAGTGGAGAGAGGCGGGGGACGTACACCAGGACAGACTGTTTCACGCCGGTAACGGCGCTTCTTCAAGCCGGTATAACTTACCACATCATCCAAGACTCCTTATAAGGGCGTCTTGGAGGGCAGTATCTAGATCACGTGTCATAACAATGTGAACACATGTTCAGCACAAAACAAAAACAAACACACATGGTGAAAAGGATGAATGAACATCACGGGATTACACAGCACTATTTTGAAACATGGAGTGGGGGAAGCAGCCTCAACTTAAAAGTAAAATAGTACCATAATATACTCTCAAAATCATATAGCACGTCATAAGAATGGTACCAGCTCAACCCGATCATTTAGTCCTAGAACACCTGCCGCCTCGAGTCTCATAATCCAATACGCTTCTCTGCGTAAGAGGGTGGTGTGTCTATCCCCACCTCTTGGTTGAGCTGGCACCATTCTTATGACGTGCTATATGATTTTGAGAGTATATTATGGTTCTATCTTACTTACTTTTAAGTTGAGGCCGCTTCCCCCACTCCATGTTTCAAAATAGTGCTGTGTAATCCCGTGATGATCATTCATCCTTTTCACCATGTGTGTTTGTTTTTGTTTTGTGCTGAATATGTGTTCACATTGTTATGACACGTGATCTAGATACCGCCCTCCATGACGCCCTTATAAGGAGTCATGGATGATGTGGTAAGTTATACCGGCTTGAAGAAGCGCTGTTACCGTTGTAAAATAGTCTGTCCTGGTGTACTTCCCCCGCCTCCATCCACTTACCTGCTTGTGTCACCTGGAATGCTGCAATAAAGGCTTCGTTGAGATTCTGGTGAGTGCGGTCCTGCTTCTTTGAATATATACTCTCCTACAGTCAGCAATGACCCTAATGCTGCCTTGCATTTTGTCACTAAAGACAAAACTTTCAAATTCTTTTTTTGACAAAATTACAAGCTCATAAGGCAGAGTGTAACAGTGGTAAATAGGGACAAGAAACCAATTCAACTGCAGCATATTGACTGTTTTCAGGAACTGTCTTATTCCCCCCTACAATAAACAGGGTAATGGGGAAATGGAAATTGTATGATAATCAGAAACAATTATGTAATATAACTAGCAAAGACACTGGACATACATGTTCTGGCTATAGAGACAATTGCTAATTAGAATTTGAAGCTATGATATTTCGTAGAAAATCTACATACAATACCGCTCATCAAATAGTGATCTCACCTTCCAGATTTCTGTGTTTCTCCAGCTCGCAGGAATCAAAATAAGAGCTCATCATGATAGAGGGAATTTTATCAGCTCTGCAGCAAAGATACAAAGGGGAAAAGGAGGCAATAATGTAAGAATAGAGATAATTCAACAATGCTCAAAAAAATTAAGGGAACACTAAGATAACACATCCTAGATCTGAATGAATGAACTAATCGTATGAAATAATTTTGTCTTTACATAGTTGAATGTGCTGACAACAAAATCACACAACAATTATCAATGGAAATCAAATTTATCAAGCCATGGAGGTCTGGATATGAAGTCACACTCAAAATCAAAGTGGAAAACCACCCTACAGGCTGATCCAACTTTGATGTAATGTCCTTAAAACAAGTAAAAATGAGGCTCAGTAGTGTGTGTGGCCTTCACGTGCCTGTATGACCTCCCTACAATGCCTGGGCATGCTCCTGATGGGGTGGTGGATGGTCTCCTGAGGGATGTCTTCCCAGACCTGGACTAAAGCATCCGTCAACTCCTGGACAGTCTGTGGTGAAACGTGGCATTGGTGGATGGAGCGAGACATGATGTCCCAGATGTGATCAATCTGATTCAGGTCTGGGGAACCGGCGGGTCAGTCCATAGCATCAATGCCTTCCTCTTGCAGGAACTGCTGACACACTCCAGCCACATGAGGTCTAGCATTGTCTTGCATTAGGAGGAACTCAAGGCTAACCGCACCAGCATATGGTCTCACAAGGGGTCTGAGGATCTCATCTTGGTACCAAATAGCAGTCAGGCTACCTCTGGCAAGCACATGGAGGGCTGTGTGCCCCCCCCCCCCCCCCAAAGAAATGCCACCCCACACCATTACTGACCCATTGCCAAACCGGTCATGCTGGAGGATGCAGAGCAGAGCGTTCTTCACAGCGTCTCCAGACTCTGTCACATGTGCTCAGTGTGAACCTGCTTTCATTTGTGAAGAGCACATTGCCAATCTTGGTGTGGAGGGAGAGAGGGAGAAAAACTCCCAGCATGGCCAGACAGCAAAAGCCTGTCTGGGGGTGCGGAGAGTTGTAGTTTTTCAAAAGCTTTCAATACAATGTTTGGAAAACACTGATATGTGTGTGTGTGTGTGTGTACATATATAAATGCATAAAGCGATGTATAAATATTTATTAAATTATTATTACATCAACAAGATTATACTCCAAATAAATAAAGATCTGTGTGCCTGTGTATAAGTATAGTATGCTATTGCAATAAAGGTATACTCTTGGATATACATGCGTATATGTCTCTGTGTGTTTGGGGACAGTGGGAGGATGATGGAAGTGTGATTAGGCTTCTTTCACACTGCTGTTAGCACACGGCAGTGTGACGGACACCAGGGGGAGCCCAAGGAAATAGCGGGAGAAAAATTACTGCTTGTTCCGTCTTTTTCTCCCGCTAATCCCATCTAAAAATAATGGCATCCGGCGGCCCCCATAATAGTAAATGGGAGCTGCCGGGATCAGTTTGTGCCCGTCGCTCCCAGTCACAAGAACGACCGTTTAATTCATCAGAAAAAAAAAAGGTGACTTTAAAGGGGTTCTCCGGTGCTTAAAGAGTACCTGTCATCATCTAAACTTTCCCTGATCCCCCTTCCCATCTGTTCCTTTCTCTAACTATGCCTATCCCTGTGTTTATTGAGGTTTAAAACGCTGTGGAAATACCTTTTTTTATCCCTCTTCATTAGCTCAGGAGCACTGTCTTTCTGAGGGGTGGAAGGAGGCGAGTCCCGGCAGGCATGATGTCACATGAAGCCTGGCTGGGGCTCTGCTTCTGCCAGTCTTCCTGTATGCTGCTCTCCCTCTGCACCAGTGTTTCTCAACCAGGGCACCTCCAGCTGTTGCAAAACTACAACTCCCAGCATGCCCAGACAGCCAACAGCTGTCCTGGCATGCTGGGAGTTGTAGTTTTGCAAGAGCTGGAGGCACCCTGGTTGGGAAACACTGCTCTGCAGTGTGCATACAGACTAAGTACAGGGGATGGACAGCAGCCTGTCTCTCTCTCTCCTGTGTCTCTCTGCACTAAAAAGGCAATGCTGAGAACCAGGGTCGGTGGGAGCAATTACAGAGGCAGTGATTAAGATGAATGTCAAGGGGGGGGGGGGGGGGGGGGGGCACAGAGCAGGGAGTGCAGTGACATAATACAATGTATAAGATAACGTGTGGTGAGGGGCAGGGAGAACACAGAGCAGGGGGGGAGGGGGAGGTGACTGGCTGTTATATGAGAGGCATGTGCAGGCTTGTAGCTCACAGGCTGGGAGCGAGTCCTGAGCTGAGAGTACTGAACTTCCGGTGGAAGGACCAGAGCCCTTTCAGCATTAGTCCTAAAAGCTGTACACTTACTATGAAAAGCATAGGATGCTGCTTGCAGACCAGGGATAGAAGAGTGACCTCTAGTGGCCAAAAGTATAAAATGAAAAAACTGGTATAAATATTAATATTTTTTAATGAAGATATATTACAATATCTCTTCATTAATGATTATGAACAACATATTAAAAGTTTTTGTTGATGACAGGTGCTCTTTAAACATCTTATCCCCTATCCAAAGGATAGGGGATAAGATGCCTGATCACGGGAGTCCCGCCGCTGGGGACCCCATGGATCATGCATGCGGCACCCCGTTTGTAATCAGTCCCCAGAGCGTGTTCGCTCCGGGACTGATTACCGGCGACTACAGGGCGGGCGGCGTGTGACGCCATGCTCCTCCCCTCAATGCAAGCCTACGGGAGGGGGCGTGATAGCTATCACGCCCCCTCCCATAGGCTTGCATTGTGGGGCGTGACATCACACGCCGGCGCAAGCGAGACGTCACAGACGCCCGCCCTGTAGTCGCCTGTAATCAGACCCGGAGCGAACACGCTCCGGGGACTGATTACAAACGGGGTGCCGCGTGCATGATCCCGGGGGTCCCCAGCGGCGGGACTCCCGCGATCAGGCATCTTATCCCCTATCCTTTGGATAGGGGATAAGATGTTTAAGAACCGGAGATCCCCTTTAAGGGCCGTTCTCGATGGGTAGCAACAGCAGTGTGTAGGGGGCCTTAGTGTGAGGATGATGGAAGTGAGTAAATTGTCAGGATGATGGAATGGAAGTCAGGCAGGTGGGAGGATCAGAGGTCGCAGCAGCACACACGCAGTAGCCAGTAATACAGGGCGGGGAGGTGGAGGCAAGAAATGTATATTGAAGAGCCGGTTTGGAAATGACCTGAGACCTGAGGGGAGGAGCGAACGCAAATTTGTCTGGGGCGAATGGAACTCAATCACATGATCCTCACCACCTTAGGATCAGGCACGATGGAGGTGGTGCCCTCTGCCACAAAGAGCAGTGGCTGCTTGTAGTGGTGATGGGTAGCAGACATGCCGTGTCATACCACGCACTGGTTCAGAACCTAAATATTACAATGCCATATTGTAAAAGTTGGGGGCATCTGTTTCTATGCAGTGTACCTTTCGGTAAAAACGACACTCTCTCTATTTTGTAGGTCCATACGGTTACAACAATACCCAATTTATATATAGTTTTTTTTTCTTACTACTTTAGTTTTTGTACAAAAAGGAGTATGCTTAAAATTGTACTATTCTGATCATTATAACTTATTTTTCTGTATATGGGGATGTATGAGGGTCATTTTTTATGCTGTGATTTGTAGCTTTTATCTGTACCATTTTTGTTTTGATGGGACTTTTCAATAGCTTTTTAGATATTTTTTATGGTATTTGAAGTGACCAAAAATGTGCAAATCTGGTTAGTGCACTATTACGACTTTTGGGGCGCCACTTAATTTTGCCCAGGGCCACGCTAAGCCTAAAACGGCCCTGTCTGTCTCTATGTCTCTATGTCCTGCACAGTCAGAATACAGAAAGTGGGTGTGGGCTTAGCACTGTTCTATATGCTCCTGGCCTATCAATCACTGTGCAGAGCACAGCAGCCATGTTTTTACTGACAGTGGGAAGAGCAGACCGAGAGACAGAGTCATTCAGCAGTGTCTGCCATCTACATAAACAATCCTACAGCATCTCTTCATAACTAGCATATACATGGTGGAGGTAGGGGAACGATAGGAACTATGTACTAAAACGGTGTGTGTGTGTGGCTGAGCTGAGTGTGTATATGGCTGAGATATGTGTGTAGCAGAGCCAAGATGTGTGTGTATTGCGTTTCTATACTTCACTCCTCTCTGTGTAGCTACTGCCGAGGTGAACAGAGAGGAGAGATGAAGGGAGGAGACTGCAGCTGATAGTTGCCAGGTTGACAGTAGCAGCCAAAGAGACAGGAAGTTTACAGCAGTGAGGGCAAGCATCATAACTACCTGGGAATGCCCACAGAGTTCACGAGAACAGCAGATGCCTATACAGGAGAATGGTGCTGCTTAGAGCAGGGGAAAAAACTAAAACAAAAAAGGCTAGACATGATCAGAGACCATGTATGACTGTAGTGATGATGGGTACGCTTTAAGATACTATCCAAAATTCTAGTTTGCTGAATGGTCCTGTTGATTTATATATGATATGATATATTATGACCACATTGGCTTTTTGTCTGGTCATTCACATACATATGGGGGAGGATAGTGGGACGGAGGTGCAGGACAGTCAGGCAGTTAGCTGGATTACAGTTAGAAAGCGGGGTAGGGGAAAAAGTGTCAGGGAGGCTAGTCCTGAACTGGCACACCCCAACAAGTTTGCCCGCTTGGCAGATGAGGGGGATGCCATTCCAGAGCTAGCAGAACTGCAGCAGGATACTGCTTCTGACCACCAGGGGGGTGTCTGCTCCAGTAAGGAGGGAGGGAGGAGTGCAGGGAAGGCCAGACATGTACTAGTGGTGGGGGACTCAATTATTAGGGGGACAGACAGGGCGATCTGTCACAAAGACCGGGATCGCCGGCACATTGCGGATCGGGTTGACAGGTTGCTGGGCGGGGCTGGAGAGGACCAGCAGTCATGGTACATATTGGCACCAATGACAAAGTAAGAGGTAGGTGGAGTGTCCTTAAAAATGATTTCAGGGACTTAGGCCGCAAGCTTAAGGCAAGGACCACCAAGGTAGTATTTTCTGAAATACTGCCAGTACCACGAGCCGCACCAGAGAGGCAGCAGGAGATTAGGGAGGTAAACAAGTGGCTCAGAAGCTGGTGTAGGAAGGAGGGGTTTGGGCTCATGGAGAACTGGGCCAACTTCACTGTCGGCTACCGGTTCTACCATAGGGACGGGCTGCACCTCAATGGGGAGGGTGCAGCTGTGCTTGGAGGAGTGTTTAAACTAGGGACTTGGGGGGAGGGAACCTACAGCAAAAAGGGGGAAGATAGTGTAGATAGAGAGGGGGGACTTAATAATGTACCTGGGGGTGGAGCTGAGGGAGGGGTTAGAATAGATAATAGGAATAGGCTTCATAGAAAAATAAAACTTACCTTGAATCCCATTAACCCCAATAACATAAAGGATGGAAATGTGAAGTGTATGTTCACAAATGCCAGAAGCCTAGCAAATAAAATGGGGGAGCTTGAGGCCTTGATACTGGAGGAACATATTGATATAGTTGGGGTCACTGAGACATGGCTGGACTCCTCGCATGACTGGGCTGTCAATCTGCAGGGGTTTACATTGTTTCGCAAAGATAGAATGAAGAGAAAAGGTGGTGGAGTCTGTCTGTATGTAAGAAGTGGTAAGAAAGTCAGTGTGAACGATGCCATAGTGTGTGATAATTCTGAGGATGTGGAATCATTGTGGGTAGAATTGCAAAAGGAGGGAAATACTGAAAAAATAATATTTGGTGTAATCTACTGACCCCCTAATATCACTGAAGAGATAGAAGGTCGGCTGTATAAACAAAAAGAGGGCCGCCCGGGCAGGTACAGTGGTAATAATGGGAGATTTTAACTATCCAGATATAGATTGGGGTCCGGGGTTGGCTAAAACTACAAAGGGGCGACAATTCCTAAATTTATTGCAGGATAGTTGTATGGGCCAGTTTGTGGAGGACCCAACAAGAAGTGATGCCTTGTTGGATCTGATCATTTCCAACAACGCAGAGCTGGTTGGTAATGTAACTGTGCGGGAAAACCTTGGTAATAGCGACCACAATATAGTTACTTTTGACTTAAAACGTAGAAAACAAAGACAGGCGGGGAAGGCAAAAACATATAACTTTAAAAAGGCAAACTTCCCTGGGCTGAGAGCTGCACTACAGGACATAGACTGGGGGGAGGTGTTCTCAAATACTGATACAGAAGGTAAATGGGACATCTTTAAATCAACTCTAAATAACTATACAGCTAAATATATACCAAAGGGGAACAAATATAAACGATTAAAACTAAATCCTACATGGCTGACAAATTATGTTAAAAGAGCAATAAACAACAAAAAAATTGCCTTCCAAAAATTCAAATCTGATGGGTCAGCGATAACATTTAAACAGTACAAAGAGCTTAATAAAATCTGTAAAAATGTAATAAAAACAGCAAAAATTCAAAATGAGAGACAGGTGGCAAAAGAAAGCAAAACTAATCCTAAATATTTTTTTAGATATATAAATGCAAAATAACCAAGGACAGAGCCTGTAGGACCCCTTAATAATGATATAGAGAAGGCGGAGCTACTGAATGGGTTCTTTAGTTCTGTATATACTAAGGAAGAAGGAGCTGACATTGGACAGGTCCGTGCTGGTAACACATCATGTAATGTACTGAACTGGCTTAATGTAGAGATGGTACAAGGTAAGTTAAGTAATATAAATGTAAGCAAATCTCCAGGGCCGGATGGACTACACCCAAGAGTTCTTAGAGAACTAAGTTCAGTAATATCTGTACCCTTGTTCATGATATTTAGAGATTCACTGGTGTCTGGTATTGTGCCAAGGGACTGGCGCAAGGCTAATGTGGTACCAATCTTCAAGAAGGGCTCTAGGTCTTCGCCAGGCAATTATAGTCCGGTAAGTCTAACGTGCATTGTGGGTAAATTGTTTGAAGGACTTATAAGGGATTACATACAGGAATACATAGGGGATAATTGTATTATAAGTGATAGCCAGCATGGGTTTACTAAGGATAGAAGTTGTCAAACCAATCTAATTTGCTTTTATGAAGAGGTGAGTAGAAGCCTTGACAGAGGAATGGCTGTGGATATAGTGTTTCTGGATTTTGCTAAAGCGTTTGATACTGTCCCTCATAGACGTCTGACAGGTAAGTTAAGGTCTTTGGGTTTGGAAACTTTAGTTTGTAACTGGATTGAACACTGGCTCATGGATCGTACCCAGAGAGTGGTGGTCAATGATTCGTACTCTGATTGGTCCCCGGTTATTAGTGGTGTACCCCAAGGTTCAGTACTGGGCCTGCTGCTGTTTAATTTTTTTTATCAATGATATAGAGGATGGTATTAACAACTCTGTTTCTATCTTTGCAGACGACACCAAGCTTTGTAGCACGGTTCAGTCTATAGAGGATGTGTACAGGTTACAAGATGACTTGGATAGACAGTGTCTGGGCATCCACTTGGCAAATGAGGTTCAATGTGGATAAATGTAAAGTTATGCATCTGGGTACTAATAACCTGCATGCGTCATATGTCTTAGGGGGGATTAAACTGTCAGAGTCACTGGTAGAGAAGGATCTGGGTGTACTTGTAGATCACAGACTACAGAATAGCATGCAATGTCAGGCTGCTGCTTCCAAAGCCAGCAGGATATTGTCATGTATCAAAAGAGGCATGGACTCGAGGGACAGGGACATAATACTCCCCCTTTATAAAGCATTGGTACGGCCTCACCTGGAATATGCTGTTCAGTTTTGGGCACCAGTCCATAAAAGGGACACTGTGGAGCTGGAAAGGGTGCAGAGACGTGCGACTAAACTAATATGGGGCTTGGAACATCTTTGTTATGAGGAGCAATTAAAGGAGTTACAATTCTATAGTCTTGAGAAGAGACGTTTAAGGGGGGATATGATAAATGTATATAAGTATATTAATGGCCCATACAAAAAAATATGGAGAAAAACTGTTCCAGGTTAAACCCCCCCGAAAGGACGAGGGGGCACTCCCTCCGTCTGGAGAAGAAAAGGTTTAGTCTCAAGGGGCGACACGCCTTCTTTACCATAAGAACTGTGAACTTATGGAACAGTCTACCTCAGGAACTGGTCAGAGCAGGAAAATTTAACAGCTTTAAAGCAGGGTTAGATACATTTCTGGAACAAAATAACATTAATGCTTATGAATAAATATAAAATCCCATCCCTTCCCCAATATCGCGCCACACCCCTACCCTTCAATTCCCTGGTTGAACTTGATGGACGTATGTCTTTTTTCAACCGTACTAACTATGTAACTATATTTCTCATTCTACCCATATTAATGTCTGATTCAGGATCCTAGTGTCCTTGAATGTTGTCAAAGAATTCGACTCAGAGTGGCCTTACCTGTGGATGGCTCTAAAAAATTTCCACTCTCCCTCACCATTCTTGAATTTAATGTAAGGATACAACTTCTATGTACTGGTGAACTTTTGCTGAATTGGTAACCCTTTCACCCGTTTTCCTTCCATAGTGTTACTAGGCACAGAGATGTATTCTCTTCCCATCTGTATGTGACTGCCATGAAGATTCTATACATTTTACTATGATAAAAAGGAGACAAGGTGCAGATCTACAAACTTACAAGGTTAAAGGAGAAGGCATGCCTAAAAGTACAGAAAAGATCCATATATCTCTATGGGAAAGCCGTACAGCAGTCTTCGGCTCTCCCATAGAGATATATGGAGGGGGCATAACAACCCCCGCTTGGGGTGAGGGTCGCGATGCACCGCTCTAGGGGAGAGCTCCGAACAGATCGTAGGGGCCACAGCGGTCAGACCCCCCCCCCCCCCCCACAAGATCTAAAACTTATCCCCTATCCTGTGGATAGGAGATAAGTTTTTCTGTACTTCTCGGCATGGGACTTTTTTAACGGTATGGCACACAATACCCAATGTGCCCAACCAAAGCGTACATTCAAAAATGAAAAAAAAATAAAATAAATTTGTACAGTCCTCAGGTGCTTTCTAATTGGGCTATCTGGTAAGAGAAAAAAGAAAATGAAAAGAGATAAGAGAAAGAAAAGAAAAAAAGGAGAAATATACGAGAAAAGTGAAGGCACAGATGTAGTTAGGTAAGGAACAGGTGTGAATAGACCATTGTGTTAATCCATAGATACAGATAAAATGAGGGATACAGCAGTGCCCTTGTGGTAACCTCTCTTAATGGGTAAATGATATCATATAAAATCTATAGCATGGATGGGTAAATACTAATAAATAATGGTAAAATGATAATACTGATAAAATAATAACCTCCTAAAAACAGTTTTTCTTATGGTGTGGAAATAAAATAGAAACACAATAGAAACACAATAGAAACACTATGGCCCTATTTTCCACTGTATTTACCAATTCATTTTTTTACACTTGCGCTGAGCTGTGGGGTTTTCCTTGGCTCAAATTCACCACATTTTCTGTGAAAACCTATAAATATATTATATATTGGGATTTTTCAAAAATGTCGGCAACACGTCCCCTTTTCGGCTGTCACGTCCCCTTTTTTGTGTTTTCTAAGTAAAATGGAGAGTCGGTCAGGGGATTTAAATTTTTTTTATTCTGGTGCAATTTCGGTCGCAGAATCTGGCGCACAACCCAACAAAACATGGTGGCTTTAAAATAGTAAATAAGGTTCAATGGGGGAGATATATCAAAACTTGTGCAGAGGAAGAGTGGTGCAGTTGCCCATAGCAACCAATCAGCTCACTTCTTTCATTTTTAAAGAGGCCTGTGAAAAATCAAAGAAGCAATCTGGTTGCTATGGGCAACCGCACCATTGTTCCTCTGCACAGATTTTGATAAAGCTCCCCCAATGTCTTCTTGTAGCAATATAAAGGTTCTGTGAAAATAACTCCGTCTTATAGCTAACTTGTAGCTTTGTGTAGTATAATAGGTATTATTAGCTGCTGTGTAGCTAACACTCAATAAATTGATACAATCTCACTCTTTGTAAGCACACTGTTAAACTGGCATAGTAAAAGTTTGTTCCTCCTGAAAGAAAATCCGTTCTGAGGGAATATCACACTTTATGGATGTTGTGCAGCTTTCTCCAGGGCTATGCCCCGAGGAAAGAGGGTCCCTATGGAGATGAAGAGATTGTTTCCAGGTGTGATAGAAGTGAGAAAGTTGAGTATATTGCCAAGACTGGGCCGCCATTGTGGGCGAACCCCGCAGTATCTCCGCTACAGATTTAAAGGGGTATTCCAGGCAAAACATTTTTTTATATATATATCAACTGGCTCCGGAAAGTTAAACAGATTTGTAAATTACTTCTATTAATCCTTCCAATAGTTATTAGCTTCTGAAGTTGAGTTGTTGTTTTCTGTCTAATAACTATTGGAAGGATTAAGATTTTTTAATAGAAGTAATTTACAAATCTGTTTAACTTTCCGGAGCCAGTTGATATATATATATAAAAAAAAGGTTTTGCCTGGAATACCCCTTTAAATCTGTAGCGGAGATACTGCGGGGTTCGCCCACAACGGCGGCCCAGTCTTGGCAATATACTCAACTTTCTCACTTCTATCACACCTGGAAACAATCTCTTCATCTCCATAGGGACCCTCTTTCCTCGGGGCATAGCCCTGGAGAAAGCTGCACAACATCCATAAAGTGTGATATTCCCTCAGAACGGATTTTCTTTCAGGAGGAACAAACTTTTACTATGCCAGTTTAACAGTGTGCTTACAAAGAGTGAGATTGTATCAATTTATTGAGTGTTAGCTACACAGCAGCTAATAATACCTATTATACTACACAAAGCTACAAGTTAGCTATAAGACGGAGTTATTTTCACAGTACCTTTATATTGCTACAAGAACACATTGGGGGAGCTTTATCTTTATTTCCGGAGCCAGTTGATATATAAAAAAAAGTTTTGGCCTGGAATACCCCTTTAACCCCTTAAGGACCCAGCCAATTTTCACTGTAGGACCCGGCCATTTTTTGAACATCTGACCACTTTCACTTTCAGCATTAATAACTCTGGGATGCTTTTACCTTTCATTCTGATTCAGAGATTGTTTTTTCGTGACATATTCTACTTTATGTTAGTGGTAACATTTTGTTGATATTTGCATCGTTTCTTGGTGAAAAATTGCAAAATTTGATGAAAAAATTAAAAATTTAGCATTTTTTTTTTTTAACTTTGAAGCTCTCTGCTTATAAGGAAAATGAATATTCCAAATAAATTATATAGTGATTCACATATACAATATGTCTACTTTATGTTTGCATCATAAAGTTGAAATGTTTTTACTTTTGGAAGACATCAGAGGGCTTCAAAGTATAGCAGCAATTTTCCAATTTTTCACAAAATTTTCAAAATCGAAATTTTTCAGGTTTCTCAGTTCAGATTTGAAGTGGATTTGAAGGGCTTTTATATTAGAAATGCCCCACAAATTACCCTATTATAAAAACTGCACCCCTCAAAGTATTCAAAATGACATTCAAAAGGTTTGTTAACCCTTTAGGTGTTTCACAGAAAATTCAAAATCTTCATTTTTTACACTCGAATGTTCTTGTAGACCCATTTTTTGAATTTTTACAAGGGGTAAAAGTAGAGAAATCTTCCTAAAATGTGTAACCCAATTTCTCTCGAGTAAGGAAATACCTCATGTGTATGTCAAGTGTTCGGCGGGCGCAGTAGAGGGCTCAGAAGGGAAGGAACGACAGAGTGACTTTGGAGAGTGAGTTTTTCTGAAATGGTTTCTGGGGGCATGTTGCATTTAGGAAGCCCCTATGGTGTCAGGACAGCAAAAAAAAAAAAAACCACATGGCATACTATTTTGGAAACTACACCCCTCAAGGAACGTAACAAGGAATCCAGTGAGCCTTAACACCCCACAGGGGTTTCACGACTTTTGTTAAAGTTGGACGTGTAAATGATTTTCTTTTTTTTCCCACTAAAATTCTAGTTTTCCTCCAAATTTTTACAAGGGTTAATAGGAGAAAATGCCCCCCAAAATTTGTAACCCCATCTCTTCTGAGTATGGAAACACCACATATGTGGAGGTCAAGTGCCCTGCGGGCGCACTACAATCCTCAGAATAGAAGGAGTCATATTTGGCTTTTGCAAATCAAATTTTGCTGAAATGGTTTTGGGGGGGCATGTCCCATTTAGGAAGCCCCTATGGTGCAGGACAGCAAGAAAAAAACCAACATGGCATACTATTTTGGAAACTACACCCCTCAAGGAACGTAACAAGGGGTACAGTGAGCCTTAACACCCCACAGGTGTTTGACAACTTTGGATGTGTAAATGAATTTTTATTTTTTTTTATTTTTTTTACTAAAATGCAGTTTTTCCAAAAATTTTACATTTTTACAAGGTGTAATAGGAGAAAATGTCCCCCAAAATGTATAACCCCATCTCTTCTGAGTATGGAAGTACCCCATGTGTGGATGTCAAGGGCTCAGCTGGTACACTACAATGCTCAGAAGAGAAGGAGTCACATTTTGCTGAAATGGGGGGGCATGTCACATTTAGTGCCAGAACAGCAAAAAAAAAAAAAAAAATTGTAAATACATTTCTTTGGAGTAAGGCCATACCTCATATCTGGGCGTAGATCGACTCTGCTCACTGGTCACGGAGGAACAGGAGGGCAGTCATGGGCCTGGAGCTTCTAGACAGCTGCCTATGGAGCCAGAACAGTGGGACCCCCCCTCAAGGGGCATTATATGGGGTACACTAATAACTAACAAGGGGTACAGTGGGACATAAAATTATAAAACAGGTTATGTTCCCAGAATGATGACCCAGAGCGTAGCCAAAACAAAAAAATATGCCCACCCCAAACCCTATGCTCTGAATCATCATTCAGGGAATATGACGTGTGTGGCCGTCCCTAACCTGTTCACTCAAATGCGCACCCCGCTCAGGTGGAGAGAGAGCGCTGCGCATTTGAGGCAACATAAAAAGTCCCCGATGATAATGACTCAGTGACCCATGACCCATTTTTGGAAAAAAATACCCCCAGAGGTCTTATCAGTTTGTATTTTTTGTTTTTTATTAAATAGTTTTTTTGGGCAACTTAGTGGTTTTATGGGGTTAAAATTTGGAATGTACTCTGGACTTGGTACATTGGGGTCAAATTATGGAAAATTTTAATGAAGAGGTAAAATTTAGTACTCCATGGAAGTGTGATACTCCCTGAAGCAGTCCTTAATGCAGAGGCCCGGATGATCGGGGGCAAGTGTCACACTGAGTGGTGGTGTCTTTCCGTATCCCCCTCCTGTTACACACACTGCATTTTTTCTGGGATCGTCCCTTCTTTCCAGTGTGGGGGACCTCACCTGGAAAGTGTTGGCCTGGGACGATCCTGGCACCTATAACTCCAGTTTCTTGGGAAGTCCGGCCTGCTCTTTCCCGGTCAGCAAAGATCAGGACCTTTAGGACTTCTTCTTGGAACTGGAGGTATGTCCCTGTGCTGCCAGCATTCCGGTACAGTACAAAAGAGTTGTACTTGGCAACCTGTACCATGTAGACTGCAACTTTTTTGTACCATACACGTGTTTTCCGCATGGCCATGTATGGCTTGAGGACTTGATCTGAGAGATCAACTCCCCCCCATATACTGATTGTAGTCCAGAATACAATCAGACTTGAGGACCGTTGTTGTGGTACCTCGCACAGGGACAGGTGAGCTGCCGTTACCATGAATAGTGGTCAGCATAAGGACATCCCTCTTATACTTGACCAGCAACAGGTTTTCATAGGTAAGGGCACGGGACTCAAACTTGGGAATAGGTGTATGGATCAAATTTAGAGGGAGGCCTCTCTGGTTTCTCCGCACAGTCCCACAAGCGGACGTGGATCTGGCGGCAAGGGATGTTAAGAGAGGGATGCTGGTATAAAAGTTGTCCACGTACACGTGGTAACCCTTATCCAGCAATGGGTACATAAGGTCCCAAACGATTTTCCTGCTAACACCCAGAGTGGGGGATCAATCTGGGGGTTCAATACGGGAATCTAGTCCCTCATACACTCTAAACTTGTAAGTGTACCCGGAGGTACTCTCAAAAAGTATAGAGAGCTTCACGCCATACCGCGCCCGCTTCGAGGGAATATGCTGGCGGAATATGAGTCTCCCCTTAAAACTGATAAGAGACTCATCAACCGAGAGCTCCCTAAGCGGTACGTAGGCCTCCAAAAATTTGGCCCCAAAGTGATCGATGACCGGCCTCACTTTGTAAAGCCGGTCATGGGCGGGATCACCTCGGGGTGGGCATGCCTCATTATCTGCATAATGAAGGCATTTCCAAATAGCCTCGAACCGCTTACGTGTCATGGCCATACTGTCTGGTAGAAGATGTCCCCGCTCCAGTACTGCCTGACACTGGGCTTTTTGACCAGGCCCATATGCAGCAAAAGGCCCCAAAATGTCCTCATTTCTGCTGCACTGACGGCGTACCAATCATTGGACCTGGCCAAAAAAGAATCTGGGTGGTGGGCGATGAACTGCCTGGCGTACAGATTCGTCTGCTCCACCATTAGATTGACCAGGCTGTCACTGAAAAAATAACTGAAATAGTCAAATTCAGTGAACCCAGCCATGTCAATCCGGATTCCGGAGTCGCCAACATACTCCGGAACCCGTGGCTGATAACCCTCTGGGGGTCTCCAGACAGGTTCACCAGAAGGGAGCTCCGGTAAATTCGCCTGGGGGGTCGGACTCCTAGTACGAGCGACATCACCACTCGCACTAGTGCCAGCCACTGGGGCACTTTCATGGGGGGTGCGTGGCCTCGCCTGGCGGCGTCTCTGCCGCCTTCTGGGGGGCTCATCATCACTACTAGATGATGAGGAGGACAAGGAAGAACACAGGAATGTTGGATCTTCCTCGTCCCCACTGGCAGATTCAGATTCGGAGGCCACCGAAAATGCCCGGCGAGCCATCGCCTTTTATCTACAGTGGAGGGGGGAGGGGATTGGGGGAGTGTGTAGTGAGTGCTTGGTGTAACTATGTATAACGGTGTGTGATTAGTAATCACACACCGTTATATGAGCAAAAAAAAAAAAAACCCGCTGCGGCCAAAAAAAAGGGGGGGGGGGGGGGACAAATCGCAGCGCCCTGAACCCCTAATAGGGCCCGGGTCACGCAAAAAAAAATGTGGCGTACTCTTGAGCCCTATTAGGGGGTCATGGGGGGGGGGGGGGGGTTACTTTATTACATGGATTTCCCTACCTTTCCCTCTGGTTGATTCTGTCCCTGATCTAGGGGATCTTCGGGTCTCCTGTGTATCCGATGGGTGCAGAGGGGGGGGGGGGGGGGGGTCCCTGGCTCCTCTTGCAGCTCTGACCGCTGACTGAACCCAGCTAACGGTCAGCGCTGCAGAGGATGCCGTTTAACCCCTCCCCTGCCGGCTGCTATTGGCTGGACGATCGTCCAGCCAATAGCAGCTCTCCTGGGGGGTGGCGAAATCGCCACCTCCCCATAGATACAGTAGGTGATAGGGGGTGTATTCTACACCCCCGATCACCTTGTATCTCCGGGTCATCGGGTCAAACGTGACCCGTAAGACCCGGAATTGCGCAAATTGCAGGGACTGGAATTCCTTAAGACCCAGGTACAGAAGGCGTATGCATACGCCCTAGGTCCTGTACGGGTTAACCTTGCACTGTTTTTTTCTCTTTGCTCTCTTTCAGCCAGTATGGGTTGCCTGAAGGGGCTTCCTGTATTTTTGGGGTCTGCCTCCTATGAGGTAACTGGGCTGTTGGGTCATTCCCTGTGGCTAGTTGTTCTAGTTCAGCTACCCCCCACATTAGGGCGTGCTCTGCTGAGCATGTTGAGTTTGTCCTAAGCACATTTCTTCCCCCCCATGTGAGTTGATGCTTTGTACAAACATGGATCCTTCAGGATTTCAAAACAACGTAGGCTCCTAAGTGGTGGATTCTGCCCTACCCACGGTCCCTGATGATTGTGCATTATCCTTTTTCTGAGGGTGTGTACGCGTGGGGAGTATGTAGTGTGTGTGTGTGTGTGTGTGTGTGTGTGTGTGTGTGTGTGTGTGTGTGTAACTTATATATAACGGTGTGTGATTATAACTCACACCGTTATATTGGGGGGGCGGGGGGAAACGCTGCGGCCAAAGAATAAATAAAGGTGGGCCAAATGCAGCGCCCTGAACCCCTAATAGGGCCCGCGTTGCAAAATATGCGGCGGACCCCTGCTGGCCAATTATGGAGTCGGGGGGGGGGACGACACTTTTTACTACCTACCTGTCCCTTTACTATCAATCTCACCATGCACTACACACCATCTCTTCAGACCTGAGGGGCACAGATCTTCACAGGGGGGGGGTGGTCCCTGGCTCCTTCTCACAGCTCTGCCCGCTGACTGAATGCGGTGGGCAAGCAGGGCTGAGAGAAGGGGACATTAACTCCTCCTCTGCCGGCTGCTATTGGTCGGACAATCGTCTGACCAATAGCAGCGCTCCTGGGGAGGTGATGGGATCGCCACCTCCCCCTAGCTACAGGAGGTGATTGGCGGTGTATAGTACACCATCGATCACCTTCTAATTCCGGGTCATCGGGTCACAGGTGACCCGTATGACCGGAATCGCAGCAAATCGCCGGTGTGAATTCGATCGCCGGCATGGGGGTTCTCAGGACCCCCCCTGGGCATTGTCACGGGATGCCTGCTGAATGATTTCAGAAATTCCCACAGGCGTACAGGTATGCCCTGTGTCCTTAAGTACCAGGACGTCAGGGAGTACCTGTACGCCCTATGTCCTTAAGGGGTTTAAAAAAAAATTTACTATATGAAATTCTTTCTACACTATATCATTCCCTATGAGTGGCACTAAGTGATCACATCACCACCTCTGCTTTCCATACATATGTTTAGAAATGTTGTATTGTACAGCTTAGAAGACAGGTGCTAGATAAGGGAGGAAATGTGCATTGTAATTCCTATATTAAGCACATTAATACACAAACATTAGCCCCTTTCTGACCTTTTTAGTGCATCAATGAGTAACATAAGCGAGTCTGGAACCACTGGGAGCTAAAAAATAAATAAATGCAAGGTTGATATAAAGCAACAAGAACAAGCAAAGACTAGGTAAAAAAATGCACAAGACTAGGTAAAAAATGCACAATTAAAAAGTATCTGACAGTTAGTTCACCTGCACAAAACCTAATATACTGGGTTATAGTGTGGGCAAATAGCTGTAAATAAGGGGTCACTCACTGAAATCCGTTGCTTCTGTGCAGAGTTATGCTTGTAAATAGTTTTATTCCAAATGTGTCCCTGTGCGCATCGGAGGCGGGGAGCCGGCTGGCCAAGCTCCCCTGTCTCATCTATATTCACTCCCCCACCCTGCTTCATTATGCAAATTCCTCCCTCTCACATCACTAGGTAATGAGAGTCTGCAGGGGGGAGGTGAGCGCAGGCACCGCTGCTTTTCTACAGCCGGAAGTCAGGTGTAGCGAGGCTTCAGGGGCACATAGAGACACGCTCACCTCCCCCGCCGGCTCTAACATCATAGCGATGTGAGAGTGGAAGAATTTGCATAATGAAGCCGGGGTAGGCCAGGGAGTTAATATAGATGAGGCAGGGGAGCTCAGCCAGCCGGCGCTGAGGGACATTAGTGATAAATCGATTTACAAGCATATCTCTGCACAGATTTTTGTGAGTAAACCCTTATTTTACAGCTGTTCACCCACACTATAAACCATTATATGGGTATAGTGCGAATGAACTAGCAGTCAGAGTCTCTTTAAATGAAACTAAATTACAGCATTCCACAACTGAGTGATTCTGTGATGTTTTCTTTTCAATTAACTTGTAAAGGGAAATTCAGAATTCTGCTAAATTGTCCTCAGGGGTGAGTAGTGTGTTGTGGTAGCTTAGATGCAAGTTACACAAGAATGGGCAGAATCAAGCATGCTGAACTTAACTAAAAAAGGTTAAAAATAAATAAATTAATTAAAAAAAAGGAAATCGCCTATACTAATATATACTATTTTGGGTAATAAAAAAAAAATGTTGTCCAGTTGTTTCAGGCAAAAAATCAGCAAACAAAATATTATGTCTGAAGGAAGGCCCATACTGAACACTTGACAGAAATTTTTTAAAGCAGCTATGCATATACATGACAACGTTGCAGGAAATTATCTGAAATCGCTCAATAAAAGTAATCATAAAAAGGATCTACAATGTTGCTTAACTTTTTATACAGATCTAAACTGGTGTTACATGTTTAAAAAAAATCACTGGCATCTAAAACTTTGTAGGAAGAAAGAGATATCAATTCAAAAGTAAGTAAAAAAAGGCTTCACATAATGGGTAAAAAAGGCTTCATATTATGGTTCATATGACATATACTAACGATTCTGGGGGCCAGCAATGCAGGCAGGAATCTAGATGTAAAATAGGGTCTCCGGAAGATGCTACAAGTAAAAAAAAAAAAAAAAGTTATATTAGATCACATAACAAATATAAAAGGAACAATAATAATAATAATAACAAATGTAAAGTTACACTCAGAAGTGAAGGAATGTTAGGACAGATTACATATTTTCCTAAATTGTATTCAAAAGGTAAGCTACGAAAAACAGATCAAAGCATCACTATCATTTCTGGTAACTTAACAGAACAAGCTGTTGTGTATGTACCGTATATACTCGAGTATAAGCCGACCCGAATATAAGCCGAGGCCCCTAATTTCCCCCCAAAATCCCAGGAAAAGTTATTGACTCGAGTATAAGCCTAGGGTGGGAAATACATCATCCCCCCGTCATCATCCAGACCCCCGTCATTAACACTAGAGATCGACCGATTATCGGTATGGCCGATATTTTTGGCCAATAATCACGATTTTGGGCATTATCGGTATCGGCAATTACCTTGCCGATAAGCCAATAATGCCTCGCCCCCCGCACCGCCCGCGTCGCAGCGGTGTTGCTGGGGGATAAATAGCCGATAACTTATACCGGAATATCGTTATAAGTTATCGGCCCTAACCTCCACCGATTATCGGTATCGGCCAAAAAAAACACGATATCGGTCGATCCCTAATTAACACCCTCATCATCATCACCCTGTCATCATTCCCCTTCATCATCATCACATGCCATCATCCCGCCCTTCATCATTACCCTGTCATCATCCCACCCCCCCCTCATCATCATCATCATCATCCCCTTGTCATCATCCCACACCCCCCTTCATCATCCCCTTGTCATCATCCCACACCCCCTCTTCATCATCCCCTTGACATCATCCCCTTGTCATCATCCCACACCCCCCCTTCATCATCCCCTTGTCATCATCCCCCCCCTTTCATCATCCTCTTATCATCCCACACCCCCCTTCATCATCCCCTTGTCATCAGCCCCGACACCCCTCCCCCCCACACCTTCATCATCACCGCTTGTCAATGTCTGATACAGTGGTCTTCAACCTGCGGACCTCCAGAGGTTTCAAAACTACTGTCCGGGCTTGCTGGTAGTTTTAGTCTTGAAACCTCTGGAGGTCCGCAGGTTGAAGACCACTGCAGCCTTCGACATCATCCAGCAGTGCTCGGCTTATACTCGAGTATATACGGTACACATAAGAATAACTGTATTTATGGCTACTATATGACTTGCACCTTGCATAAATTAGCATTTTTCCTTTTGCATGCATCTCTAATGGTCAGTTTTCCATGAGCTCAGCTCCACAGGGGACAAAGACTGTCTGCTATGTTAACCATACACAGCAGACAGAGATCTACATTATATGTTCTGCACTGCCCTACAATAGTGAGGTGTTCACATTTGGTGAGGATGGCTCCATTTTAACTTTACGGTTTATAGTGTACTGTACAGGACCCTGAAGAAGCTCTTTTTTTTCTACAAGTGTAACATAGCTTTCAACCATTTTCTGGATTTTATATGCTTTGGATTAAATATATGTTTTTATCTTCTTTAACCTATTCCCACCACAGTAATTTATATTTTTTGCCCCATTCCCCTCCTACTTGCATTGTAAAAGTCACATGTGGGTTTACATTTTGAGGGTCAAGTTGTACTTTTTAACACCCCCCCATCATTTCACCATAAAATGTATTGCAAGCCCAAGAAAAATTATGGAATGAAAATGAAAAAAATGCAACTGCACAACATCAAGAAAAGTTACATATATTGCCAAATATAATCACTACAAGTTTTTTATTTATTACATTTTTTATCTGTTTGTCTGAGCTGTGTGAGGGTGGTAAGATTTTATTTTCCCTTGTTAGGCTGGGTTCACACCACGTTTTTCAAATATGGTAACCGTATATTGTTTTCCGCAAAAAAACGTATACGACTGTATCCGAAACCGTATGCATAGAGAATGCATTGTAAACCGTATTCCAAATGTTGTGTACGGTTGCATCCGTTTTGCCTCGGATACGGTTTTGTTTTATATTTAGATTTTTTTACTCAAAAAATGGGAAAAGATGAAGTGAAGGAAGATCGCCTGCACAGAGAAGTGAAGGAAGATCGCCTGCACAGAGCTCTAACAGGCAAACCAAGGAGGCCTTCAGTTACCAACTGAAGATGAGGAGTACAGGAGTCCCTACAGAGAAAAAAGGGGCCTCACACAGGGCAAACCAAATACAAGACAATGGCCCTTATTTACTAAGAGTGTTGTGTAGGTTTCTTTGTGGGTTTTAATTCCCTACAATTCATTTTCCATGGTATTTACTAAGGTTTCCCTACATTTTCCTTTTTTTACACATGCTCTGTCTGATCTGTCAGGTTTTCCTCAGCTCAAATCCACCACATTTTATGTGGAAACCTTAGTAAATATGTTGAGCTTTTGTGAAAATGTCGGGAACACGCCCCTTTTTGGAGACCACGCCCCCTTTCCCCCGGCGGCCAAGCCCCCTTTTCAGGTTTTCTTAGCAAAATGGAGAGTTAGTCAGAGTTTTTTCAATTTGGCGCAAATTCTGGCGGAAAATCTGGCGCAGAATCTGGCGCACAACCCGACAAAACATGTCGGGTTTGCAATAGTAAATGAGGGCCAATGTAATGCACAGAACAAGGAACGAAACCAGCTCACTATGTTAACACATTTTATTTTTATTTTTATTAAAATGTGTTAACATAGTGATCTGGTTCCATTCTGAGCCCGATGACCCAGAACTGATACACTATTGCCCATAAATTGTTCGGTCCTTGTACTATTGTGTATACCTGATGAAGAGCTCGGTCCGGGCTGGAAATGCTTGTTCCGTGTGTTGAACTGTATCAATTAAAATCCACTATTTGTATTCAGAGGGGTCTTGTGTGATGTCCCATTTTTCCCTGCAAGTACGGACTTTGTACTCCTCATCTTCATACCATACTGGTGGATGCCCTTAGATGCCGGAGGGACCTCCAGGCTGCTGACTGTCTTCATTCCTTTGCACTACAAGGTGTTGTACTCAACATAAAACCACTCGGTAAAAACAAAATTTGTCATTTCTACATCATATTTGTCCCTAATGATCGTCACAAGGCACGCACCTGTTTTAAAAAAAAAAAAATTGTGTTGCATGGGTGCCAAATGTAATCCTGACAGGACTGGTACACAGCAGCACAAAAAGGTGCAGTATCTTTTTCATAGCACAGGGAAAATGTTAGCATTAGGTAAAGCAATTATGTAAGAACACCACTGTAGACATAGATAATGATGTTGTGATTATGACATTTGGCCCGTTATTTGAAAAATTACATAGGAAATCGTTTTTGTGAAACACTGAATTACATAGCTTTCCACTGAACTCGCCATCTTTAGAAGGGGGGAAAAGGCGAGAAACCCAGTATACGTTCTCTAGACCCTTCGATAAACATGGAGTCCCTTTGTAAATATACATGTGCATCTACAAGGGCGATATTGTAGACGTTAAGGGTATGGGCGCCATATTAAGGGTATGGACATACCATGGCAAAACTGGCAGGATTTACAAAGTTACACAGCATTATGTGGGTATTATTGTGAACAAGGACATCAAGGGTAAGATCCCTGCTAAGAGAAACAACATCTGTGAAGAATATTAGCTAGACCAAGAGCAGAGACTGCTTCCTGCAGAGTGTCAAGGAGAACGAGAGGAAGAAAAAAAGGAGATTTTTTTGTACTCACCATAAAATCTCTTTCTCGCAGCCTTTATATGGGACACCAATACTGATGGGTATATCCTGTTGCCACTAGGAGGCGCTGGCCCTAGGAAAAAAAAAATCTGTCTCCTCCCTGGCAGGAAATACCTGCCCACTGGAAGTGAAGTAATCAGTTTTGTCACAAAGCAGTAGGAGAAGCCAACAAAGACATATGTCCGAAGTAGCCTGAAAAAAATCATGGATAAAGAACAAGAAAAGATCATCCAGACAAAAAATTAAGATATGGGTGGGTGCGGTGTCCCCCAATGAAGGCTACGAGAAAGAGATTTTACGGTAAGTACAAAAAAATCTCCTTTTCCTCGGTCGCTCTTCATTGGGAGACACCTATACTGATGGGGCGTACCAAAGCAGTCCCTTAGGGTGGGAATAACAACCACTAGAGAAAGGGAATCAGTCCAGAGACTGAACCCACTCGTCTGTAAGGGGTGCAGGCCAGAGACAACCGAGGTCCAGAAACTGAGCTCCCAGAAGATCCCCAGTCCATGGAGATGGACTAGGACGCCAAAGGAAGGGATCATCCTTTGCAGAGACTAAACGTATGGTCCACATAGAGAGACAAGAAAAAGTCAACTAGGAATCCAGAAGGGCCAGAACCATCCTGAAAAGAAGTAGGAAATCAACAACAAGGAACACAGAACCAGACAGAATGCTAGCCCGGCTGGGAAACAAAAATGGAAAAAGGGCACATCCAGGGTCGACCGATTCAAGAGAACATGGCGGAAAGGCGCCAGGGAGAGCAGCGTACGCCAAAGCAGAAGGCGACCACAAAAGGTGGAGACCAGAAAAACACTGGAAAAAAGAGACAGAAACCAGCTCAGTAGAGGCCTGGTGCATAAGATCGATGACAACATCTGGAGACCCAATACCCCTGTCCCAGGGGCCTGCCGTGAAGCACTCAGAAGGCGTAATCAGCTCGACTGGTGTAATCCGGATAACCGTAACCATAATCCGGATAACCCTCCATCTCGGGAGTACATGGACCCCGAAGAGACGGAAATAATAACAGCCAAAAAAGGAACGGAACGCCCTGAAAAGGAGCATCCTGGAACACCGGAGAGACAGACATGGGAACTGGAGGTTCCTGAGTCACTTGGAAGCTGTACACGGAAGGAAAAAAGGCCAAAAAGCAGCAAAGACCCTGAAAAGGAGCATCTCAGAACCCAGAGTGACTGACATGGGAATCGGAGGTTCCTGCGTCTCCTGGAAAACTCACACCTGAAGGGTACGTAAACCCAACGGCCGAGAAACACTCCAGGAGACAAACTTCCCTGTCGTGACAAGAAGAAGTGCGGTACAGAAAGACCGCCCAACAATGGGATCATGGAGAAGCCTGGGCAGGAGAGCAACACATGCCCAAGACCTCAAAAATCACTAAGGCCCAAAGAACAAGGATGGCCGACCTAAAAAAAAAAAAAAAGAGAAGGCACGCCACAGCAGTCTAGGATAGTGTCCAAGACAAGGAGACTAACCGGAGTTGGACCCCAGCGGTCCGAGTGGACCAGAGCACTCCGAAGCAACATCACGTCAGGACGGGAACGGAGGGAAAAACAAAAGGGGGACCCAGCAGGGACTCCCAGCATCTGGGCACAGGAAGGTCACTCTAGAAGACTGATGTCAGTAAAGCACAACAGACACTGACAAGGGAAGGATGAACACACCCTTCCAGGGTGATTGCGCCGAGGGAGGAGGAGAGTAATGGCAGGACCCAAACAACAGACTGTGGCTAGACTGGCTGTCGCTGAGCCATACATGATTGCGTAAACTCCTCCAACAGAGGAGAGCGCCAAGACTGCATGAGCAGCAGTAGATACCAAAAAAAACCAGGAAGAGAACCAGGTTGCAATAGTGGGAAGTAAGCACACAAGCATAGACAGCTAAAAGCTCTTCTGAATGCTCTTAGCAAAAAAACAAGGGCCCAGCCAGATACCCCACCTATAAAGTGGGAAGAGATAGAGAGATGACTCCATCTAGGCAGAAGATAGCACTCCGCAAAAAGCCCCTCTAATGGAGAGGAAAACGGGGTGGGCGAGAGGAAACTCAGGCACCGACCATGCCAAGCTTCAGATCCCCATGCACACTGTGGAAGCGGGATTGTAAAGTGCGCCAGACACTGTAGTAGCAGGGAAATGCAGCCCTACGGCAATGGGACAAAGTACTGGGTGGACATAGCCCCCAGGAACCCAGCGACAACATACAGAGAGATGGAGGGATAGGGATCCTGGACACTGGTGCTGCGCAAATAAACAAAGACATGGATATGAATGCGAGTAAGAAGCACACACACACAGCAACCAACAGCGTTGAGGAGAACACCCCATCGTGGTGAACCCTGGACCAGATGGGCACCAACGGAGCCATCCTAATCGTGTCTAAGGCAACAGAGCAGACGCCTGAGCCACTCTGCACAGGAAACTAGGAAAGAAAACTGGAGCAGAGGGGGGGGGGGGGGGCTAAACTGACTGTCTCCTCAACAGGCGCCATGCTAGAAAAGAGGTGCACAACTACCGCAGGCCTCTAAAACAAAGGAAGGCCCGAGGCACACCCCACCAACAGAAGGGAGGATGGGCTCCACACGTGCAGAGGACCTAAGCATAGGGACACAGACATGGTTACCTCACGATAGTTGTGGGGTACCAAGACTGCAGACACCAAGGAACTGCAGACATCCAAAAGTACGGCAGTATGGAAGACAGATGCCCTTAGCATTCCAACGTGGCACTCTGAGAAAGGGGAACAGAGTGTGCTGCTGTTGCTGTGAAATGCCCTGGAACCTGCAGGAAAATGCCCACACCCCATCTCCTAATGGTGCACACACCAGGACTGCTGTCTCAGATGCAAGAGATGAAGGATGTATGTGTGGCAGGAAACATGCAGATACAGCCTGGCAAACAGGTATAAAAAGCCATGCAGACACAGTCTGGCTATCTGGCATAGGGACCATGGTCACACCGGGTCACGCATTCAGAACCACACACTAAAAATGGGTAAATGGGTTACCAGCCTTAAGCTGTGAGAGCGGCAGACATGAAGAGAGGGACCTGATAAGTAGAGAACGCAGTAAACCAGCATGGTGTGCATTGTGCAGAACTTCAGCCGCAGATACATCAGTGTCTGGCTTACTGGTATGGGTCCATAGTAGACAGCAGGTCACTCCAGCGGTCATCTCGCACTAGAAGTGGGGTCCTGTAATCCAGCCGTGGACGCAGCAGTTGTGAGATGAGTGACAGGCGAAAGTACTGCCTGGCCTAATGAGAGCAGGTCCAATCCATGTCCACGTAGGGACACTTCCACAGAGACCTCGCACTGAATGTGGGGAACGCAGTAGCCGGGGATGCGGCAGCCTGTGGAGGAGAGAATAATGTGTGCACACCTCAAGAACACTGGCGGATATGACAGACATGTCATGGCAACCAGCAATAGAGGAGAGACAGACCTGTCTGTAACCATGGTATCTTCCAAGGAATCATGAAATCCCAGGCAATGACCTGCCACCGCGAGTCACATATGCTCATGACAGAGTAAAAACCCAGCCAAAAGTAGGTATGAGACATACCCAATGTAATGTGCCATATCAGGAGACAATAAAAGGGCCCCCCGTATAACATAGCTGGCGGACAGGAGGAAAAGCAAGGATCTTCAGAGGTGAGCCGAAAAAGAACGCCTCTGGAAGCAGCAGGCCGACGGCTGTCCTCCACAGGACCTAGTATGCAGACACACAGCCCTTCCATGAGATCCTGAGCAAGCAATAAGGGAGAGAGTCCCGTTTTAGAGAGGGGGGAAAAAGGGTACATACTCACATGCGGACGCCATCCTTTATCCTCACCTCAAGCGTCTTCAACCAGCTTATGGCCACGCTGCATCATACCAGGCTAAGACAGCGGGCGAGCAGGGGCAGTGGGGGACCCGGACCCAGGGTACAACCTCCAGGCGCTGGCTGTTGGCAAGAAGGGGTTAACAGTACATAACTCTATGTCTGTGTCCCTTCATCGCATATGGGGGAACAGTGAGCGCCATGCTGAAAAAGGGAAGAAAAACCTAACTAAAGAGCCCTTACTAGAAAATAATTTTAAAAAAAAGACCAGGTCTGGAGAGCTCCCAGACATGTGTCTTGCCTCCTACTGACACTAGCTAAAACGGATTACCTCACTTCCAGTTTGCGGGTATATTCTGCCAGGGAGGAGCAGACTTTTTTTCCTAGTGTCAGCGCCTTCTAGTGGCAAGAGCATATACCGGTCAGTATTGCCCCGATGTGACCTGTTCCCTCCGGGTCTCGCCATGAGGCTGAGAGGGTCTAGAGCCGAGATACTTTTGTGCCTCGGGGAGTGGTGACCCCGAGGTGCCAAAACTCACTGGGAGGATGGGCTCACCGAGTTGAAGCACGGGCACCATTATCTCTTCACCTTGTGGCACTCACCTCTTGATTCCCGGCCTTCTGGCTAGGATCAGAGAAATTTTTATAGATCCGGCCGGATGTCCGGGCAGTATATCTGCACACATTCACTTATTTATTTCTTTTTGTCTCACGGTGTCACTTTTTGTGTGTTGTGTGTTCACATGATTTGTCATGATGCGGTAGCCCTTCTGGGTGTCCCTCCTGGCGGTCTAGGGGAGGTGTGTGTGGCCATTAGGTTCCGCACCTCCCTGCAAACACCCCGGGTACTCCTGCTTTGGCAGGGTACCTACCGTTATCGGCTCTGCGGGAAGATACCTTGGCTAACGCCAAGGGGGATGCCGAGAGCATTTGTGGTCCCCTAGTAGCTTCGGCGAAAAGGGACATCGAACCTGGAACCTCGCAGGTACCTTTTGGTCCGGAGGCGAAGGGTAAGGTTTGTTGGGGGGCCTCTCTCCTATCGGAGAAGGGCTTGCGATAGACCGCATCCTTTGTGCACGTTTTTTTAGTGTAACACGTTTGCACTTTTTCTTGCACTTTGGGTGAATCGAGAGCACGTTCCTCGGCTTTAGATAAAAGAAAAGTATAGGTGTCCCCTAATGAAGACCAACCGAGAAAGTAAGCCAAGGAGTAGGGCACTGAAGCCTCAACCAGCCCAACCAAGTGAAGCGCACTTTATGCCCACTTGAGCTCCTTGAGCCAATTCGCTCTTAGTTTATATCATGAAGACCCCAAAAACCTTGTCCTTTTTTGTACCCCCCAAAAAACACTAAATTACATCTGCCACACAGTATACATAAAAGCCACTATGTGTAAACAAACCTCCACTTACCTTGCCTCCATTACACTTGTTGGAATCTTGCCTGTATTTTGGAATATCTGAACAGCTTTCTCGACATCTTGTTGTGCCTGAGGCTGTGCCTGCAGAGACAAAAATGCAGATGATGACATTACAAACACTTTAGGCCTCAAAGAATACTTTCTAGTAGAAAACCTTCCATGTTGCCCAAACCAACCAAACCGATCTCAACCTTAAAGGGGTATTCCAGGACAAAACTTTTTTTCATATATCAACTGGCTCCGGAAAGTTAAACAGATTTGTAAATTACTTCTATTAAAAAATCTTAATCCTTCCAATAGTTATTAGCTTCTGAAGTTGAGTTGCTGTTTTCTGTCTAACTGCTTTTTGATGACTCACATCCCAGGAGCTGTGCAGCTCCTATGGGGATATTTTCCCATCATGCACAGCTCCCGGGACGTGACATCATCATTGAGCAGTTAGACAGAAAACTTCAGAAGCTAATAACTATTGGAAGGATTAAGATTTTTTAATAGAAGTAATTTACAAATCTGTTTAACTTTCTGGAGCCAGTTGATATATAAAAAAAAGTTTTTGCCTGGAATACCCGTTTAAGTCCCTGGTGCTAAAGCTATTTTGGGCCTTGAAAAAGACACAGTGATTTTATTTATTTTTGCATCCCATTTTTTGAGGCCAAAACATAAAAAAAAAAAATGTCAAAGCAGCTGCATGAAGTCTTATTTTTGAATAACAATTTGTATTCCTTTTAACACCATCTCCACAATAGTTTTTATCAGCTGTCAATCACACAGGGGAGTCCCCTCTCTCTGTAAACCACATACATGCTAAGGTCCCCAATCACAGTGGCACCTAAGGGGTTAAATGGGTGAGATCTAAGTTAACTTAAAGCCAAGCTGTTGCATACTACAGATGGCTCCCATTCGTAGTCTATGAGACTAAGATAGCCAACTGAGAATAGCGATCAGCTATGTCAATTAGTCCCACAGACTTTGAATGGAGCAGCAGCACATATGCTTAAATGCTGCTCCATTCAAGTTCCTTTCTACTGTCGCCAACACAGTGAACAAAAAAAAGGGACATAGGACCCCTGTTATCGTGATCTGTTGGCATCCCAGTGGTGGTCACTGATCACCTATCCCAATAGGTGATATAAGTTGATTTTTGAAAACAGGTTTTAACCCCTTTGCGACTTATGACGGATCTAGTCAGTCATGGTACCGCTCAAGGTGTATGGTGTGGGCTCCTAACTCAAGCACGATACATACTTGGCGACCCCCAGCTGCTTTCAGTAGCTGGAGGCCGCCAGTAATAGCTGGTGTAAGGGACTTTTATGCACCCCAGATGATTTTGCATCAGCTTCTCCCCTCAGCTCTCGGAAAAAAATTTTTTGACTCAGTCTCCTCACAAAATCATTGTCCAGGGCACATTGCACCCCCTACCTGCTCTGTACTGCATCTTGGACTGCATAAGTGTTTACAAAACAGTGTGGAGCTAGATTTAGCAAAACTACAACTACGAGATTGCTGCTAGATGTAGTTTTGCAAGAGCTTACAACACAACATTTAGAAAACACTGATATATATATATATATATATACACAAACACACACACACATACAACTCACAGCATGTATATATGTGTGTGTGTGTGTGTGTGTGTGTGTGTGTGTATATGTGTGTGTGTGTGTATATATATATATATATATATATATATATACACACACACACACACACACACACACATATATACATACACACACATAAAACTCTCAGCATGCTCGGATCGGGTTTGGCTGTCTGAGCATGCTGGGAGTTATAGTCTTGCAAAATCTAGCTACACACGGTTTTGTACACACAGTCCAAGATTCAGTACAAAGCGGGGAAGTGGAGGCAAAGCGCCCCTGTACGCCCTGAGTCCTCTCCCTTTCTATAACATGGGTCCACAGTCAGGCCCCGTGTCACAGACCTGTGGCTGTGACTGATCGCAGTGCCGCACGCTATTAACCCTTTAGACGCGTCGTTCAAAGTTGAACACCGCATCTAAAGTGAAAGTAGACTACTCCCGGCTAGCTCAGTCGGCTGTTCGGGACCGCCGCGGCGATATCACGGCGTACCAAACAGCTGGAGGACACAAGGAGGGCCCCTACCTTCCGCCTGTGTGTCCGATCGCCAAATGACTGCTCCGTGCCTGAGATCCAGGCATGAGCAGTCAAGCGGCAGAATCATTGATCAATGTTATCCTATGGGATAACAATGATCAATGTAAAAGATTAGTGTGTGCAGTGTTATAGCCCCCATGTGGGCTATAACATTGCAAAAAAAAAAAAGTGAAAAAAAAAAAAAGTTAATAAAGATCATAATCATAATAAAAGTTTGAATCACCCCCTTTTCCCATAAAAAAAAAAAAGTGTAAATAGAAATAAACATATGTAATATCGCCGCGTGGGTAAATGTCCGAATTATAAAAATATATCATTAATTAAACCGCAGTCAATAGTGTACATGCAAAAAAAAAAATTCCAAAATAGTGTATTTTTGGTCACTTTTTATATCATGAAAAAATTAAAAAAGTCCAATCAATACAAAAATGGTACCGCTAAAGACTTCTGATCACGGCGCAAAAAATTAGTCTACATACGGCCCAGTACGCTGAAAAATAAAAAAGTTATATGGGTCAGAAGATGACAATTTTAAACTTCTTAATTTTCCTGCATGTAGTTATGATTTTTTCCAGAAGTACAAAATCAAACCTATATAAGTAGGGTATCATTTTGATCGTATGGACCTGCAGAATAAAGAGAAGGTGTCATTTATACCAAAAAATGTACTGCGTAGAAACGGAAGCCCCCAAGATTTACAAAATGGTGTTTTTTCTTAAATTTTGTCGCACAATTATTTTTTTTTTCCTTTTTGCCGTAGATTTTTTTTCGGGGTAAAATGACTGATGTCATTACAAAGTAGAATTGGTGGCGCAAAAAAATAATCCATCATAAGGAAAAAACTAAAGTGCAAAAACGGAAAAACCCTGAGTCTTTAAGGGGTTAAAGTGTTATGGCTATTAGAAGACAAGGAGGCAGAAGCCAAGGAAGAAAAAAAAAATTTAAATTCCTTTGTCCTTAAGGCGTTAGAAGACATGGCCTAGTTAGGACACAGTGGCTCATATCTATTAATCTGGTAGACAGAAATGTGCCTGATTTTTGTCTCAGATATTCAATAATCGCAACTCATTTTGAAAAACTAAAGCAGAGCTGTAATTGGTTGCTATCTGAGACAAAAGTCAGACATTAATCTGGGTCAGTGAATGCAAATCTGCCTAGTTATGTAGTTACTAACTTTAGTGCCAGATAACTAAACATAAACAATTTGCTATACAGAAGTCTAGGTAAACCATGTAATGTGAAATGTATGATGTTGGCCATACTGGTTCTCTAAAAGCTTTCCTAAATAAATATAACTGTCCCACACCTGATCTTTGGTGGAACCAAATGAAAGGTCTTCATACAAGCCCATGTCTTCAATAGAAACCTAAAAAGACAAAAGAACGCAAAGAGCAAATGTTAAAATCATCATAGAATAGTCTGCTCTCCACAGACTTTTTTCAGGAGACTAACCTTCATGTCTGAAAGCCGAGTTTTAGCCAATGTGATGTACTCCATCAACAGGGGACGGAATTTTGCTGCTACAAATGGTGGATTAAATATGTGAACCTGCAAGAAATTAAAGATAACTTATCAAATAAAAAATACTTCTATTCTGTGAACCCCACTTTTGTCCATGGGCTGTGGCCAGTACTGCAATTAAATTTGAATGGAGTTGAGCTGAAATGCCAGACAAAGTTCTAGGACTTCCTAATTTAATACAACCCATTTAATGAAACACACTACACAAACCTGTGTATAATAGTCCAGGACCACTCACTTTTAAGTACTGAGATGTTTCATGTGGGACCAAATCAGAAAGGAATTTCAGGAGGAAAACCAGTGACTTCTTGGTGGTATTCTGGTATGAACTGGCAGTACCAAACGTGCACTAAAGGAAGGAACTATAATTACATTAAAAATGTTTCTACTTGTACATATACTCTACTTTACCATGTATAGGTGCTTTTAGATAAAGCCTAAAGGTGTAACCGAGGAAATTAACTTATCCCCTATGCACAGGATAGGGGATAAGTGTCTGATCACAAGGGGTTCGACCCCTGCAATCTCTTGTATGGGGCCCATCCTTGGCACGCTCCGGCCCTGATCTTCCGGGACTAGTACAAGTGACTGCCCCGCTCAGCCAATCACCGGCCATAGCGATGTGTCACCTCACTGGGTGATTAACTGAGCAGGCGGTTACTTGCCCTCAACTCGAAAGGTGCTGGTTGGAGCACGCCAAGGATGGGTAAGTAGGATGGTCCTTTACAGGAGGAATTTGGGGGGAAGGTCTTGGAGGGTGGGGATGTTCAGTTTCCCGGAGTACCCCTTTATTAACATTTAATAAAGTTGCCAGTAAGGCTCCCATATAAACTGTTGCACTGCTTTTACAAACTATAGAATAGGAATTAAGCCTAGTTATGCAGCAATGAGGAGATAATTCATTACTGTTTGCAACCAGATACAGAACCTGACATCCTCTGACCTTAAACCATTCTGTGTAGGACATAAATGCAGAAGGTCCTTCCAATGCCGCTTGCCGAGCAATGAGAAAGGCTGTGATTAAATACTCCAGCTCATAAGTCTCAAAAGCTTGTGACAGGAGACTGCTCAAAAGATCTACAGCAAGAAAAGAATATAATGATAAACAAATGTATTCACAGAATTATGCTGATGTTCATATTTAGGCCGCAGCACCACCACAAGGAGGCAATTATCATAGATATAGATATATATATATATATATATATATATATATCTATATCTATATATCTCTCTCTCTATCTAGACATGCACATATGCACACACATAAACACATATAGTTATCCTATAAAAAACTAAAACTACACTTTTTCTTTACATACTACCACATCCTCACCTTTCAATAGTTTTTGGGCTTCAGGCTGGCAAACAACTAGGCATGAAATGCAGGCTAAAACATGGTGCCAATTGACCTCCTGCGTATCCAAGACCCTCTGTATGCAGGAAGACAGACTTTCAGCACTGAGCAAAACAAACAACTGGAATGTAAACAAAAAGAAGAGCCTTGAGATCAAGAAAGATACAATATTTTTTTTAATCAGAAACTAAAACAACACTGTTCTATCACCAAAGCTCACATGTGAAATCTTTAGATTAACCCCTTAAGGATGCAGGGTTTTTCCGTTTTTGCATTTTCATTTTTTCCTCATCACCTTCTAAAAATCATAACGCTTTCAATTTTGCACCTAAAATTCCATATTATGGCTTATTTTTTGCGCCAGCAATTTTACTTTGCAGTGACATTAGTAATACGAATGAGTGAACTTACAGTAAATTCGATTCGTCACGAACTTCTCGGCTCGGCAGTTGAGGACTTTTCCTGCATAAATGAGTTCAGCTTTCAGGTGCTCCGGTGGGCTGGAAAAGGTGGATACAGTCCTAGGAGAGAGTCTCCAGCCCACCGGAGCACCTGAAAGCTGAACTAATTTACGCAGGATAAGTCATCAACTGCCGAGCCAAGAAGTTTGTGACGAATCGAATTTACTGTAAGTTCGCTCATCTCTACTTAGTAATTTTAGCAAAATATCCACGGCGAACCGGAAAAAAAATAATAATTGTGCAACAAAATTGAAAAAATGAAAATGCCATTTTGTAACTTTTGGGGGCTTCCGTTTCTACACAGTAGGGATCGACCGATATCGTTTTTTTAGGGCCGATACCGATAATCGGTGGAGGTTAGGGCCGATAGCCGATAACTTATACCAATATTCTGGTATAAGTTATCGGCTATTTATCCCCCCTCGACACCGCTGCAGGTCATTCATTTAAAGCGGGCGCTTTAAATCAATGCACTGCAGTGGCTTTTGCGGTGCCATAGGCCGCCGCCACCACCCGCTTCTCTCCCCTAGCTGTCAGGGTGGTCCGGGCCATCATCCTTCCTTCCTGTAGTGTCTTGCGGCATTCCGGGTGGGGGGTGAACCGGTCCGGGCTGTCCTTCTCGGGGGGTCATCTTCTCCACTCCGGGCAGGCTCCGGCCTAGTACGCCGCATAGACGCCGCTGCGCAGTGACGCCCGTGCGCAGCGACGCACCTAACGTCACGGCGTAGCGGCGTCTATGCAGCGTACTAGGCCGGAGCCTGCCCGGAGTGGAGAAGAGGACCCCCAGAGAAGGACAGCCCGTACCGGTGCACCCTCCACCCGGAATAGCGCCGGACACTACAGGAAGGAAGGATGGATGGCCCGGACCACCCCCATTACGGGTAAGTTTATTTATATTTTTTTATTGACTCGGAGAATGGGGGAGGGGCCCGACCAGTATAGCGGTATGGGCAAAAATCCATACCGGTATACCACCCAGCACTACGGTGGGGGGTGCGACGCGGTGGGTCGGGGGGGGGTGGTCGCGGTGCGGTGGGTCGGGGGTGGGGGTGGGGTTTGGTGCGGGGTGGGGGGACGGCATTATCGGCTTATCGGCAAGGTAATTGCCGATACCGATAATGCCCAAAATCGTGATTATCGGCCGATAGTATCGGCCATACCGATAATCGGTTGATCCCTACTACACAGTGCATTTTTCATTACATCTTATCTTTATTTTGAAGGTCCATATGGTTAAAATGATACCCTACTTATGCAGGTTTGACATTGTATTACTACATAAAAAAATCATAACTACATGCAGGAAAATTTATACATTTAAAATTGTCATCTTCTGACCCCTATAACTTTTTTTTTTTTTTTTTTTCCACATACGGGCCGGTATGAGGGCTAATTTTTTGCGCTGTGATCTGAAGTTTTCATCGGTATAATTTTTTATTCATTCTTGTAAAAAGTGACCCAAAAATACACTGTTTTGGACTTTGGAATTTTTTGGCAAGAACACCATTGACCGTGCGATTTAATTAACAATATATTTTTATAGATCGGACATTTCCGCACCCGGCGATACCACATATGTTTATTTACACATTTTATTTTTTTTTTTTAAATGGGAAAAAGGGGGCCATTCTTACTTTTATTAGGGAAGGGGTTAGATGATCTTTGTAAAAAAAAAAAATGTCACTTTTTTTTGCAGTGTTATAGCGCCCCCCCCCCCCCCCCCCACAGTGGCTATTACACTGAACACACCGATCTCATACACAGATCATTGCCATGCATTAACACGGCAAAGATCAGCATTAACGGCGGTCGATTACTCAAGGCTTGGAGCAATCAATCGCCGATCGGACGCGACGGAGGCAGGTAAGGGGACCTCCGCTCGCATTCTAGCTGATTGGGACATCGCAATTTCACCGCGATGATCCCGATCAGCCCGACTGAGCTGCCAGGAAGCTTTAACTTTCATTTTAGACACGGCGATCAATTTTGAACGCCGCATCTAAAGGGTTAATAGTGCTATTAGCCCAGGGTCCTGGCTGTCATTAGCCGTCGGGACCGACCCATTATGACACGGGGTCACGGCATGACCCTGCGTTATATACTGGGACCGGGCGCAGGGCGTACAGGTATGCCCTGCATCCTTAAAGGAGAACTCCAGACCATAAAAATTGGCCCACATAGTGACGGCAGTAAAAAAAAAATAAAGATGTACATACCTTCCTCCGCTCCCCCGGGGCCTCCGGTAACCAGCTCCGGTCTCCGCCGCAATCCACTTCCTGGTTGCCGGTGGTCGGATGAATCAGCCAATCACCAGCCGCAGCGCAGTCCGACTCAGCCGGCGATAGGCTGAGCGGCAGTGTGACGTTTTCGGCCCCGGCCGCAGGTGCCGGTGTAGTGAAGAATTTTGTGTCCGCTCAGCCTATCGACGGCCGAGTCGGACTGCGCTGCGGCTGGTGATTGGCTGATTCATCCGACCACCGGAAACCAGGAAGTGGATTGCGCCGGAGACGGTTACCGGAGGCCGCGGAGGAAGGTATGTACATCTTTATTTTTTTACTGCCGGCACTATGGGGGACAATTTTTGTGGTCTGGAGTTCTCCTTTAAGAGGTTAAGGGGCACCTGGAGGGAAAACTATATCGAAACTCACCTTCCGGTACAAGTCTGTTAGCAGTGAGCACGTTTTTACAAAGCTCCAACTTCCCTGTAATCGTATGGCATCAGATACTATGTACAGAACAAAAGCACAGAAAAAGAACTGAAAATGTAGACAAACAATCTTTGTCATAAAATGCACAAAACCCACTGGGGGTTGTCAATTGCCTTGGCAATTGTACTGCCGAGCATAGATTTGCATCCTTCTACACCTGATCTAAAGATAGGGTGGGAGAGAGCTACTACAACTACACTTTAAAGGGGTACTCCGCTGTAGAACATTATCCCCAGGCTTCTGACATACAAAACAAAAAAACTTAAGACTTACCTGCCGATTCCCGGTGAACTGGTATCACTTCACCTGTCCTCTGATGCAGTGTTCTTCTCAGCCAGCAATAGTGTGAAGAATTGATCCCCGATACTAGGAAGAAGCCCAGTGCTGGGTCTCAATACATCACACTGCCACTCAGCCTATCGCCAATCGAGGTGGGACATCGCTGCAGACAATGATGCAGTGTGAAGTTTCGATCACCGGCAACCAAGAAAACGACCACATCGGAGGACGAGAGCAGCAATATCCGGGCACTCCGGAACACCCGCAGGTAAGTCTAAGTTTATGTTTTATGGCAGCCTGTGGATAATGTTAAAAAATATCCTACAGTGGAGTACCCTTTTAAATATGCCTGGGATAAATGTATATCTATCCAAACATAAAAATATAAGGACAAAATATCACTAGACTAGATGGATTGTGTGGTCATTTTTCTACATTTTGAGTAGATCTATAATATAGTACACAGGGTGCAGCATTGCAGTATTTAGTACTACTGTAATTAATATAACCTTAACAATTGGTGGGGAAAGTGACAATAAGTTTCCTGAGCCATAAAATTTGTTAAGATCAGCTGTAACTGCCCTTCTATCCAACTGCCACAGTTCATTGCTCAGCAGAGAGTGGCAATAAGCACAGGATAAAGCTTCTCCCAGGATGTGGGATATGGGAGATAACAGCCACATTCAAATATGAATTGTGGATAAAAAGGAGATTTTATTATGCTTACTGTAAAATATCTTTCTCGAAGGATCCGTTGGGGGACACAGACCATGGGTGTATGCTGCTGTCACTAGGAGGTTTGACACTATGGCAACCAAAAAAGGTCGGCTCCTCCAGCAGGATATACCCGCCTCCAGGCCCTGAGCTAATCAGTTTTAGTTCCAGAGCAAGGAGAGGACAGACAGGTCAAGGAAAAAAACGAACTGTCCGAGAACCAGAAGAAAAAAAGTATAACTGAACACACCCTCGGACAGAGAACCAAAGAGGAACCCAAAAAGGGCGGGAGCTGTGTCCCCCAATGGATCCTTCAAGAAAGAGATTTTACGGTAAGCATAAAAAAATCCTTTTCTCTATAGGCTCCATTGGGGGACACAGACCATGGGACGTACCAAAGCTGTCCCTTGGGGGGCAGATAGTCAGGCAGACGGCTGTTCCACTGCCGCCTGAAGCACTTTATGGCCCAGACTAGCATCAGCCGATGCAAAGGTATGAACCCGGTAGAACCTCGAGAAAGTGTGCAAAGACGACCAGGTAGCCGCTTTGCAAATCAGCGAGGCCGAGGCTTTGTTCTGGAGAGCCCAGGATGCACCAACAGAATGGGTAGAATGAGCCAAAACCCTGAAGGGAGGGATCTTCCCTCTACAGCGATAGGCTTCCGAAATGGCAGACCGGATCCACCGAGAAATGGTGGCCTTGGAAGCAGGTTGTCCCTTACGATGACCTTGCATAAGGACAAAAAAGGAATTGCACTGACAAAAGGAAGAGGTGATAGAGAGGTATAACCTAACAGCCCGAACCACATCCAGTTTGTGGAGCAAACGCTCCTTAGGATGAGAAGGAGCGGGACAAAAGGACGGAAGGACAATGTCCTCATTGAGATGAAAGGCCGAAACGACCTTAGGCAAAAAGGAAGGATTTGGCCGGAAGACAACCTTGTCCTGGTGAATCACCAGAAACGGAGAACGGCAGGAAAGAGCTGCCGATTCAGACACTTTCCGAATGGAGGTAATAGCGACAAGAAACGCCACTTTCCAAGAAAGGAGGCGCAGGGACACCTCCCTAAGGGGTCCAAAGGGGGCACCTTGGAGGACACCCAGAACCAGGTTTAAGTCCCAAGGGGGAGAAGGTGACCGATAAGGAGGGGAAGCGTGCGCCACTCCTTGAAGGAAGGTCCGGACATGACAATTAGAAGCCAGAGGATGCTGAAAAAGAATAGAAAGGGCCGAAACCTGACCCTTAAGGGAACTGAGAGACAACCCCTGTTCCAATCCCGACTGCAAGAAGGAGAGAAGACGGGGAACGGAAAAAGTAACAGGAGACAAGACCTGAGCTTCACACCAATGAAAATAAGACCGCCAGGTACGGTGGTAAATTTTCGCCGAGGAGGGCTTACGAGCCCTGAGAATGATGCAAATGCCTTGGTAAGAGAAATCGCGGCCTCTCAAAACCACGGTCTCAACCGCCACTCCGTCAAATGCAGCGACTGTAAATTGGGGTGGCAAAGAGGACCCTGAGACAGCAGGTCCGGACGAAGTGGAAGGCGCAACGGAGCATCGTCCAGGAGCCTGACTACGTCGGCGTACCACGTCCTTCGGGGCCAATCTGAAGCTACCAGTATGGCGGGAACGCTCTCCGCTTTGAACTTCCTCAGAACCCTGGGAAGGAGCGGAAGGTGAGGGAACAGATAGGGAAGGGCAAACCCCGCCTAATGAATCACTAGGGCGTCCACGGCTAGAGCCAGGGCGTCCCGGGACTTTGACACAAATGGAAGAATCTTCCGATTGTGCGGAGACGCGAAGAGGTCCACGTCTGGAATGTCCCAGAGGTCGCAGATCTGCGCGAAGACCTCCGGATGTAGAGACCGCTCGCCTGGGTCGGCTGCGGACCGGCTGAGGAAATCCGCTTCCCAGTTGAGCACACCTGGAATGTGAATCTCTGAAATGGCCGGAACCTTGTTTTCCGCCCAGAGGAGAGTCTTTGTCACCTCGGCCATGGCTGCTGAGCTGCGAGAGCCGCCTTGCCGATTGATGTAAGCTACAGCCGTGGCGTTGTCCGACTGGACGCGGACAGGGCGGGTCTGAAGCAGGGACTCCCAAAGAAGAAGACAAAGAAGAATTGCCCTCAGTTCCAAGATGTTTATCAGAAGAAGGGCTTCCCGGGGAGACCAGAGGCCTTGAACCGTCCAGTCCCTAAACACACCGCCCCAGCCCGACAGACTGGCATCTGTTGTAACCACCTGCCAGTGGAGGGGAAGAAATGTCCGCCCCTGAAGAAGAAGGGGGGAGGGGAGCCACCAGAGCAGAGACTGACGGATCCGACGGGGGAGAGCAATCTTGCGATCGAGAGACAGAGGATATCTGTCCCATAAGAGAGAGAATCGCCAGTTGAAGGGGGCGGTAATGAAACTGGCCAAAAGGCACGGCCTCCATGGCCGCTACCATCTGACCCAAGACTTCCATGCAAATGCGGATGGAAACTGGGACCTGGGCCCGAAGGGAGCGGACTCCTGACAGGAGAGTCAGATGTTTGTCCAGCGGCAGGCAAATCAGGGCAGAGGCAATGTTGAATTGAAGTTCCAAGAAGATCAGAGATTGGGTGGGAGAGAGGACAGACTTGTCCCGGTTGACCATCCACCCGAAGCGATCCAAGGTCTGGAGAGTGAGATCCACATTCTCCAGAGTCTGGACACTGGTGGGAGCCTTGATGAGAAGGTCGTCCAGGTAAGGGATCACTGAGACTCCTCTCGACCGCAACAGGGCTATCCCTGGTGCAAGGATTTTGGTAAAGACCCGAGGAGCATTGGCCAGACCAAAGGCGAGGGTTACGAATTGAAAATGCCCCTCCGGAATCGCAAAGCGGAGGTACCGCTGATGGCCGGGAAATATTGGAACATGGAGGTAGGCATGATGTCCACCGAAGAAAGAAACTCCCCTTGTTCCATGGATGCCACTACTGAACAGAGAGATTCCATTCAGAAGTGGCGAATGAGAAGATGACGGTTGAGATGCTTGAGGTCCAAGATTGGCCGCACAGAACCGCCCTTCTTGGGGACCACAAAAAGATTGGAATAGAAACCCAGAAAACGTTCCTCGGGAGGAACGGGGACAATGACTCCTTGAAGAAGTAGGGATCGGAGGGCCTGCCGAAACTGCTTCGCAAGAGAAGGAGATCGGGGGGCCCGGGACTGAAAAAAAAAAATCGATCCCTCGGAAGGGAGGTAAATTCGATGCGGTATCCGTTGGACACCACGTCCCTGACCCAGGAGTCCTGAATGTGTGTGGTCCAGATGTCTCAAAAAAGTAAGAGATGGCCTCCCACCCGAGAAAAATCTGCGGGTGGGGGCTTCACTTCATGCGGAAGTTGGTTTGCGGTTGCCCGATTTGGCCGCAAAACGTCCGGAACGGGCGTGACCGGAACGAGGGAGCCTTCTTGTCCTGCGAAGGCGCCTGCTCAGACGCTTTATTGGGGCCAAAGGTCCGAAAGGACCGGAAGGAAGAGGACTTCCTCTGGGAAGTAGTGCGAGCCTTATTTTCAGGCAACAAGGAACTCTTACCTGCTGTCGCCTCAGAGATAATCTTGTTAAGGCACTTGCCAAAAAGACGGGTATCAGTAAAAGGAAGCTCGGTGAGAGTCCTTTTGGAGGCAGCATCCACATCCCACGCCATAAGCCACATGGAACGGCGGAGGGCCGCTAGGTGACCAACAGCAAAGGCAGCACAATGGGCTGACTGCATAGAAGCTCTACACAGAAAGTCCCCAGCTTTAGAGCATTGAAAAACCAAAGCAGACAGATCCTCTGGGGAGGATCCCGCCAGGATACCCTGACTGAGTTGTGAGCACCACACCGTTAGGGCCTTGGACACCCATGCAGAGGCGAAGGTGGGAAGCAGGGAAGAGCCTGCTGCTTCAGAAGCAAACTTCGCTAAGGACTCCACCTTCTTGTCCGTCGGATCCTTGAAGGCAGCCGCATCTGATAGCAGCAGTGTAGTAGCCTTAGAGAGACGGGAAACTGGTGGATCCACCGAGGGAGGGGAAACCACCTTTGAGACGACCTTGGCGAATGGATAACGCGCTTGAACCTTCTTCATTCCCGGGAACCTCTTGTCAGGATGTCTCCATGCAGATTCCAGAAGGGTGTCAAATTCAGCATGAGAGCTGAACATTTGAGGTGCTGGTTTAGCACAATGAAAGGATACTTCAGGAGTCACGTCCGAAGATCCTGGGTCCTCTAAGTGAAAGGTGTCTCTTATGGCCGCAACCAATGAGTTCACCGTTTCAACTGTATCCGAGCGGTCCTCTGAATCAGATGCCGATTCAGAAGCCTCATCCGCCAGTTCACCAGGAGAATGTGAACGAGTGGAGGCAGCCCTGGAGGGGGGCGAGCCTGATCGGGTACGCGGCTCTGGCGAGGCAGAGCGTCGACTCCGGGAACGTCCTCTGGAGGAGCGACGTTTGTAACCAGATGACAGAGGGGGGCGGGACCCACGAGCGGAGCACCCACGTCTACTTGAAGACTCAATGGAAGAGTCAGAAGAAGCACCCCTAGTAAGCTTGTGAGAGCGTGAAGCATGTGGAGAAGAGGAGTGGGACTCTTTAGAGGGCCGGCGTAGGGCAGACCTCTTCAAGGCAGACACCACGTCACGGGAGGCCTCAGCCACCGAACGGGAGGCTTGAGTCAAGTCAGCCATATACTGGGACAGGGAAGAAACCCAGGCTGGAGGGGTGGCCGAATCCACCGGGACTGCAAGAGCATACGAGGGTGCCAGGGGGTCTGGGGAAGCAGTGGAGCAGGCAGAGCAAGTGGGTTCAGCAGAACGAGGCATTTTGGAATTACAGCTCTTACAGACAAAATGGTAAACTAACGCTCCATTTGTTTGTTTAGAGGGAGGAACAGTTCTGGGTACGGACATAATGAAAAAAGAACTCTCTCACCTGAGCCTGTGTCCCCAGGGCAGATGCTGTGAGGAGAACTCCGATCTAGTGTAGATAGAGAGGGAGAAAAAAAAAAACAGCCAATAGCTAGAGAGGGGCATGCCAGGAGCAGGGGCACTGCTGATTGGCCCCTGCCACCTACAATCGCGTGCACAGCGCTGATTGTAGGACAATTCGCGCCTCCTGTAAGCTCTGGCGGCCCTGTGGGCGGAGCTAAAGCACCCCGGCCGTCGAAGTGCCGAAGAAGAAATACAGTAATGGCACCCGCTCCTTGCTCCGAGCGCACATGTCGTTCGCATATGCGCACGCGGAGAAGTGAGCGGGCGAGACTCATATACGCCGGCAGCTGTCTACTGCCGAAAGTGAAAGTAAGTCGGCGCTTCGTGCGCCCGTACAGTATAAACGCCACGGCCGTCAGACGCATAAGTAAAACACACACAAGCATGTGAATAAACTGAGCCCCTTCACCCAAAAATGCCACTGCTCGCCCCAGAAATAAAGATAAAGCCCCTTGTCCAGGCCAGCCCCATTAGACCCTGAAAGGTGGACCAAAAACTGAGGGTCTCCAGAGGTTGCAAGTCTGCACCTAAGGAAGAAAGGGAATATATACTCACCTCAGTCAGAAGAACTTACCTAATGGAGTCTTCTGTGAGGTCTTCAGTCAGCTTTCTGTCACCTGCATCACGCCGAGCTACCATGTGCGAGCGAGGCGAGCAGGGAATAGGGGGGACCCGGACCCATGAGGTACAACCCCAGGCGCTGACCGTTGGCGAGAGGGGGTTAACAGCACATATGGGGAAACAGTGAGCCGCAGTTCCTGAGTCCCCACCTGAAAACATGAAAGAAAAAGGAATAAAAAACTAACACATCCCTAACTAGGAAAATAATAAAACATAAGACCTGGTCTGGAGTATTCCAGACCATGTCCACCTCCTTCAGACACTAAGCTAAAACTGGAGGCGGGTATATCCTGCTGGGAGGAGCCGACCTTTTTTTGTTGCCATAGAGTCAAACATCCTAGTGACAGCAGGATACACCCATGGTCTGTGTCCCCCAATGGAGCTGATAGAGAAAAGTAGATTTTTATGCTTACCGTAAAATCTCTCTCTTGGAGGATCCATTGGGGGACACAAAAACCATGGGTATATGCTGCTGCCACTAGGAGGCTTGACATTAGGCAACAAGAAAAGTCAGCCCCTTCCAGCAGGATATACCCGCCTACAGGAACCTGAACTAATCAGTTTAGTCCCAGAGAAGTAGGAAAGGACCAACAGGTAAGAAAACAAAAAGACCAACAAGAAAAAAAAAACAGTAACTGTCCGAGGAAACCACAGAATAAAAATGAACTGAAACCACCCTCGGACAGGTCACCAAACCAGGAACACCAGAACAAATGGGTGGGTGCTGTGTCCCCCAATGGATCCTCCGAGAAAGATTTTACGGTAAGCATAAAAATGGGACGTACTAAAGAAGTCCCCGGGGTGGGTAAAAAATTTAAGCAACTTAGGTGGAAGGCTGGACCACAGCTGCCTGCAACACCTTTCGGCCCAGACCAGCATCAGCAGATGCAAAGGTATGTACCGGGTAAAACTTGTAAACTTGTGTAAGGATGACCAGGTGGCCGCCTTACAAATTGTGGAGAGCCCAGGTGGCCCCAAAAGAACGAGTGGAAGCCCTGAAAGGAGGAGTCTTCCCCTTGCAGCGGTAAGCTTCCGAAACAGAACAGATCCGCCGTGAAAAAAATCGCCTTCGAAGCAGGAAGCCCCTTACAACGACCCTCCATAAGCACAAAGAAGGAGTCAGTAAATCTGAACAGCCCGTACTGCATCAAGACCATGATCAGAACTAGAGATGAGCGAACTTAGAGTAAATTCGATTCGTCACGAACTTCTCGGCTCGGCAGTTGATGGCTTTTCCTGCATAAATGAGTTCAGCTTTCCGGTGCTCCTGTGGGCTGGAAAAGGTGGATACAGTCCTAGGAGACTCTTTCCTAGGAATGTATCCACCTTTTCCAGCCCACCGGAGCACCTGAAGGCTGAACTAATTTACGCAGGAAAAGTCATCAACTGCCGAGCCGAGAAGTTCGTGACGAATCGAATTTACTGTAAGTTCGCTCATCTCTAATTAGAACCATGGTCTCGACCGCGATGCCGTCAAATGCAGTGACTGTAAATTGGGGTGACAAAGGGGAACAAAAGGAAAAATAGCCAGCACAACAACCTAATACACAGGTGCCCGCTGCTGTGGCAAATACAAAATGTACAAAAAAGAAAGTTGCAACAGCACTCTTTCTTTTTTGTACATTTTGTATTTGCCACAGCAGCAGGCACCTGTGCATTAGGTTGTTGTGCTGGCTATTTTTCCTTTTGTTTCTACTTTGTAAGTTGGGGGTGTGGCACCCTCTTTAGCCGTGCACCCCACCCCTCTCAGAATGGAGGTGGTTTAGTCAATGGCTGATCCAACATGTCACACAGTCAGAGGCTATATGCACAGCAGAGGTGAGTTATCATGTTAGGGTCCCATCCGATATGAGGCCACCTCCGCGTGGTGGATGGGGGGGGGGGGGGGACACATTTTGATCAAAAAGTGCGCTAAGAGCCTCCATTTTTTGACCAAGAGTACTGTTGCAACTTTCTTTTTTGTGGCAAAGGGGACCCTGAGAGAGCAGGTCGGGACGAACTGGGAGGCGCAGTGGCACGTGGTCCACTAGACAAACCCCGTCGGCGTACCATGGGCCAGTTCGGGGCCACAAGAATGGTGGGAATGCACTCCGCTTTGAGTTTCCTCAGGACCCTGGGAAGGAGAGGAAGGAAGAGCTAGGAGAGGGCGAGGTGAGACCAGGGAAGCACCAGAGCATCCACGGCTAGGGCCAAGGGATCCCGGGACTTCTCCACAAAGCGAGGAACTTTCTGGCTGTGGCAGGACACAAACAGGTCCACATCCAAGGAGCCATAGAGGTTGCAGATTTCAGCAAACACTTCTGGATGAAGACACCACTCGCCAGGGTCGGCTGAGAAAGTCCGCCTCCCAATTTTTCACCCCTGGTATGTAAATCGCTGAGATGGAAGGAACTCTGAGCTCCGCCCAGAGAAGGATCTTGGAGACCTCGGCCATCGCCGCTGAGCAACTTGTGCCGCCCTAGCAATTGACATACGCCACAGCTGTTGAGTTGTCCGACTGGACACGAACAGGACGGTCTTGGAGAAGGCGCTCCCAATGGAGGATGCAAAAGGTAGATTGCCCTGAGTTTCAGGATGTTGATGGGGAGAAGAGCTTCCCGGGAGGACCAAAGGCCCTGGACCGTCCGGTCCCCAAATGTTGACTGGCATCCGTCGAGATGACCTGTCAGTGGAGGGGCAGAAAGGATCACCCCTGACAAAGAGGGGACCCAAGCCACCACAGGAGGGACTGGCGAGTCCTGGAAGGAAGAATGATCCTGTGATCGAGGGATAGCGGAGACTTGTCCCACAGGAACAGAAGAGAAATTTGAAGAGGGTGATAATGAAACTGGGTGAAAGGAACGGCTTCCATTGCCTCCACCATCTGACCCAGGACTTCCATGCAGAACCAAATGAAAACCGGAAAAGGACACCGGAGAATCCGAACTCCTAATAATAGAGCAAGGTGCTCGTCCGGCGGAAGCCGAATCCGGGCGGTCGCTGTGTCGAACTGGAGTCCCAGGAAGATTAGAGACTGGCTGGGTCAGGTTGGACTTGTCCTGATTGACCACCCAGCCGAAACGGGACAAGGTCTGAAGAATGAGAAGGAGATTCTCTTGATTCTGGGACCAGGTTGGAGCCTTGACAAGGAGGTCGTCCAGGTAGGGAATTACGGATACACTCCGAGCCCGCTGAATGGCGATAACTGCTGCAAGGACCTTGGTGAAGACTCATGGAGCTGTGGCCCGACCAAATGGAAGGGCCACAAACTGAAAATGGCCCATTTGGAACAGAGAAGCGAAGATATCGCTGATGTGCTGGAAAAATTGGGGATGTGGAGGAAGGCGTCCTGGATATCCACAGAGGACAGAAACTCCCCTTGATCTATGGATGCCACTACAGAACGGAGAGACTCCATACGGAAATGACGGAGGAGAAGGAGGCGGATGAGGAGCTTCAGATCCAGGACCGGGCGGACGGAACCCCCTTTCTTGGAAACCACAAACAGGTTCGAATAGAAGCCCGAAAAACACTCCTTGGGAGGAACGGGGACAATCACTCCCTGAGCGAGAACGGTCCGAAGCGCGACTCAAAATGCCACTGCCAAGAAAGTGGAACTGGGGAAGCGGGGGGACAAAAAAAGCAATCCCTTAGAAAAGAGGTCAACTCGATCCGATAGCCATCTCGGACCCAAAAGTGGACGTGGACGGACCAAACGTCACGGAAAAGGGGAAAACGCCCCGCAGATCAGGAGACCTAGGGCGGCGACCAGGTGAGTGACCCTGAGATCAGGTGCGCTTCCAGAAAACCATGAGGAGAGCACCTGTCCCGATAGGATTCCGAGGAGTTCCGGATAGGAACCCGAGGAGACCACCCTAGGGCGCTTTAGAGATAGCCCAAACCTATGATCAGAGGAGTTGGAACGAGCCGTAAAGAAGACCTCTCCAATGCAGTCACGAGATAGGATAGAGGATAGAGAGATAGAGAGATAGAGAGAGAGAGAGAGATAGATAGAGAGAGATAGAGAGAGAGAGAGAGAGATAGAGAGAGAGAGATAGAGAGAGATAGAGAGAGATAGAGAGAGATAGAGAGAGAGAGAGAGAGATAGATAGAGATAGAGAGAGAGATAGAGATAGAGATAGAGAGAGAGAGACCCTTAGAACCGTGGCCCTTAGAACCGTGGTTTCAACTGCCATGCTGTCAAAAGCAGCGACAGTAAATTGGGGTGGCAAAGGGGACCCTGAGAGAGCAGGTCGGGAAAAACTGGGAGGCACAGTGGTACGTTGGCCACTAGGCGAACAACGTCGGAGAATGGCGGGAACGCCCTCCGCTTTGAGTTTCCTCAGGACGCTGGGAAGGAGAGAAAGAGGAGGGAAGAGATAGGGGAGGACGAAGAGCTACCATGGGATCACTAAGGCGTCTACGGCTAGGGCCAGAGGATCTCTGGACTTTGTGACAAAGCAAGGAACTTTCTGGTTGTGGCGAGATGTGAAGAGGTCCACGTCCGGAGTGCCCTTGAGGTTGCAGATCTCCGCAAACACCTCTGGATGAAGAGACCACTTGCCGGGGTCAGCAGAGGAGCGACTGAGTAAGTCCACATCCCAAGGGCCACAAACTGAAAATGGCCCTCCGGAATGGCGTAGCGGAGATAGCGCTGATGCACCGGAAAAATTGGGATGTGAAGGTAAGTGTCTCGGATATCCACCGAAGAAACAAACTCCCCTTGATCCATAGATTCCACCACAGGGGGGGAGAGATTATCCTCACCCTGTCCCAGAGAAACTTACCAACTGAAGTCTTCAGCCAGCTATTAGATACCTGCATCATGCCGGCTGAGACAGCGAAACGAGCAGGGAAGGTAGGCGGGACCTGGACCCAAGGTACAACACCCCAGGTTCTGGCCGGTGGCGAGAAGGAGTTGACAGTGCATAACTATTCCTGTGCCCCTTCATCTCATATGGGGGAACAATAGTGCCATGCTCCTGAACCCCCACCTAAAGACAAGGAGAAAATAAGGAGATAAAACGCTAAAAACACTTCCTTGAACTAAAAAATAAAAAAGTAAAAGACCAGGTCTGGAGAACTCCAGACCTGTGTCTGCCTCCTACGGACACTAAGCTAAAACTGATAGCTCAGAGTCTGTAGGCAGGGTATATCCTGCCAGAAGGGGCAGACTTTCTTTTTGTTGCCTAGTGTCAGCCTCCTGGTGGAAGCAGCATATACCCCACAATCTCTGTGTCCCCCAATGGAGCCGAACGAGAAAAAAAGATTTTATTGATTCAATACCAGAAGTCTGAAATGAAAAACAAAGTTGAACAAATGCAGTTACATACACTCCCTGTCGCATTGCACTCTCACGTGGTATTAACAAAACAGGTACAATAAGCACATTTGTGATAATGCCCCCCAACCCTCACCAGGAACATCTGCATGATACCTTTCAGCTTTGGCTTGAAGATAAGGGTCTGACTTAATGTATGGGTAAAGAAATCCTCTAGTAATTCTGGAATCACACATGCTCTGTACCTTGAAGCATTATAAGCCATTAACCTGTGAATGAACAGAAACATCAGATTAGCTCTATGGGGGAGATTTATCAAAACCTGTCCAGATGAGAAGTTCCTGAGTTACAAATAGCAACCAATCAGATAGCTCCTTTCATTTTTCAGAGGTCTATTCAAAAATGAAAGAAATCTGATTGGTTGCTATGGGTAACTCAGTAACTTTTCCACTGGACAGGTTTTGATAAATCTCCACCTATATTCATAAGAACTGCTGTCAAACATTATAAAAGGTACGTTCTTGAGTACACAGATTTGATGCGCAGGATTTTCTGCTGCAGATTTAATGTAAGCTAAATGACTGAGCACAGCTTCTAATTGGCAGTTACAAATCCTGCACATCAAATCTGTGCAGGATCCTGTAGGTGTGAACATACCCTAAAGGAGAAGTATCATGTATAAAAACGTATCCCCTATCCGCTTCGTGTGGGGGGGTCCTGGGGAGATCCGGGGTCCCAGTGGTCGGACACCCTGCGATCTAAAACTTATTCCCTATCCTTCGGATAGAGGATATGTTTTTATACATGATAGGTTTCCTTTAAAGGGGAACTATCATCTGTTTCATGCTGTCCAAACTGCAGGCAGCAGAAAACTGGTGCAGGAATTGCAATCTCAAGTCACTATGAACTACTCTGAGACACTCTAGCATTTCAGAGCAATGATGTGTCTCTCCATATACACTGTTAGGGTAGGATCACACATTGCATAAATGCAGCGTATTTCACACTGTGCGTCACAGTCACTTCAGAGCGCTGACCTCACCTCCAAACTTCACTGCACACACAAGGCTGCTGTGGGATAGCCCTGTGTTTCTGCTCATTAGAATACGCAGTGAATTTTCTGCTGCTCAGCAGATTTTGCAAAGCAGAAAATATGTTGCTTATAAGAAATGTGTGACCCTACAGAGCAACGCTGTACTAAAGTCAGCCGGGAAGGGAGCCGCCTGAGGTTATCAGGGTAATTCATAGTGTTCCAGGATTGCAATGCCTTCTCAGTGTTATACTGCCCACGGTTTGGACAGCATAACACTGATGACAAGTTCCTTTTAACTCCTAACCTCTAACATACATGCAATAGACAATAGGTAGATAAGTATCTGCCTTATACATTTGAAGTCTTTCTTTTCCAGTTGATCAGACAGAAAAAACATCTTGACAGATCCTTGCTCCCAATGGTGATAACCCCCAACCAAGAGTCTGCAAGGCCCTAAGGGTAATACTTTATTTTAGCAAAACTGGGTGCTACAACAGATCATTATAAGGACCCTTAAAGGGGTATTCCAGGATTTTTACTTGTTTTATTTGACTAAGCTACAGGGGCTGTAAAGTTAGTGTAGTTCATAATATAGTGACTGTACCTGTGTGTGACGGTTTTCTCACAATACTAATGTGATTTTCACTCCAATATTTATTTTTATCAGCATACAAAATGACTGTTGTCTCAGATTTTTCCCAGGTTGCAATGCGGCCGGGACCTGACTCACTAGCCAGCTGATGACAGGGAGCCTGTCTGCTTCAATGGGTGGAGCGATCGCTTGGTGGGAGAGAGATCAATCTGCAACAGCTGTAGGCACCCTGATTAAAAACCACAGGTCTTTTGAATGGATGCAGCTCATTTATGTTTCAATGGGTGGGGTGACTGATGTGTTGGAGGGAGGAAAATGGAATTATGGGATTTGTAGTCAAAAAAAGAAAACTGAAACAGGAAATACCAGTTCACAGAAAGCTAGCCACAGTGTTATGGTAATCTCACAACATAGCCATTTAGCCCCAAGACAAGCACAGATCCTTCCTAAGCATGTCCATTATTGTCTGCCAGGTACGTACTAAAATCACCTTATGGTGGATAAACTCTTTAACACTTCATATTGTCACCAGCATACACATGGGAAGTCGACTTAAAATTACTACTGGGCAAGTAACATTTTTTCTTAGTGCACAATGTACTAAATTAGCAAAATGAAAACGGATACAGAAAAAAAGCATCTTACATACCAGTACTGCTCTACTCCTGGCTTGTAAGACTCATCATGTTGGGTTTCAGGTATGAAATCAAGGAACCCTGTAAAAGGAATGCACTACTCATTGCTTTAAATTAGACATGTTATCATAAATAATTAAAGGGCTGGTCCACTTTTGGAAACCACCATCCACTCCAGTGCAAAGTTACGTAATTCTGCAGAAATTCCATTTAGCAAAGCTTGCTGAATGGAATTTTGGAATTACAAAAGCGGAATCCCCACCATGGAAATTCTGCTGTCTGAATGAGACTGGGAAATCAAATTTGAAATCAATAAGTATTAAATTACAGCAGGATTTCCAGCAGAATTCTTTCTAGGAATTCCGCTGTGTAAACATAGCCTAATGCAGCAAACATCCAACAAGCTTGTCCATAGACACCTTCAAGAACCAATATGAACTCCCATAATGCTGTGGAAAATAAATTTTTCTTATGTGACAAATGTAAAGCAACTTGTGTATAGATAGCACTTCATGCATAGCAGATTAGAAGATCAATCTTTAACCCCTTAAGGACCAGGCCATTTTACACCTTAGGACCGGAGCGTTTTTTGCACATCTGACCACTGTCACTTTAAACATTAATAACTCTGGAATGCTTTTAGTTATCATTCTGATTCCGAGATTGTTTTTTCGTGACATATTCTACTTTATGTTATTGGTAAAATTTTGTTGATACTTGCATCGTTTCTTAGTGAAAAATTCCAAAATTTGCTGAAAAAATTGAAAATTTAGCATTTTTCTAACTTTGAAGCTCTCTGCTTGTAAGGAAAATGGATATTCCAAATAAAAAATTTTTTTTTGCACAAATACAATATGTCTACTTTATGTTTGCATCATAAAATTTACGTGTTTTTACTTTTGGAAGACACCAGAGGGCTTCAAAGTTAAGCAGCAATTTTCCAATTTTTCACAAAATTTTCAAACTCACAATTTTTCAGGGACCAGTTCAGGTTTGAAGTGGATTTGAAGGGTCTTCATATTAGAAATACCCCACAAATGACCCCATTATAATAACTGCACCCCCCAAAGTATTCAAAATTACATTCAGTCAGCGTTTTAACCCTTTAGGTGTTTCACAGGAATAGCAGCAAAGTGAAGGAGAAAATTCACCATCTTCATTTTTTACACTCGCATGTTCTTGTAGACCCAATTTTTGAATTTTTACAAGGGGTAAAAGGAGAAAAGTTATACTTATATTTGTAGCCCAATTTCTCTCGAGTAAGGACATACCTCATATGTCCATGAAAAGTGTTCGGCGGGCGCAGTAGAGGGCTCAGAAGCGAAGGAGCGACAAGGGGATTTTGGAGAGTATGTTTTTCTGAAATGGTTTTTGAGGGGCATGTTGCATTTAGGAAGCCCCTATGGTACCAGAACAGCAAAAAATCCCCACATGGCATACCATTTTGGAAACTAGACCCCTTGGGGAACGTAACAAGGGGTAAAGTGAACCTTAATACCCCACAGGTGTTTCACGACTTTTGCATATGTAAAAAAATATATATATTTTTTCACTAAAATGTGTGTTTCCCCCCAAATTTCAAATTTTTGCAAGGGTTAATAGCAGAAAATACCCCCCAAAATTTGTAACCCCATCTCTTCCGAGTATGGAGGTATCCCATAAGTTGACCTGAAGCGCACTACGGGCAAACTACAATGCTCAGAAGAGAAGGAGTCATATTTGGCTTTTGGAGAGCAAATTTTGCTCGGGGGGCATGTCGCATTTAGGAAGCCCCTATGGTGCCAGGACAGCAAAATAACCCCAACATGGCATACCATTTTGGAAACTAGACCCCTTGAGGAACGTAACAAGGGGTACAGTGAGCATTTACCCCCCACTGGTGTCTGTCAGATCTTTGGAACAGTGGGCTGTACAAAATTTTTAATTTGCACAGCCCACTCTTCCAAAGATCTGTCAGACACCTGTGGGGTGTAAATTCTCACTGCACCCCTCATTACATTCCGTGAAGGGTGTAGTTTCCGAAATGGGGTCACATGTTTTTTGCGTTTGTCAAAACCGCTGTAACAATCAGCCACCCCTGTGCAAATCACCTCAAATGTACATGGTGCACTCTCCCTTCTGGGCCTTGTTGTGCGCCCCCAGAGCACTTTGCGCCCACTTATGGGGTATCTCCGTAGTCGGGAGAAATTGCATTACAAATTTTGGGGGGCGTTTTTCCCTGTTACCTCTTGTCAAAATGAAAAGTATAGAGCAACACCAGCGTGTTAGTGTAAAAAATTAATTTTTTTACACTAACATGCTGTTGTAGACCCCAACTTCACCTTTTCATAAGGGGTTAAAGGAGAAAAAGCCCCCCAAAATTTGTAACACAATTTCTCCCGAGTACGGCGATACCCCATATGTGACCCTAAACTGTTGCCTTGAAATACGACAGGGCTCCAAAGTGAGAGCGCCATGCGCATTTGAGGCCTGAATTAGGGATTTGCATAGGGGTGGACATAGGGGTATTCTACGCCAGTGATTCACAAACAGGGTGCCTCCAGCTGTTACAAAACCACAACTCCCAGCATGCACAGTCCATCAGTGCATGCTGGTAGTTAGAGTTTTGCAACAGCTGGAGGCACACGGTTGGGAAACACTGAGTTAGGAAACAGACAATGTTTCCCAACCAGTGTGCCTCCTGTTGTTGCAAAACCACAACTCCCAGCATTCTCAGGCATGCTGGGAGTAGTAGTTCGGCAACATCTTTAGAGCCAGATGTTGCCGAACTACAACTCCCAGCATGCTGGGAGTTGTAGTTTTGCAACATCTGGAGGACTACAGTTTGCAGGTTCCCAATCTGTGCCCTTCCAGATGTTGCAAAACTACAACTCCCAGTATGCCAAAACTGTCCAGGCATGTTGGGAGTTGTAGTTCTGCAACATCTGAAGGGCCAGATGTTACAGAACTACAACTCCCAGCATGCCTGGACAGTAAGGGCATGCTGAGGATGTGTAGTTTTGCAACATCTGGAAGGGCACAGTGGTCTCCAAACTGTGGACCTCCAGATGTTGCAAAACTGCAACTCCCAGCATGCCCAGACGCCAAGGGCTGTCTGGGCATGCTGGTAGTTGTAGTATACAGGGTTCCATTACAGCAATGCATGTCGCTTTACGGCGACGTGCATTGCTGTAAAGGGCCCGACCGCGGCTGAAGATCAACTCACCTGTCGCCGCCATCTTCCTCGCCGGGATCCGGGTCTTCAGGGACGAGGTAAGTACCGGGGCCGGTCCCCAGCACTCCCCCGTCCCCCGCCGCGTCCTCCGGTCTTCCTCCCGTCCTCTCCGGACTTCAAGGGGCCGGGCAGGACGGGAGGAAGTAACCGCCCCCCCTCCTGCGAGTGGTCGGTTAGTAAACCGACGGATCGCAGGGGATCGGAGGAGGTGGCAGGCTTGCCACCTCGATCCGATACTTCAGCATGATCCTGGCTGTCTGTGACAGCCGGGATCATGCGAAATTACCGGGCGGTCGGGTCCCAGAGACCCGATCAGCCCGGTATCGCCGCAGATCGCAAGGGCGATTTCCCTTGCGATTTGCGGCGATCGCCGACATGGGGGGCCTACATGGCCCCCCTCGGCGTTTGCCCTGGATGCCTGCTGAAGGACCTTCTCTAACGTCCTTGGGCATTAAAGCCCAGGTAGTGAGGACGTTAGAGAACGTCCTATGTCCTTAACAGGTTAAAGAGTACCTGTAACCAAATAAAACTTTTAATATAGTATTTTTTGTATAGTGTTTCTCTGCACTAAGTTTGGTTGACAGCTGCACAGAGCCTCACTGAAACATGCATAGAGCCTCACTGAAAGATGCGCAGAGCCTGGGGTCTTCTATTCATCACAGCACTGCAACCATGTGAGGGCTGAAGTCCCCAGCAGGTTTCAGTGATGTCATGCCTGCTGGGAAACGCCCACTTTCTACTGCTGGTAAATAGTAAGATGAGAGCAAGAATAAAGGTATAAGACACAGCTATTTAAATCTCTGAAAATTTTTTTAAGGGTGGGAGGAGTGTTAGGAGTAGTTAGGGAACATTACCTGAGTTATTTTAGAAAAGTTTATTTGGTGACAGGTACTTTTAAAGGGGTATTTAGGTAATCATTAATAATAACCTATCCACTTGATTACCAGAATGGGAGTCTTGTGCCCCTGTTAAAATGCACGGGTGGTTGAGCATGAGTGCTGCCATGCCATTCAAAATCTTTGAGGCTGACTATTTCAGTAAGTTCAATACATTTTGAATGTAGCAGCATGCTAAACTGCCAGTGGTTTGTTCAATACCGATTTAAAGTTATCACACATTTAGTAGACACATAATTATTTGTTATTACTGTAATACCACTTTTAGTTAACAAAGATTTTAGCTCTGAAGCCTGCCAATTTGTAAATGCCGCTATGCACTAGAAAGCAGAAGACTGCATGCTTACTGCATGCCAAAATCAAAGGCATTCATGCCGTGTCCCTTCTCTTGACTGTCTCTAATGTTGGAAGTGGTTGCCTGATTTCATACCAAATTGGCAATAACACCAGAGGCTTACTTACAGGAAAGCATTCTATCCAATAAGGAGAGGGAAATCTAAAATGGACAAAAAAAATGTATTGTTAGTACAAATCTTTAGTACAGGTACAATAATGTATGCTTGTATTTTAAAGGAAAACTGTCATCAGGGTTACCCGCCCTAACCTGTTGGGACAGGTGTTCCTGTACCCATTCCATAGTTCCCCTATCTTGCTCCATATTTTCCGTTCAGGCAGCAGGCTTGGGACATGGGCAAGCCTTTCGGAATGGAAGATACACAGCAAGATAGTGAGACAACAGGACCACAGAACGTGGACAGGTATGTGTTGTTACCAGTGTCAACCGCACTACACACCTGTACCAACAGGTTAGTGCGGTGACAATGATGACAGTTTTCCTTTAGCTTACCTTGAAAAGTTTGGGACATTCAGAAGTCATTCCAGATATAGAGGGCTTATTGAAAGCTTTTCCAATCAACACAGTTAAGGAACCTATGGAAAAGCACAGGGATTTGACTGAAGAAATTTTACACACATGGCCCATGAGGGTGAATGGAAAATGTAAAAAGTACGTCCTGCGCCCGGTCCCGGTGTTTAAAGCGGGGTCACGCCGTAACCCCGCATCACACCGGGTTGGTCCCGGGCCAATCACACCGGGTTGGACCCTGGGCTAATAGCGCACGGCACAGATCGTTGTGCGGCACGCAATTAACCCTTCAGACGCGGCGATCAAAGTTGATCGCCGCATCGAAAATGAAAGTAAAAGCTTCCCGGCAGCTCAGTCAGGCTGATCGGGACTATAGCGATAAAATCGCGATGTCCCGATAAGCTAGGACGCGAGCGGAGGCCCCCTTACCTTGCTCCGTCGCGTCTAATCAGCGTTTGATTGCTCCAAGCCTGAGATACAGGCTTGAGCAATCAACCCCCTATTACGCTGATCCATGCAAAGCTATGGCTTTGCAGGGATCAGGGTAAAAGATCAGTGTGTGCAGTGTTATAGCCCCCTATGGGAGCTAACACACTGTAAAAATAAGGGGAAAAAAAAAAAAAGTTAATAAAAGTCATTTAACCCCTTCCCTAATAAAAGTTTGAATCACCCCCCTTTTCCCATAAAAAAAACCTGTGTAAATAAAAATAAACCTATGTGGTATCGCCGCGTGCGTAAATGTCCGAACTATAAAAATATCGTTAATTAAACCGCACGTCAATAGAGTACGCGCAAAAAAACTTCCAAAGTCCAAAATAGCGTATTGTTGGTCACTTTTTATATCATAAAAAAAAAATGATTAAAAAGCCATCAAAAAGTCCGATCAATGCAAAAATGGTAGCGATAAAAACTTCAGAACACGGCGCAAAAAATGAGCCCCCATACTGGCCCGTAGGCGGAAAAATAAAAGTTATAGGGGTCAGAAGATGACAATTTTAAACTTCTTAATTTTCCTGCATGTAGTTATGATTTTTTTCAGACATACGACAAAATCAAACCTATATAAGTAGGGTATCATTTTAACCGTATGGAGCTACAGAATAAAGATAAGGTGTCATTTTTACAAAAAAAAAAAAATGTTTCTTCAATTTTGTCGCACAATGAATTTTTTTCTGTTTTGCTGTGGATTTTTTGGTAAAAATGACTAATGTCACTGCAAAGTAGAATTGGAGGCGCAAAAAATAAGCCATCATATGGAATTTTATTAGCAATATTGAAAGCGTTATGATTTTTAGAAGATGAGGAAAAAATGAAAATGCAAAAACGGAAAAACGCTGAGTCCTTAAGGGGTTAATAGTTCTTTATTGGGTGTTAATTGTGTTGAATGTTACATGACTGGAGTCTTCAAGATCTAGAACCATGATCTTTTCTTAAAGGGGTACTCCAGCGCTAAACAGCTTCTCCCCTATCAAAAGGATAGAGGATAAGATGTTAGATTGCGGGGATCCCACTGCTGGGGACCCCCATGCTCTCTTTTGCAGCACCCCGTTTTTGAGCTGCACAGAGCGAGGATCACTCTGACTAATGACGGGCGGTGCAAGAGACAGAGTATCGTGACGTCACGGCTCCCCCCTCCCCCCCCCTCGTGATGTCATGCCCCGCCCCCTCAATGCAAGTCTATGGGAGGGGGTGTGATGCCCCTCCCATAGACTTGCATTGAGGGGGGGGCGGAGCCGTGATGTCACGATACTCTGTCCCCTGCACCGCCCGTCATCAGTCACAGAGCGATCCTCACTCTGTGCAGCTGAAAAAAGGGGGTGCTGCAGGAGAGTTTGCAGGGGTCCCCAGCAGCGGGATCCCCGCAATCTAACATCTTATCCCCTATCCTTTTCATAGGGGATAAGATGTTTAGTGCCGGAGTACCCCTTTAAATCATCTTTGCCACAGGGACAGGTGAACAACTGTTGAATAACACAGCCATACACATTATAGTCCAAACAGCTTTTAACAGTTATTTAGACTGGCAACACATGATCAGTGACACCGATGAAGGAATGATTTCAGATAGAGTCTGTCAGTCATCAGGCTGATAAAACTATTGTGCATTGTTAAATTTATCCTGACGAAGGTCATTAGTGAAGTGTTTTCATAAGCATAGTAGAGTAGAGATGCTGCAGAACCCAGACCTGCTGTTTTACAAACTAGTAACTCAAAAGAAAAAAAAGAAAAAATATTCTAAACTAAACTAAGAAGCCTTTTATACACATATCATTGTGGCAGCAATGATGTGCACATTTGGATGCACCTCATTAATTAATCTTTATACATATCACAAATGAAGTGAAATTACCAGTATCAACAGATTCCCCAAATACCAATTATTAGTAGAAAATCCAAAACACAGACTTACTGGTTATTATCTGTTCACATAATTCTACTTCATGTGACTTTTCCATGTACTGGAAGAGTAAATGCAACTCTCTGAAGAACCAGTCCACTGCAGAGCAAGGGTCTTTACAACTACAGAAATAGAAGATCTCCGATATTAGACTTGTAGATAAGATATAATTCACAGAAAATCCTAGCATCAGATGAAGACAAAAGAGGAGTTATCACTATAACTACATGCTATTGCTTAAATAAGAACCTATTTAATGGAGACCTTTCGGGGTACTGCAAATGCTAACATTTGAGTTTCTTCAGTCTCTATTTAAAATTAGCATCCAGCTGCCACAAACCCAAGAAATGCAGGCCATACATGGCCACAGAGCCAGGACACCTGACCAGACAGCCATAAATGTATCACTGGATCTCCAAGTGCATGCTGCCCCACGGTGACACGGCCACCATGCTTCCACTCTCCAGCCATTTTACACCGAGGTGAAGGTGGCAGCGGAGGCCGAACGACGCCATGACTTCTTGCCCGAACTGCCTACTGGAACATTTGAGATGAAAAACGGTCAACCTACAATCTACACAGAGCATATGTTGCAGCAATGACCTTGCAATCACACAAGCATTACTGTTCACTGTTCCTTCCTTCCAACTGTATGTCCCCGCATGCTGTTTCAAATTGTTAATTGTTAAGATATCATATTGACTACCCTTTTCTTCACATTAGGATGTACAGATCACATCCCCTCTGCAAAACCAGCCTGGATCAACTTTCTGGGATAGGATGACTGGACCCTAAGGAAACTAAAACCTTCTATTCAGTAATGTCAAACTGGACTGGGATGAGTATCTTAACTTCTCACCCACAACACATCCTTTCAGGGTAAGTTCCCATTTGCGTATTTTGCTGCAGGCTGCAGATTTTCTGCTGGAGTCTTCTACACATTGAAGTCAATTGATGAGAAAATTGGCAGCAGAAAATCTCACCGTTAATATTTTCACGGATTTTATTTGTTTCTCCAATGTTTCAACAAGTGGTAACAAATAGTGTTTAATCTTTTGTGGCATTGGATCCAGGGCCAATTAAACTAAAATTGCCATTAAGACCTCTATGACAAATTATTAGGGAATGTTGACCAGCATCAGCCAAAGACTGTATGAGTGGGCAGTTTCTGCATCACAGGAAGAACTGGAGAGCATCAGGGAACAGGTGCAGTCAGAAGAGCAGTGGTGAAAAATTGGGGTAGGTAAGTATGGTTTATTTTAAATGTTTTCAGCACCTGGACTTATTTATAAAAGAAAAAAACAAATGTTTCCTGAAAACCACTTTAAATCTCAAAAGTCTATTACCTATAAAAACACTGTGAGACAGACACACAAACACGTTTCCTTCTCCAGATAACAGTTTTTGTTTTGATGGTTTTATTGTAATAGGGAAATAAACATTTCCTCTACTATGTAAAGAGAAAATTAAAAAAGATTAAAGTGTACCTATCATTTGGACAAACTTCTGATGTGTCAGAATTTTGTATCTGAGGGAGTCCAGGTGCTTAAAATGAAGGGGAAGGAGCACACAGCTGCATGCGCTGTGCCCTTTCAATTCCGCTCAGCGAGCGATGTATTAGGTTACAATAAAAGTCTGAGACTGGTATACAGAATTGCCTATAGAATTCCATATACCACTATTTAAAACTGTGCAGAGTGAAGATAAAGGGTCCTTTTATTCTAGGGATCGGTGGGGGTTCAGCACCCAGATCGATACATACATCTGATATGTCAGATGACATGTTCGAAGTTTGTTCAAATATTAGGTACATTTTAATGAAAACATGAAATAAAAAAATCTATGCAATGGCTTTTGGAAGACTTATGTTAACACTTACCTTTCTAAAAAATCCTCAAGTCCGACAATGTCCAAATTTTGTAAGTGCCATACAACTTCTAACAAAGGAGGGTGCTAGGAGAATTCGTAGACAATATATATATATTAAACAAGAATGATAAATCCCTTGCACTGTGCAAACCTATATTTTATAATGTACTAGCAGAGTCTTGTAATAAAGGAAAAGCAACAATGACACTCGTCCTCATATAAGGACCCCGTCCCATGCACTAATTATTCTCTGCACCTGCATGCCGGACAGTAAGCAGTATGTTTAAAAGTCCAGGGCAATGTTTGCAGCCCGAGAGTAACAATATCAGGAGATATACCAAAAGTCCTACAGACTTGCATGAGACTTCGAACATAACTCCACCACCCTCGAAAATTGTGGTTAATTTGGGTTAATTTAGAGGGAGAATGTAAGGTTGATAACTATGCCCATTGTGCTTGACATAAAAAAGATATATTGGGTGTCCTGCTCCAGTCCACTGATACAATTATCATTCTGGACTGCAATGTGACGGTCCGGCCTGGGAACCACCTGGGCCCAATGTGTCATACTACTGCTCAGTAAATGGCAGAACATAGCTGCGGCCAGAGATTCGCTGAGCTGCAGTATGACACATTGGGCCCCGATGCTTCTCGACATGTCATGCTCTTCTTCAATCAGGTAAACTGCTATTACAGCACAAGGCCTAGCTTTATTATTTTACTCAAAAGCTTACCTCATGTTCCCAGATCTGTTTTAAAAAAACTGAGCGACTGAAACAATTTTCTGATAAAAGTCCCTTCAATGTCTTTAGAAAACCAATCAGTCTGTTCTGTAAGAAATTAAGAAAACAAGATAAGGGTGGTTTTGGGAGGAAAAAAGGTTTTAAGCCAAAGCCAGAAGTGGATCTAGTAAGCTCTTCCTTTATTTTACCCATACTATTTAATTCACTCCTGACTGAGGCTAAAATTTTTTTATTAAAATAGCACAAAAACTAAAGTATCATATAGAGCGGGGCGCTCCAGAGCTGGCAGACCATGGTCAGAACCCAGCTGCCCATTGTCCGGATAGGCAGTCCGGACAACGGGCAGACAGTAGGGCCTCCATCCCTTCCAGCCGGTTGGGGTAACGAGTGAGAGGAGGCATCCAAACATTCTGCATTCAATTATATTGGCATTGCATTGGCTGAAGTGAGGAAATTCTATACTCCATGCCTAGCCACTCACCTCTTCCTCTATAATGCAGCTGCGTGATTAGCATTGCCTACAACAATCCACTCTGGACAAGCCTGACTAGAAAAGGCCAGAGCAGCGATGCAACCTAGGAGCTGGGACAGTGGAATCCTTATTCTGTTCAGGGCAAAGTGTGTAGCAGTATTTAGGTGTCAGGGCATATGGCAGTATTGTATTCAGGGTATAATACCTGGCAATACAATATTTAGAGGGGCATCGTATGGCAATACTAAAAAAAGAAAGATACAGTCCTCAAAGTTATGTGTGTAAAAGCAGGTGCAAACAATTAATGTATTAATAGTTGATATTTAATAAACAATAGATAGTATTATAGTATATAATTTGCTGTAAAACAACTTGTAAAAACTATTTATAAAAAAACTGGCAATCTAAATAACAGACTAATTAACCACTCAGTGATCGTGGTTTATATTTAAATGTATAGATGCATATATGCACTCTTAAAAGGTATATAATATTATATATACAGTCAAGGCCGTAAATGTTGGCACCCCTGAAAGTTCTAGAAAATGAAGTATTTCTCACAGAAAAGGATTGCAGTAACACATTTTACTATACAAGTTTATTCCCTTTGTGTGTATTGGAACTAAACCAAAAAAAAAAAAAAATGGAGAAAAAAAAGCAAATTGGACATAATGTCACTCCAAACTCCAAAAATGGGCTGGACAAAATTATTGGCCCCCTTAACTTAATATTTGGTTGCACACCCTTTGGAAAAAATAACTGAAATCAGTCCCTTCCTATAACCATCAATAAGCTTCTTACACCTCTCAGCCGGAATGTTGGACCACTCTTCCTTTGCAAACTGCTCCAGGTCTCTCTTTTCCCAACAGCAATTTTAGAATCTCTCCGTAGGCGTTCTATGGGATTTAGATCTAAACTCACTTCAAAACTCTCCAGCGCTTTGTTGCCATCCATTTCTGGGTGCTTTTTGACAAATGTTTGGGGTCATTGTCCTGCTGGAAGACCTATGATTTCAGAAGCAAACCCAGCTTTCTGACACTGGACTGTACAGTGAGACTCAAAATCTGTTAGTAATCCTCAGATTTCATGATGCCTTGCACACATTCAAGGCACGCAGTGCCAGAGGCAGCAAAACAACCCCAGAACATCATCAAACCTCCACCATATTTCACTATAGGTACTGTGTTCTTTCCTTTGTAGGCCCCATTCCGTTTTCAATAAACAGTAGAATGATGTTTTACCAAAAAGCTCTATCTTGGTCTCATCTGTCCACAAGACGTTTTCCCAGAAGGATTTTAGCTTATTCAAGTAAATTTTGGAAAAATGTAGTCAGCAGTGGGGTCCTCCTGGGTCTCCTGCCATAGCATTTCATTTCATTTAAATGTCGATGGATAGTTTGCACTGACACTGAGCCTGCAGGACAGCTTGAATATCTTTGGAACTTGTTTGGGGCTGCTAATCCACCAAACTATCCTGCGTTGACACCTTTCATCAATTTTTCTCTTCCGTCCACGCCCAGGGAGATTAGCTACAGTGCCATGGGTTGAAAACTTCTTGATAATGTGATGCGCACTGTGGACAAAGGCAAGTCGAGATCTCTGGAGATGGACATGTAACCTTGAGATTGTTGATATTTTTCCACAATTTTGGTTCTCAAGTCCTCAGACAGTTCTCTTCTCTTTTTGTTGTCCATGCTTAGTGTGGCACACACAGACACTTCTCTCCTTTTTATCTGCTTTCAGGTGCGATTTTTATACTGCCCACCCCTGCTGCTTGCCCAAGGTGAGTTTAAAGGAGCATCACATGCTTGAAATTTTTCCGCAATTTTGAAAGGGTGCCAATCATGTATGTCCAATTAGCTTTTTTTCCTCCTTTTTTGGTTTAGTTACAATACACACAAAAGGAATAAACATGTATATAGCAAAAGGTGTTACTGCAATCCTTTTCTGTGAGAAATAAGGAGATTTTTTTGTGCTTACCGTAAAATCTCTCTCTCATAGCTTTCATTGGGGGACAACTTACTGATGGGTATATGCTCTTGCCCAAGGAGGCGCTGACACTAGGGAAAAAAAGTCGGCTCCTCCCTGGCAAGATATACTCGCCCACCTGCAGTGAGGTAAATCAGTTTTGTCACATAGCAGTAGGAGAAACCAACAAAGGCATACCTCCGAAGGACCCTAGAAAGGAATCCCGGATAAAAAACCCAAGAACCGGAAAGAATAGTCCGGAAAAAAGATGAAGAAATGGGTGGGTGCGGTGTCCCCCAATGAAAGCTACGAGAAAGATTTTACGGTAAGCACAAAAGAAAAATCTCCTTCTCTCGGTCGCTCTTCATTGGGGGACACCTTACTGATGGGACACACCAAAGCAGTCCCCTAGGGTGGGAAAAACAACCTCCAGAGAAAAGGAATCAGTCCCAACACTGAAGGCACGTGTCTACAAGTCCTGCAGACGAGCCCAACAGGCGGAGACACACTAGGCCCAGAAATTGAACTCCCGGCAGATCTCCCATCCAAGGAGATGGACTAGGACGCCAAAGGATAGGGCCGTCAACTGAAGAGACCCAAGACACCTGGGTCACATAGAGGGACAAGAAACCATAGGGAAAAAAAGGAAGATGGAATTCTGCTCTGGAGCGGTCTGGTGCATGGACTTGAACATCCATAGGCAAAAGAACCGCTGTCCCAGGGGCCCGCTATGATCACCCAGAAGGCAAAATAGCCGTATTGGTGTAATGCGGATAATCTGAACGCCCTCAAACTCGGGAGGACATGGACCTCGAAGGAAGAACGGAGCGGCAAACACCCTGAAAAGGGGGGCAGCTCGGATACCGTAGAGACCGACAAGTAAACTGGAGACGTAGAGTCACCCGGAAGACAAACCCCTGAAGAGTAAGGGAAAAAGACATGCGCAAAATCTCTCCAGGTGACAAACTTCCAAGAAGAAGAGAAGAAGTGCACAACAGAAAGACCGTCCCAACTAATGGGATCGTGGAGGAGTCCTGGCCGGATCACTACACATCCCAAGAACTGAACCATCACAAAGGCCCAAGGAACCGGAAGTATGGCCTGAAAAAAGGCACGCCACAGCATTCTAGGACAGAGTGCAAGCCAAGGAGAGCAACCAGTCATAGAGCGGACCAGAGAACACTGAAGAAACATCCCGCAAGAATGAGAACGGAGGGAGAAATAAATGAGAACCCAGCTGGGATTCTTATGGACTGGGCATAGGAACGATGACCCAAGAAGACTTTGGTGTCAGTGCAGTACAACTGACACAGACAAAAAGGGAAGGAAGAACACACTCTTCCAGCGAGATTGTACAAAATTCTCCAACAGAGGAGAGAGCCAAGCTGCGTGAGCAGCAGCAGACATCCAAAAAACATAGAGAGGCCCACAAGCCCAGACAGGAAAAAGCTCTGTTATATGCTTTCAGCCAAAAAACAAGAGCCCCTCCAGATATTCCACCTATACAGTGGGAACAGCGAGAGGGCATTATCTTGGCGGCAGAAAAAAATAAAAAAACAAAATAGTCCCTCCAGAGGAGGGAAAACAAGGGTGGTCAAGAGGAAAACTCAAGTACAGACCCATGCCAAGCACCCTGATCCCTGTGGAAAGGGGATTAGCAAAGCGCCTCAGGCGCAGGAGGAGCAGGGAAATGCTACCCCACAGCCACAGACAAGTACTGGGAGGACAGAGCCCCCAGGCCCCAACAGCAACCATGGCTGTCTGGAGGAGCCACCTTGCGTCCCAAAAGGGATCGGAATCATGTACACTGGAGCTGGACAAAAATTACAATACATGTTGAGGGCCATTCCAGACAATGACGAGTAGGCACCTGAGCCACCCTGGACCGAAACACCAGAAAACACACCTGGAGGCAAAGGGAGGGGCTGAACTGACTGTCGCCCCAGCAGGCCCCATGTCAGAACAGAAGTGCTCAACTGCCGCAGAACAAAATCACCGGAAGCCCCGAGGCTCACCTGAGTGAACAAAAGGAAGGTGGGCTCCACACCACAGGGTGGACCTAGCCTATGTAGGAACACAGGCATGGGTACCCTACAATAGCAGTGGGGTACTAAGACTGCGGACACAAAAGAAAATGCAGACATCCAAGGGACCAGCCGGAAGGGAGGTGTGCCGCTAGCAGACCAACAGTGCAACCTAAGAAAAGAGAACAGTGATTCTGCTGTTGCTTAGAAAGTCCCTGGGACCTGCAGAAAAAAAGGCCCACACCCCATCTCCTAAAGGTGCCAGACACCAAGGCTGCGGACGCAGTCTCAGGAGATGAAGAATGAATGTGGAGCAGGAAAAATGCAGATACAACGTGACCTACAGGTAGAAAGGGTCCCAAGAACCCACCGGTACACATTCTGCAGAACTGCACCTGGAAGAGAGACACCGGACTGCAGGCGCGGCATCGGCAGAAACTGGGGAGCTGACCAGTTGGATAAGAACACCAAGCAGACAGTCTAACTATGTGGCAAAGGGACCGTGGCCACGCCAAGTCCCGCATATGGAAACACACAGTAAAGTGAGATACCAGCCTGTAGACAGAGTAGCAGGCAGCAGAGTAGCAGGATTCCTGAGCACCCATGGTCACTCCAATCAACCTCCCTAAAAAACAGGGTACTGGAGTGCGGCCTAACCAACGGGCAACCCGGTGGCATAGAAATCCAACAGACCAAGGATTGTCCGACTGGGATCAATCTTTTTTTATTCGGTTTATTGAACAAGGGAAAAAAGACAATAAAACAGTGAAACCATAACAAAGGCTCCGCACAAGCCAAGAAATTAAGCGACAAGTTCCCTTACAGGGGAGAATATAATACAATAACATCAAGGGCATGTAAAAATTTCAGCTCAGAGGAAGAACATTCAATATTGGGGCACATTATTTCAGAAACATAGTACCTAGAAGTACAGGTCCATAATACTTAAGAGTATCCTGACTGAAGAATCATTATAAGTCACAGTAGAACTACCCGAATCAGGAGAAAAAAAAAAAAAGAGAAGTAGAAAGAAAGAGTGAGGGGAGAAAAATAAAGAGAGAAACCAGGTTGGGACCAAGAGGGGGGGGGGGGGAAGAAAGCAGGGCAACAGGGCGAAAGAAAAGGGGGCAATGAGGAGAGAGTGGGCAGGAGAGCCCAGAGAGAAAAAGTGAAGCAATAAAAAAATAAATAATTCAGTTATACGACCAACACTATCTAGATAAACAAAGGCAGTCTTAACCCGGTCACACACAATTCACCTCAATGTAGCATCTGTGACAGTAAAGCATCTCTGGAGAAATCAGTAGCCGAGAATAAAGTGTCAACGGAGGAACACCACACCCCCCACACAACTGTCAAATTTCACAGGACATTTCCTATGTTTATATACTAAACGTTCATAAGGCAACATAGTATTAATTAGCCTTTTCCATGAGGAAAGAGTGGGAGGCCTAGGGTCCATCCACTTCAATGCTATCGTTTTACGTGCCATAAAAAGGGACTCACGCAACATGACCCTAACAAAATGTGGCCAACTCTCCTCGTCTAGAACTCCAAACAAGCAGGACAGGGGGTCCCGCGGAACTTCCCTACCAAGCAAAGAGGAGAGAAATGAGAGAACATCACCCCAAAAAGAGGAAACATAAGGGCAACCCCATATAAGGTGCCAAAAGTCAGCTTTCCGCACACTATAGCGGTGACACCAGTCATTTGGAGATCTACCCATGCGAAAAAACAGGGTTAAGATAACAACTATGGATTATATAAAGTTCTATAATTTTTTTTATTAGCAGCAGGGGAGACTAAGGTATGGGACGACTGCACCTCCTGCCACTGCTCCTCCGATAGACCAGGAATATGCCTCCTCCAATATGTCTCAGCAGCAACCGGTGTCCGTTTGTGTTTAGCTTCTATAATGTGGGAGTATAATGCTGAAATCAAGCCACCAGGGCCCTGAGATCTCAGAACACCAATTAGTGGGTAGTCAGAAATTTTGGTAGTAGTCGGGGGGAAATTGAGTCAGTAAAGCATGACGCAACTGCAGGTACTTGTAAAATGCGGTCCTGGGCGTCATATTTGTCTTGCATCTGAGCAAAAGAGTATACCACGTTATATAATAAACATGTTTCAGTTCCCTAACACCACAGTCTCTCCAAAATGTCGGGTCCAAGTCAGTCGTCAGATTAGTCAGGTAAGTAGCGTCCCAGAAAGGAATGTCAGCAGCCACATCCGTATAGGAATGAAGCTGTTTAACTGTTCTCCACACCTGTGAAGCCAAACGGCGGCCACCCCAAGAGGAAGGCATCTCCAAACAGGCGCGGAGATGGGTCTGACGGGCAAAGTGAGCTAGATGATGTTCTGAGTTGGGCAATGGCTCCGTCCGCACCCAAGACCGAAGCAACCGCAGCTGTCCAGCCAGGTAGTACACATGAAAGTCCGGGAGGGCATAGCCCGCCCGGTCCTTCATACACTGAAGAGTAGTAAGCTTCAACTTGGAACGAGAGTTGGGCCAGATAAACGCTGGCAATAGAGAGTGGAGCGATTTAAAAAAGGACATAGGAACAGGAATGGCGGCATGTTCTAAAACATAGAGGCACTTAGGCAATATGATCATCTTGATCAAGTTGATCTGCCCGGGGACCGATAGCGGTAAAGAGCTCCATATTTTAAACTTATCTTTAAGTACAGTCAAAAGAGGGAGAGCATTTAACATAAAGTCCCTAGTCATGTCTCTATGAATTATAATACCCAAATACTTAAACTGTTCGACCACCTGGAGGCCAGCAAAAACAGCGGGCCACCCAGAAGGTCGAAGAGGGAGCAAGAAAGACTTGGTCCAGTTTATCCTAAGACCGGAGAATGTGCCAAACCTATTAATCATAGAAATAGCCATGGGGAGGAAGGATCGAGGGTCATAAAGAAAAAGGACCATGTCATCAGCATATAACCCGATGCGATCCTCCCTACCTCCATAGACCACAACCCTGATGGACACATCATGCCTAATTTGTATAGCCAGCGGCTCAGCCGCAATAGCATACAGGAGGGGCGAGAGGGGGCAACCCCGACGGGTGCCCCGCCCCAAAGTAAAAAATGAGGAGCAAATCCCATTATTACAAATCTGGGCCTTAGGGTTAGTATATAGGATTTCAATCCATTGAATGAAGTTAGCTCCAAAACCGAATTTCTGCAATACAGCCAGGAGATAAGGCCATTCGACCGAATCAAAGGCCTTGGCTGCATCAAGCGAAACCAAGGCCCAATTCTCATCCAACGCACATCCCAACTGCACTGCCGTCTGAACCCTCCTAATATTATCAGAAGTGGATCTACCCGGCATAAAGCCGGATTGATCTTCATGAATAATAGACCGCACTACTTTATTAAGACGTTGCGCCAGTATTTTGGTAAGTATTTTATAGTCAATATTCAGTAAAGAAATTGGCCTATATGACCCGCACTCCAAGGGGTCCTTGTCGGGCTTAAGGAGAACCACTATGGTGGCCTCACATAAAGAATCCGGCAACGACCCCACGGCGAATGCATGCTCATACATGGCTTTAAGACTATGCGCGGTATGGGGTAGGTACCTGGAGTAGACCTCCAATGGAAGCCCGTCAGGACCAGCCGCTTTCCCCCTGGTCATGGCAGCCACCGGCCCCTCTATGTCCTCAGTTGTGATGTCTCTGTCCAAGTCTGTCCTGTCCTCTAGGGAAAGTCGGGGAAACGCAATCTGAGCTATAAACCGTCAATTCGTCAGTCGAGTATGCAACCCTGGAACGGTATAGGTCAGCATAATACTCAGCAAACCTGGAGGCTATACTGTCGGACGTAACCAAAACCACACCCCTCGATGAGAAAAGTCTGAGAAAGATGGGGGCGCCCTATCCTGACGTACCAAATGGGCCAGCAGTTTGCCAGATTGGTTACCATGCTCGAAGAAGAAGTGTATGGAGAAAAATAATTTACGATTCATTCGCTCATTGAGATGCTGCATATATACCCTGCCCACAGCGAGCCAAGCTTCCCTATGGGCATCAGTAGGCTCTTCCACGTACCTGGCCTCCAAGTCGGCACACTGCTTAGCCAGGTCCTCCTCTCTACCAGAAGCCTCTCTTTTATGGGATCAATCTTGAATACCTGTAGGGACCCTACTTCAGATCCTGCACCCAGCTGTGAGGTACGGGAAACCTGGCTATGTCCGTGGCAGCCCAGAGGTAAGAGACCGATGGCCGTGGAAACAGTGTAGACAACAGTCTGACTGAACAAGAACACCCCCAGGCGTCTTGCGAAAGGAGAACAGACAGACAGGCGATAACTGTGCCCCTTTGTCATGTGAAATCAAGTCTGAAGGCCACACTGCAGGAGGATATATGGGAGGGAGACGATAATGTGGAGGCATTATGGGTAGAAATATATGGAGAGAAAAAAAAATTCGGATAGGGGTTTGTTATAAGCCACCAAACATAATGGAAGAGGCAGAAGATCAATTACTGAGGCAAATAAACAAAGCAGCAAATCAAAATGATGTGATAATAATGGGTAACTTTAACTATCCTGATATAAACTGGGAGACTGAGACCTGTGAATCTCATTAACGAAACCGGTTTCTGACTATAACTAAAGACAATTACCTGTCCCAAATGGTGCAGAGCCCGACCAGAGGGGGCGCCCTACTAGACTTAATATTAACCAACAGACCTGACAGAGTAACTAATGTGCAGGTAAAAGGACACCTGGGGAATAGTGATCATAATATATTACATTATAACTTATTTTTCAATAAGGGAATCTCTCGAGGGGCCACAAAAACAATGAACTTTAGGAAGGCAAAGTCTGATCAGCTCAGAGAAGCCCTTAACAATATAAAATGGGATCTTGTCCTCAAAACAAGAATACTGACACTAATTGGGAGACTTTTAAAGATATCTTAAATTATCACTGTTTATATATATATATATATATATATATATATATATATATATATATATATACACACACACACACACACACACACACCTTATGGGAATAAAAGGGTCAGAAATAAAAGAAAACCCAATATGGATGAATAAAAACATTAAAGGGGCAATAAAGGACAAAAATAAAGCATTTAACCCCTTAAGGACCGGGGGTTTTTCCGTTTTTGCATTTTCGTTTTTTGCTCCTTGCCTTTAAAAAATCATAACTCTTTCAATTTTGCACCTAAAAATCCATATGATGGCTTATTTTTTGCACCACCAATTCTACTTTGTAATGACGTCAGCCATTGTGCCCAAAAATCTACGGTGAAACGGGAAAAAAAATCATTGTGAGACAAAATTAAAAAAAAAAACGCCATTTTGTAACTTTTGGGGGCTTCCGTTTCTACGTAGTACATTTTTCGGTAAAAATGACACCTCATATGTATTCTGTAGGTCCATACGATTAAAATGATCCCCTACTTATACAGGTTTGAATTTGTCGCACTTCTGGAAAAAATCATAACTTCATGCAGAAAAATGTATACGTTTAAAATTGTCATCTTCTGACCCCTATAACTTTTTTATTTTTCCGTGTATGGGGCGGTATGAGGGCTCATTTTTTGCGCCGTGATCTGAAGTTTTTAACGGTATCATTTTTGCATTGATAGGACTTATTGATCGCTTTTTATTCATTTTTTCATGATATAGAAAGTGACCAAAAATGCACTATTTTGGACTTTGGAATTTTTTTGCGCGCACGCCATTGACCGTGCGGTTTAATTAACGATATATTTTTATAATTCGGACATTTCCGCACGCGGCGATACCATTTATGTTTATTTTTATTTTTATTTACACTGTGTTTTTTCTTTTATGGGAAAAGGGGGGTGATTCAAACTTTTAATAGGGAAGGGGTTAAATGATGTTTATTCACTTTTTTTTTGCACTTCTTTTTTGCAGTGTTATAGGTCCCATAGGGACCTATAACACTGCACACACTGATCTTTTACATTGATCACTGGTTTCTCATAAGAAACCAGTGATCGATGATTCTGCCGCATGACTGCTCATGTCTGGATCTCAGGCACTGAGCAGTCATTCGGCGATCGGACAGCGAGGAGGCAGGTAGGGGCCCTCCCGCTGTCCTGTAAGCTGTTCGGGATGCCGCGATTTCACCGCGGCTATCCCGAACAGCCCACTGAGCTAGCCGGCATGCTTTCGGTTTCACTTTAGACGCGGCGTTCAACTTTGAACGCCGCGTCTAAAGGGTTAATAGCGCGCGGCACAGCGATCAATGCCGCGCGCTATTAGCCACGGGTCCCGGCCGTTGTTAGAGGCCGGGCCCGAACCGCTATGACGCGGGGCCACGCCGTGGCCCCGCGTTATAGATCGGGAGTGGACACATGACGTTCCAGTACGTCATGTGTCCTTAAGGGGTTAAAATATTAAAACAGGACAGCGGTGAAGAAGCATTAAAAAGCTAAACAGAAAAATGTAAAGTTTGTAAAAAACAGATAAAAGCCGCAAAAATAGAGACAGAAAGACTCATTGCCAAAGAGAGTAAAACTAACCCTAAAATGTTCTTTAACTATATAAATAGCAAAAAGGTCAAAAATGAAAGTGTGGGCCCCTTAAAAAATGATGAGGAAGAAATTATAAACAGGGATCAGGAAAAAGCAAATATATTAAACAAATTATTCTCCACTGTGTTCACCGAGGTAAATGAAATGCCAGGTGAAATACAGCGAGATAAGCTAAACTCCCCAGTACAGGTCACCTGTCTAACCCAGGAAAAAGTACAGTGCCACCTACAAAAAATCAAAACAGACAAATCACCAGGTCCAGATGGCATTCACCCCCCCCCGTGTTCTAAAGGAATTAAGTGATGTTACAGACCTCTATTTTTAATATTCCGGGACTCTATAGCAACAGGGACTGTTCCCCGGGACTGGCACATAGCAAATGTGGTACCAATATTTAAAAAGGGAACAAAAGGTGACCCCGGGAATTATAGGCCCGTTAGTTTAACCTCCGCTGTATGTGAATTGTTTGAGGGTTTTCTATGGGATTCTATTTTGGAATATCTTGATACAAATAAATGTATGACCCCATATCAGCATGGCTTTATGAGGGATCGGTCCTGTCAAACTAACCTGATCAGCTTCTATGAGGAGGTGAGCTCTAGACTGGACATGGGGCAGTCCCTGGATGTCGTATATCTGGATTTTTCCAAAGCATTTGATACGGTGCCTCATAAAAGGTTGGTGCATAAAATGAGAAGGATAGGGCTGGGGGAGAATGTGTGTAAGTGGGTAAGTAACTGGCTCAGTGATAGGAAACAGAGGGTGGTTATTAATGGTACTTATTCTGATTGGGTGACTGCTACTAGTGGGGTACCACAAGGGTCCGTCTTGGGTCCTGTTCTGTTTAATATATTTATAAATGACCTTGTAGAGGGGTTGAATAGTAAAGTAACAATCTTTGCAGATGACACAAAACTCTGTAAAACGGTAAACACTATAGAGGACAGTGTGCTGTTACAAATGGATCTGGATAGGTTGGAGGTTTGGGCTGAGAAGTGGCAAATGAGGTTCAACACTGATAAATGTAAGGTAATGCACATGGGGAGGAAAAATCCGGGCTGGGATTATGTATTAAATGGATGAACACTTGGGACGACTGACATGGAAAAGGACTTAGGAGTCTTAGTCAACAGTACATTTAGCTGTAGTGACCAATGTCAGGCAGCTGCTGCCAAGGCTAATAAAATCATGGGGTGCATCAATAGGGGCATAGATGCCCACGACAACTAAATAATTCTACCCCTGTACAAATCACTAGTCAGACCACATGGAATACTGTGTACAGTACTGGGCACCAGTGTACAAGAAAGATGTAGTGGAGCTGGAGAGGGTTCAAAGACGGGCAACCAGAGTAATACGGGGAATGGGAGGACTACAGTACCCAGAAAGAAAGATCAGAATTGGGGTTATTTAGTTTAGAAAAAAGGAGATTTTTTTATACTTACCGTAAAATCTTTTTCTCAGAAGCTCCATTGGGGGACACAGGAAACGTGGGTATATCTTGCTGCCACTAGGAGGCTTACACTAGGCATACAAAAAAAGAAGTCGGCCCCTCCCAGCAGGGTATACCACACCTCCTGCCTTAGAGACACTCAGTTTTAGTCCCAAAGCAATAGGAGGAACCAACAAAATACAGAGTCCAGAGGGCGCCCAGTCAAAACAACGAACCAACAGACTGACAGGTGACCAACTCTCAGATCACAACTAACAACACAGGGTGGGAGCTGTGTCCCCCAATGGAGCTTCTGAGAAAAAGATTTTACGGTAAGTGTAAAAAATCTCCTTTTCTCATTTAGCTCCATTGGGGGACACAGGAACCGTGGGACATACCAAAGCAGTCCCCGGGGGTGGGAAAAACATGTAACCCAGAATCAAGTGGATGGCAGGGCCACCGCTGCCTGCAAAACCTTACGCCCTAAAGAGGCGTCGGCGGATGCAGAAGTGTGCACTTGGTAAAACTTGGTGAACGTGTGTACCGAAGACCAAGTAGCCGCCTTACACATCTGTAGGGCCAAAGCCCTGTTAAAGACCGCCCAAGAGGCCCCCACAGAGCGAGTGGAGTGAGCCGTAACCCGGAAGGGAGGATCCTTCCCCTTGGAACGGTATGCTTCAGAAATGGCGGACCGGATCCATCTGGATGGAGATGGTGGCCTTAGAAGCCGGCAAACCTTTGCACTGGCCCTCCGGAAGGACAAACAGCGACACCGACCGTCGGAAAGAAGAGGTGGCCTTGAGGTAAACTCTTAAGGCTCGTACCACATCCAGATTGTGGAGAGAACGCTCCTTAGGATGAGACGGAGCAGGGCAGAAGGAAGGGAGAACGATATCCTCGTTCAGATGAAAGGACGAAACCACCTTCGGTTGAAAAGAAGGAACTGGCCGAAGTACTGCCTTGTCTTGATGAAGAATCAGGAAGGGAGGTTGACAAGAAAGAGCTGCATATTCCGACACCCGACGGATCGAGGTCCCAGCTTCCAAAAAGGCGACCTTCCAGGAAAGCAAACGGAGAGAAATATCGCGGATAGGCTCGAACGGAACGGATTGCAAAGCATTTAGGACCAAAGTCAAGTCCCAAGGGGGAGTAGGAGACCTGTAGGGAGGAATCTCGTGAGCCACTCCTTGGAGGAAGGTGTGAACCGTTGAATCAGAAGCCAGAGGCCGCTGAAAAAGAATAGACAGCGCCGACACTTGACCCTTGAGGGAACTAAGAGCCAGGCGCGTCTCAAGACCCGACTGCAGAAACGCCAGGAGGTTCGGCAGAGAAAAACAAACCGGGGAAAGAGAGCGGGCCTCACACCACCGAAAATAAGCCCGCCAAGTCCTATGGTAGATCCTAGCCAAGGATGGCTTACGCGCCCTGAGCATAGTGCAAATGACTCCAGATGAGAAACCGCAAGCCTTCAATACCGCGAGCCTTCAATACCGCGGTTTCAACCGCCACGCCGTCAAACGCAGCGGTAGTGAATTGGGGTGGCAAAGAGGACCGTGAGACAGATCGAGGCGATCTGGCAGTCGGAAGGGAACGTCCGCCACGAGACAAACCACGTTGGCCTACCAAGATCGGCGGGGCCAATCCGGAGCCACTAGGATGGCCGGTACACCTTCCACCTTGAGTTTCCTGAGCACTCTGGGAAGGAGAGGAATTGGCGGAAACAGGTACGGGAGAGTGAACCGAGACCAGGGAATGACGAGGGTGTCCGCGGCCAGCGCCAGAGGATCCCTGGACTTTGCTATGAAGCTTGGAACTTGCCGGTTTAAACGGGACGCAAAGAGGACCACGTCCGGAATCCCCCAGCGGCGGCAAATGGGCTCGAACACCTCCGGGTGAAGGGACCACTCCCCGCTATCGGGAGAGGAGCGACTTAGAAAGTCCGCCTCCCAATTTTCCACCCCCGGAATGTGGATCGCTGATATGTAGGGAACCATGCGTTCCGCCCAGGTCAAGATCTTGGACACATCGGTCATGGCGGCACTGCTGCGAGTGCACCCTTGGCAGTTGAGATACGCCACTGCTGTGACGTTGTCCGACTGAATGCGAACTGGGCGACCCCGAAGAAGAGACTCCCAGTGTTAGAGACAAAGGAATATTGCACGGATCTCCAAGACATTGATAGGAAGCCTGGCTTCCCGAGGTGACCACCGGCCCTGGACCGTCCGGTCCGGGAGAACACCCCCCCCCCAACCGAGGAGGCTCGCATCCGTAGTAAGAACCAGCTAGTTCAACGGGAGAAACGAATGGCCGCTCTGAAGGAGGGGAGACTGGAGCCACCAAAGAAGAGACTGACGAGCCGAGGTGGGCAGACGGATCCGATGATCCAAGGACAGGGCGGATCCGTCCCACAGAGACAGAATAGCCCACTGAAGTGGACGGCAACGGAACTGTGCAAACGGAACCGCCGTCATGGCCGCCACTGCCCAGCACTGCCATGCATGCACGAATGGACACTGGAAGCGGGCGTCTCAAGTGAAAATTTAAGTGTTATGATTATTAGAAGGAAAAAACTATTGCAAAAATGAAAAATTCCTGCTTACTCAAGGGCTTAAAGGACAACTGTAGTGCAAGACACTTCTATATTGCTGTACCTGGGCTGCAAAAATAAACAAAATAAACTTTAACATACCTTCCTATGTGTCATGTAAGGAGCTCTGTCCGGTTTCTTACATAACAGTGCTCTCAGCCTATCACCGGCCAGGGCGGGACATCGCTGCGGCTGATGATATGCCGACGGCTCTGTGACGTCTCTGTCCCCAGGAAGTTGAATGAGGTTCGCTGGACCGTGAGGCCGGTACCGGACCGACGGGGGAACGTAGGAAGGTGTGTTAAAGTTTATTTTTGTAGCCCGGGCACGACAATATATCAAAGTCTTGCACTACAGTTGTCCTTTAAATACACTATTTTTGTGTTAATCCCTTAAAGTGGGTTGTCCAGCAACAGCAAAATATGTAAGATGTCAAAACTAAAGCAACTTACTAATATAGGCCCAGATTTATCAAACTGAAGGAAAAACAAGAGTGGATTTCCCCCAGTAACCAATCACAGCTCAGCTAAAAAGCTCTGGTGAAGTGAAAGCTGAGCTGTGATTGGTTCTTGTGGGAAAATCACTATTTTTTTCTCTCACACAGTTTGAGAAATAGCGTTATTATCAAAAGAGCACAGATCATCCTTTTTTTCATCTGTGCGCTTCCTTCTCCCGGAAATTCAGAATGCTCTTGTAAAACAGTGTCATATCATCACAGCCTCAGACAGCAGGGAGCTCTGAACCCTGTGCTGGAGTGTCATAACAGGACCAGAGATGGGAGGGGGGCTAGGAATCCTTGGTGGCTTAGCTAATAAGCTGCGCAACCAGCCCCTTATTTCGCATTTGCGGCCCTGTGCTGAGACCCTAGGACAGGGGCGAAACTCACTGCTATACAAAGCTGTGACCCAAATGTCACAGCTTAAAAAGGGCATTCTAAACTGAAGAGCACAGGTGAAATGGATGATCTGAACTTTTCATAACACTATTACTCTTCATTCCACAAAAACACAGGTTTTTGATGTAGCTGGACAAGCCCTTTAAAGAGTACCTATCATCAACTACACTTTCCCTAATCCCACTCCCCATATGTCCCTGACTCTCTCTCTATCCCTGACCTTTTTTATAATTCAATACCCCCTATACCTTTTTTATTCCATCTTCGGTAGCTCAGTATGGTGCTATATACAAGCGGAGGAAGTGGGTGGCGCCCGGAAGGCGCAACGTCATCTGATCCCTGGCCGGGGCTTGCTTCTGCCATTCTTCCTGTATGCGGCGTTCCCTCTCGGGAGCGCGCATACAGGCTGAGTACAGGGGAGGGACGGCAGCTTCTGTGTCTCCTCCTCTCTGTTTGGCTCTACACGTGCCATACAGAGGAGGAACGTGGGAAGACAGAGCTGCGGTGCCCTGCAGTGATACGCACACAGCATTCGCTCACGCCTGTTTGATTGACAGGCGGGTAGCTGCACTGAGTCTGTGATTTCAAACTCAACACCTGGCAGGCGTGAGTCGAAATCACTGAACCAGGGACTCCTAAGGGAGACACCTAGTGGCCACAGATTAAAAAATCAAAATAAACATAGAAGGAAATTTTTTTTTTTCATAACATGCTATTACAAAAGTTGATCTAAATAGAACAAGCTGTAAAATATTTAAAAAAATTGATGATAGGTACTCTTTAAACCTAGCTTATGCCTTGGCAGAGTCACATCATACTACCTTATTGAGTATTATTTATTTCTTTGTTTTCTAGTGAATAGGACTTACCCTCTGCTCTTGACTTAGTACTGTTCCTTCACCCACATTTATTTCATTATGGCAAATCTTCTGGATGTTAGACACAGCTGCTTTAGCACCCAGTATATTTGGTGGTAAATTCAAGTGTAAGGCTTGATCTCGCAATGCAGATGCTGGGAAAATAAAGTACCCGGAAGGAAGAAAAGGGGAAATAAATCTGTATACTATGTATAGGAATAAAGGGGGAGATTTATCAAAACCTGCGTAGGACAAGAGTGGTGCAGTTGCCCATAGCAAACAATCAGATTGATTCTTTAATTTTAAATGAAGCCTCTGAAATATGAAAGAAGCATTCAAACTGGATACTATGGGTAACTGCACCACTCTTCCTCTGCACTGGTTTTGATAAATCTGCCCCAACCTCCAACCTGTTGCTCTCTAGCTGTTTTTAACTACTATCATGACAAGTATACCATGACAACTGCAGATTGCTAGTCCATACTAAAAGTTGTAGTTTTCCAACTTCTGGAGAGTGACAGATGAAGGCCACTACTGTACAGTAAATATAAAGAATAGAAGACTTTAAGCTAATTGTTAATTCATTCACTCTGCTCCCATGTTGTTGCCTTTTCTGTGTGATACCTGTTTCTGGGAGAGATCCAACACTGGTTATCGCCCAGCTTTCCCAGATTCCTGTATGGCAAATCTGCACCAAAAAAGCTATGGCTCATAAATCACTGAATAAATAGCCAGTTATCTATCTAAGAATTTAGCAAAGCTGGATAACAACCCTCGCTGGGACCTGTAAAAGTAGCCGTATTGGTTGGCAACCAGTGTTCTCAGTAATAGACTTAACTAGAAAAAAGGATTAAATAATTTATTAACTTGAAAGGAGGACTCAAAACCATTTTTGCTGGACATATTTAATACAATACACTTACCAATGAATGCTTCTGTAACTGTCATAGACTTCTGAAATTGACCAGGAGCTGAGCAGTCACTAAGACACTCCTTCTTACACGGAGGAGCTTCTACCTAAAGAGCAAATATGGTCAGACTTGGTCTGCACATAATAACCACAGACTTGTGAAAAGAACTAAAACAAAATACAGACAGCGCTCCATGGTGTGGTAACGTTACGACATAAGTCGGTGTGTGAAAGGTGGCGCATACCACATGAAGTTACACTCCACCAAGTTTAACTATGGAACAGAGTGTGTGATGAAGGTGCCTGCAGCCGCTCCACATCTGTATACAATCCACGACAAAACTTCCTCCATACCTGTGACGGGAGTAAAGGGCGCTGGACACAAGGCAATGGAAAGGATTTGATTTATTCATCCATTATGCAACGCGTTTCACAGTAAGAATGCTTCATCAGGCATACCTAGGTGAGTACTACCATACAATATATAGGGACCATGCTTAACCCTTCAAGCAATCTTAAAGGGACCATGCTCCACATCTCTGAAATGTGTATGCATCAGTAATAAAGTACAAATACCAACAAAAATACATAAAATCAAACAATGTTCCAATGACATTGAATATATGACCCAGGAAAGCGTGTAAATTGCTAAAGAAAAAATAAAAAATAAAAAAATTGATAATTGAAAATAAAATATAAATGAAAAAACTATAAATAAAGATAAAATACGTGTATCAGCATATCAACGTGCATTCTCAATCGTTTCATTTAAACCTCCAGGGAATAAACGTCCCCAGGGTAAAAATCCAGAACGATTGCCTGTTGATAAGTTTCTGGAATCTATTTCTGACATAAGGAGAAATTGTCTCATTGATGGTGAGTTTTAACGCACTGATGTCACTATTATGTTTCAGTGCAAGGTGTTGTGATACACTGTGTAGCATAAAATTATGGTTAATGGTTGAACCGTGTGACCCACGTACTGCAGACCACAGATACAGGTCAGTAAATAGATGGCATAAGAGCTGTCACAACAGTTTTTTTCTCTGATGACATATTGTTTGCTCAAATGATTATAGGTGAACACATTCGTGACACCCCCAATCATAGAACATAGAGACCTAGTATGATTACAAGGGTGAGTGCCCACTGGGGTATTTATTTGACTGGGTGATACTAACTTTCCTGCAGGAGGGGTCGATTTCAACCTACTCGGTGCAACCATATTGCGTAGGTTACTTGATCTACGGAAAGTTAATTTCAGGTGATGCTGTAGTAATTTATTTAAAATCGGGTCATCTCTAAGGATACTCCAATGTCTTGTTAAAACATTTTTGATGTTATCCGTTTAATTAAAATCTGTAATAAAATTATATATATGCCTTTTTAGTGTTAAAATCATGTTGATTCCCTGCTACCAATGATGGAATCTAGCTTGTTCTTCACTCTGTTAAAGGCAACACACAAGATGGATTTAGGATACCCTTTGTTCTTTAAACAATGCTGTAACACCGCTGATTGTTTTAAAAAAAAAAAAAAATCTAGAGTTCAATTTTTCCTTACCCGTAGGTATTGTCCGTAAGGTACATTGCAAATCCACTTAGGATAATGGGAACTGCTGTTTCTCAGATGACTATTCCTGTCAACTGACTTCAGTGACAATGTGACCAGTGTTATCAGTGACCAGTGGTTTCAGTGACAATTTGACCAGTGTTATCTTTTTTTTTATGCAGAGGTCTAAAAATTCTATATTGTCAAAAGAATGGTGTAGGGTAAATTTCAATCTCCAATTATTAGAATTGATAAATTCCACAAAATCCACAGCCTGTTGCGCCATATCCAACCAAATAAAGAATAGGTCATCAATAGAACACCTAAAGAAAATAACAAAATGATAAAGAGGGGACTGTGCGATAAATAGGGACTCGAAACGCCCCATACTCAATTTGGCATAACTGGGCGCTAAATGAATCCCTCTGTTGTCTGTTAATAATATTATGAAATTCAAACACATTATGTTCAAGTATAAAGGACATAGCCTCGATGAGAAAATTAGACTGAGTAGGGGCTAGGTTTACATCAGAGTCAAAGATCTCCCGAACCACTTGTAAACCGATAGATGTGGTGATATTAGAATAAAGTGCACAGAGGAACCGGAAGATGCGTCACTGATGTGAAACCGCGCTGTTCTACTACGCTCCGGATGCCAGCTGTCTTTCCCTCCCTGCACCTGGGTGAACTTTATATCTGGACAATATATCGAATGCACCCGAATATGTTATATACATGGACACCTCTTTAATAAAGTCGGAATCTTTTTCATCTTGAATGGTGAGTGCAGACATTCTTTCTTCCTTCTCGTGGATTTACATGTGGAATTGCTGTTTCTACTAGTGTCTGGAACACCGTTGATGTTATCATTGTTCACCAGGTGCGCTACTGTTGTGCTGTATTAAAGCTGTCTCACAAGTGTGCAGCGCCCATCCCCCACACTCTTGCTAGTTAAACCGATAGTTTGGTGATATTAGAATAAAGTGCAAAGACGTCTAAAGTGAGAAAAGAAAAATGGGTGGGAAGATTTAAAGCACAGACTTCTCTAATTTATTGAGTTGATAATTTTAGATAAGAAAGGTGTAGAACATAATGTTGTAAAAACAAATCAATATTGTGAGACAGGTTGCAAGTAAGAGAACCAACACCAGAAATAATAGGACGTCCACATGGGTGAGTGATAGATTTGTGTAATTTTGGAAGATAATAGAAAGTGGACAGTGTGTAGTGTTTGATATTCCAAAAATCTAATTATTTTTTTATTTAGAAGTGAATGGTCAACCGCTTTCTTGATAAGTGTTTTATAATGCTCTAGGATCATATAAAATCCTATGGGATTCTTCAATATATGCAGACATTTGGCTGCCGAATGTATAATAACATTTGTATTTTCTTGTAATGATTTGATTGCCCTCCTTTCTTGGGGGGTAAGATTGTCAAGCCTACCAGGTAAAATGACGTTTTATCAAATTTTACCAAATTCTTTTGACGCTAATGAATATAAAGTTTCTAGGTGAGAACCTCTGTTAGGAACGACATTTACTTGTCTGAAAGGGTCCAATGGGGCTACTGTGAGTGAAACAGCCTCATGCCCTATGGAATTTCCTGCCAATTTTCAACTTTTCTTAGATTTAAACAAATTTGTTCATAAACTTACCTTAGGACGCCACTTTTCATTATTAAAGAAGCATGAAAATCCATCATCAGCTTTGAATGAGGCTGGTTCATCCACAGTAGTACCATTGGACCCTTTCAGACAAGTAAATGTTGTTCCTAACTCTTTTTATCCGTTACAACACAGAGGTTCTCACCTAGAAACTTTCTATTCATAGTGTCAAAAGAATTTGGTAAAATTCGAGAAAACATCAGTTTACCTGGTAGACATGACAATCTTACCCCCCAAGAAAGGAGGGCAATCAAATCATTACAAGAAAATACAAATGTCATCATATGTTCGGCAGACAAGAGGGGGGGGGGGGGTATTGCCATCCTTGATAGGTCTGCACATATTGAAGAATCCCTTAGGATTTTATCTGATCTAGAGTATTATGAAACATTACCAACTGATCCATCTTCTCTTTATTAGAGTATAAAACACTTGTCATCAAGAAAGCGGACCATTCACTTCTAAATAAAAAAAGAATTAGATTTTTTGATCAAATACTATACACTGCCCACTTTCTATTATCTCCCAAAATTACACAAATCTATCACTCACCCATGTGGAGGTCCTATTATTTCTGGTGTTGGTTCTCTTACTTGCAACATTTCTCACTATATTTGTTTTTACAACATTATGTTCTACAACTTTCTTTTATCTAAAAGACTCAATCAATTAGAGAAGTCTGTGCTTTAGATCTCCCCACCATTTATCTTTTCTCACTTTAGACGTCTGTGCACTTTATTCTAATACCACCACATCTATCGGTTTACAAGTGGTTCGGGAGATCTTGGGCTCTGATGTAAACCTAGCCCCTACTCAGTCTAATTTTCTCATCGAGGCTATGTCCTTTATACTTGAATATAATGTGTTTGAATTTGATAATATTATTGACAACAGAGGAGCTGTGCAAAGGGGACTCGTTTCATGCCAATTTGGTTATGGGGCGTTTTGAGTCCCTGTTGAGAGTCCCTATTATTTTTTTTTAGACGTTTTATTGATGATCTATTCTTTATTTGGTCGGGTACGGCGCAGCAGGCCGTGGATTTTTTGGAATATATCAATTCTAATAGTTGGGGGTTGAAATTTACCCTACACCATTCTTTTGACAATATTGTTGGAGATTTATCAAAACCTGTCCAGAGGAAAAGTTGCTGAGTTGCCCATAGCAACCAATCAGATAGCAGCTTTCATTTTGCAGAGGCCTTGTTAAAAATGAAAGAAGTGATCTGATTGGTTGCTATGGGCAACTCAGCAACTTTTCCTCTGGACAGGTTTTGATAAATCTCCCCAATTTAGTTTTTAGACCTCTGCATTAAAAAAAAAAGATAACACTGGTCACATTGTCACTGAAACCTTCTTTAAGTCAGTTGACGTAAATAGTCTTCTGACGTACAGTAGTTCCCATTATCCTAAATGGATTCGCAATTTACCTTATGGACAATACCTATTGGTAAGGAAAAATTGTACTCTAGACAGTAATTTTTAAAAACAATCAGCGGTGTTACAGCATTGTTTTAAGAACAAAGGGTATCCCAAATCCATCTTGTGTGATGCCTTTAACAGAGTGAAGAACAAACAGCAGATTAACTTTGTTCAACCTAAACTGCTAGATTCTATCATTGATAGCAGGGATCCACATAATTTTAACACTAAAAAGGCATACAAATATAGCTTTATTACAGATTTTAATTGCGCCACGGAAAACATCAAAAAAGTTTTAACCAGACATTGGAGTTTCCTTAGAGATGACCCAATTTTAAATAAATTACTACAGCATCACCTGAAATTAACTTTCCATAGATCAAGAAACCTACGCAATATGGTTGCATCCAGTAGGTTGAAATCGACCCCTCCTGCAGGAAAGTTAGTATCACTCAGTCAAATAAATACCCCAGTGGGCACTCACTCGTGTAATCATACTAAGTGTCTATGTAGTTCTATGATTGGGGGTTTCACGAATGTATTCACCTCTAATCATTTGAGCAAACAATACGTCATCAGAGAAAAAAACGGTTGTGACAGCTCTTATGCCATCTATTTACTGACCTGTATCTGTGGTCTGCAGTACGTGGGCCACACGGGTCAAACAGCGTGGTCCCGCATGAATAAACAGATCAAATATTGACCATCATTTTATGCTAACTAGTGTATCACAACACCTTGCACTGAAACATAATAGTGACATCAGTGCGTTAAAACTCACCATCATTGAGACAATTTCTCCTTATGTCAGAAATAGATTTCAGAAACTTATCAACAGCGAATCGTTCTGGATTTTTACCCTGGGGACAATATTCTCTGGAGGTCTAAATGAAACAATTGAGAATGCCCGTTGATATTCTGATACACGTATTTTATCTTAATTTATATTAGGGCTGCACGATATGGGGAAAATGTTCGATTGCGATAGAATAAATAGATGGTGAAATCCCACCATTTCATGTCCAATCTCCTCCATTTTACAACTATCCACCCATTTTTTGCCCACCGCCCATTTCACATCGCATCCCTGTCACATTCTCCCCTCATGATCACATCTTCTCCCACCACTTTTTCCCCCTTCCCCCTGCCACATTGTCCCCTCATATCACATCTTACCCCCCGTGCTCCTCCATGTCCATGTCTCCTCCATGTCACATTTCCCCTCCCCTGCCATTCTCCCCTCCCCCCCTTGTCACATTCTCCCCCCGCCATTCTCTCCCCCCCCCCACCCTTGTCACATTCTCCACCCATATCCCATCTCACCCCATATCACAATCTTCCCCCCTTCACATTCCCCCATTGTCACATTCTCTCCCCGTTTCACTGACTTGACACGTGACACCGCTGCGTCCAGTGATTGGCTGAAAAGGCAAAGGTCCTACTAGTTGAATGGTAAATAGAGACACTGGACCGCACGGAGGGAAACTGCATCTGCAGGGATAGGGAGTAGGGGAGCAGAATTTATTTATTTTTTTCCCTTGTGCCTTTTTACTTAGCTCAGTGTTTTTCTACCAGGGTGCCTTCAGCTATTGTGAAACTACAACTATCAGCATGCCGGGACAGCCTTTGCCGGTCCGGGCATGCTGGGAGTTGTAGTTTTGCAACAACTGGAGGCACCCTGGTTGGGAATCACTGACTTTTAGTATTTAAATTTGTTTTTACCTGCTCTGGACGGCCCCTGCCTGCAGCAGCACATGGGAGCCAGCCCGAGCAGATAATCACAAGTTTTCCCAGGGGCCGTATCGCTATATTGCAAAAAGCAAAAATCGTGATTCGACTGCTTTTGTGATATATCATGTAGGCCTAATTTATATATAGTTTTTTCATTTTTTATTTATATTTTTTTATTTCAATTTATTTTTTTTTTGGCAAAAGAAACACATTGAGTGCAACAAGGATTTACAAATACACCTGGAAGCATCAACAGGTATCATTTTCATATATTTATGACTGCTACTAATATAACATCATGATGGACTAAATAAGTAAAAGCAGCATATCGAAATGTTAACATAAGGGACTAAACTGTGGTTACTTATGGAACTCATCATACCTATTGTACATGTCATCTAAATGTGAACATAGAGCTGCAGTTTAACAACTATCTCAGCGCTTTTTTTCTAAATACGAGGGATGACATATGTGGTACTATAATAAAGGACCGTGCTTATATATTTGAAACAGTATATAAATATACCACAAAGGAAAATCATAAGCAGAAATTGCTATACCGGGTAACCACAGGATTTAGATGAACTGTATTACCATCCTAATATCAAAGAGTGGAACATTACATACACGGTGTGATTAGCTATAAAAATAAATAATATCAGGATATGGATGGAAAAGGTCTTATACTGATAACTGATCAAAAAACGCACCCACATTTCTGAATTGCGGCAGTACTGTATACAAAGGTCTTAAACAGAAACGCACCCACGGTCTCAATACAGCACGTAACCATTTGTAAATACGAACAAGCCAAGGGTGTGGTGATAATCAGTATCCCACCACACAGCAGTTCACATAAGAGTTAACATGCTGATATCATAGCAAACAAAATAAAATAAAAAAATGTAAAAAAATGTATGTCTGTTATGTGAAAGCGAGTGTGGAAGGTTGTAACAGACCGTGAATATAACAATATTTCCAGTCCGCAGACTACAAAGTATTGTGTTGTTGATCGTGATGAACAAGGGACAGTGCTATGGTGATCTAGTTCCCAGCCTGGGATCACACATTTAACCCATAAGCTTACCACGATACACACTATAATATATGAGAATCAGAATGAGTGGGTCTGCAAAGTATGGTGAATAAAACTATTCGTATTATTAATTTATTCCTGCTGCGATACAAGTCCAGAATGAGAGAAATAAATGAAAAACAAATTCTTCACAAAACAGATAAAAATAGGTTAAAATTAAATGTACCTAAGTAAACGCAGTAAACTCAAATTGTTCTATGAAGCATGTGAAATCCTTGAATACGGGTGCTCTACCAAGTGATTAGAGCATTTAAACATGTATCAGAGCAATCTGACTAAGGATCAAAGTGTAAATAATTATAGTGCTAAACCTACATAATATTGGTGGTTAAACAAGGGTTAAAAAAAAAAAAAAAAAAAAAAAAAAAGAGTTATCCCCACAATTGTGGTAGGAATTTTACATCTGCAATATTGAAGTCTGAACAATGACCAAAGATCCAGTGGCAATTCCTATTTGGTTACCGGGAGTTCGACAGCCTAGTTCGCACATTGCGGATATCTCAACATATACTCATGTGAACTGAGACTGTTACCTGTGACAACTTACCAAATAACGGATACCACAATTTATATTTATGCTAACTGGGAAAGCTACATGCTTAAAAGGGAAACACAAATAATATAATGGACACTATAATGTACATAACTGAGAACCCGCACCAAGGACATATACATACAGGATTCCTAAATAAAGCAGTAAAAGTGAATACTTGCCTAGGAACCATATATCCACAACGTTATAACCCAAAGCACGGGATAAGGAAATCTTTAACACACGAGTGTGTGAACAACACCGAGGATTACAAAGTATATTGGAGACGTTAACATGTAAGAACAATCTAACCACTACTTGAGACCTGAACAGACACAAATCCGGTCTAAGGAAGCGCAACATCAAGGACTTCAATAAGCATGTACAACATGAAGAACAAGAACTCACACAGAGTATCCAGGATATATGGACTTTGCCTCAATATACATCATTCCAAAATTGAAAGGCTGTATATCCAATTAATTTTGTTGCACTATGGTTTCATTCATTATAGTGTCCAGTAAATCACCAATGTGAACAGTGCATGACTGTGTTTGCGACTAAACCACCGAAAACGTCTGTAGTTAAACACGAATACAGAATTATCCTACAGCATCAACAGATATTGAATGTATTTTGGACACTGAATATTTTCTTCTATGTGAAAGTACTAATTTTCTACAATAGTGCAATTTACGATTAAATGACACTGGTGGCGGTCATAAAATATTACGAATTTTTTAATTGGTATATATATATATATATATATATATTTGCCTCAGGGCAAGGCCACCACTCCTGGTGTAACGGAGCTTCAGAAGGCCATTAAGCACTCCGCGGGCATTCTGGGTAGGGGAATATGAAAAGCAGCTCATTACATCACCTTTTCAGGTAATGTTCCCTGGTATCAGCTTAGCTCCTGTTAAGGAATATAAAAAGCTGATCGGGATTTTATGCCAAGCCAGACTACTCCCCAAAAGGGAAGTTTCTACCCATCTGCAGACAGCTGTTTCGTGGATTTTGCCACTCGTCAGTACAGAGCAGAGTGGTCTGGCTGAAAAGGTCCCCAGCGGCGGGACTCCCGCGATCAGGAATCTTATCCCCTATCCTTTGGATAGGGGATAAGATGTCTAAGCACAGGAGAACCCCTTTAAGTTTGCTTGAAGGATTAATCAGGGGTGCCCATATATTGGATGGTAGTACTCACCTGGGTCTGCCTGATTAAACAGTCTTACTGTGAAACGTGTTACATCATGGGTGAATAAACTGAATCCTTCCCAGTGCCTTGTGTCCAGTGCCCTCTACTTACATCCCAGGTTTGGAGGAAGTTTTATGTCGTGGATTGTGAAAAGAACGTCTTGTCTTCTGTGGACCTATCAAAGTATTGCAATACACACACAAATCTCTATGTTACACCATTTTTTACTTCAGTGTGAGTTGCAGTACCAAACACAATGGCCCTCATTTACTAAGCTAAAACTAGTTTTTGTCAGTTTTTTCCATTATTCTGGTGCATGGTCTCAGACAGTGTACACCAGGGAAATCCAACTAACCCGACATTGCATTGTGGAAAGTAAAAGAGGGGGCGTGGTCTGTCACAAGGGGCGTGGTTTCACAACCCAACCTATTAACTATTGAATTCACCAAAAATTCTGTGAATAAATGGCTGGAAATTTCTACCAAAAAAAAAGCTGATCAGAAAGTCTAAAACACCATTTCACACTAGTAAAAACCCAAGTCTCTTAGTAAATGAGGCCCAATGAGTGGAACCCTGATCTTTCGGCTTTGTACTGAATATGCAGGTGCTGTGGCGCTAACACACAGCTGATTTTGCAGGGGGCACCAGGTGTAGGACTTCCACTTATTCACAGACCAATAGCCTATAGTACTGAAGATAGGCTAGCAATAAAAACAAGTTATTTTATCACTCTAATGTGATAACTAAAGAGAGCAATTATTATAATCATTACACTACTATTTACAAATCAGTCGATTCCAGAGTAAGAATTTCCTTTTAATTGTATCTTCTGTGGTGAAATTGGAAACCACAATACCATTCCTTGTGCTGTAGCTATGATCAATCCCTTCAGAAACTGTGTGTGGATATCGTCCTCTAAATGACGCCTCAGTTCTTCTTACCTCTAAGAGAAACTGATTTACATCTTGACGGCAGCTTAGCAGATACAGGGCGGCCTCCTGCAGGCTGTTATTGCTGGATTCAGCTTTCCTCTCTGCTTTCTTAGGCCTGTTAGCTAAAAACAAAATACATTTATCTGTACATATTAGACTGCAAGTAATAAGGAGGCAATAATAGATAGGTTTACCATGACTATATGCAGGGTACAATAAACACTGTGAGGGGCATTTATCAAAAGGGAACTTGGTTTTTGTTCACTTCAGATAAAGTTGCGGGCGAAATGGCATCCGTTCACCAAATTGATCAAAAGGTTGATGAAAGCCCATTGAACTGCTCAGTTTAAATGTCACAGAGCAGTGGCGGGCCATGCACCACGGACCTTAATACAATTGTTGCATGGAGACACATAGGGCAGGTAGAAATGCCGTGATTTCTTCTAAATGTGGTCCGTGTGACTTTTTTTGTGACTTTTCGCAGAAAAGTCGCACATGATAAATTAGCTACCACTGCACAAAGTGATCTATATCAGATCACTTCATGGTCATAAATATTAAACGTTCTAAATGAAATGTCGCAGGAAAATCGCACGGATCAAACCCGTGCATTTTCTGCCACAAATTTAGACAAAAAAAAGCTAAAGTCTAATCAGCTTGATAAATTCCCCTTTATATTATCTGCTCACATCATAGAAACAGTCAGGAATGACTCCATTACCCTTTGCTGCACTCATAAGCCAATGAGACCACTGTAGACTGTTGGGTAACTACAAAGCTGTCGGCCACGATTTCTACACTGCTCCAAAAAATAAAGGGAACACTAAGATAACACATCCTAGATCTGAATGAATGAACTAATCATATGAAATACTTTCATCTTCACATAGTTGAATGTGCTCACAACAAAATCACACAAAAATGATCAAAGGAAATCAAATTTATCAACCCCTGGAGGTCTGGATATGGAGTCACACTCAAAATCAAAGTGGAAAACCACACTACAGGCTGATCTAACTTTATGTAATGTCCTTAAAACAAGTCGAAATGAGGCTCAGTAGTGTGTGTGGCCTCCACGTGCCCGTATGACCTCCCTACAACGCCTGGCCATGCTCCTGATGAAGTGAGATGTTCAACTCCTGGACAGTCTGTGGTGCAACGTGGCATTGGTGGATGGAGCAAGATATGATGCCCCAGATGTGCTCAATCGGATTCAGGTCTGGGGAACGCGTGGGCCAGTCCATAGCATCAATGCCTTCCTCTTGCAGGAACTGCTGACACACTCCAGCCACATGAGGTCTAGTATTGTCTTGATTAGGAGGAACCCAGGGACAACCGCACCAGCATATGGTCTCACAAGGGGTCTGACGATCTCATCTCGGTACCTAATGGCAGTCAGGCTACCACTAGCAAGCACATGGAGGGCTGTGCGGCCCCCCCAAAGAAATGCCACCCCACACCATTACTGACCCACCGCCAAACTGGTAATCCTGGAGGATGTTTCAGGCAGTAGAACGTTCTCCACGGCGTCTGCAGACTGTCACATGTGCTCAGTGTGTACCTGCTTTCAACTGTGAAGAGCACAGGGCAACAGTGACAAATTTGCCAATCTTGGTATTCTCTGGCAAATGCCAAACATCCTTCAAGGCATTGGGCTGTAAGCACAACCCCCACCTGTGGATGTCGGGCCCTCATACCACCTCATGGAGTCTGTTTCTGACCGTTTGAGTGGACACATGCACATTTGTGGCCTGCTGGAGGTAATTTTGCAGGGCTCTGGCAGTGCTCCTCCTTGCACAGAGGCGGATATAGCGGTCCTTCTGCTGGGTTGTTGCCCTCCTACGGCCTCCTCCACATCTCCTGATAGCGCCTCCATGCTCTGGACACAACACTGAAAGACATAGCAAACCTTCTTGTCACAGCTCACATTGATGTGCCATCCTGGTTAAGCTGCACTACCTGAGCCACTTGTGTGGGTTGTAGACTCTGTGTCATGCTACCAGGAGAGTGAAAGCACCGCCAGCATTCAAAAGTGACCAAAACATCAGGAAGCACAGTAACTGAGAAGTGGCCTGTAGTCACCACCTGCAGAGCCACTCCTTTATTGGGAGTGTCTTGCTAGTTGCCTATAATTTCCACCTGATGTCTGTTCTATTTGCACAACATTGCGTGAAAATGATTGTCAATCAGAGTTACTTCCTAAGTGGACAGAAGTGTGATTGACTTGGAGTTAAATTGTGTTGTTTAAGTGTTCCCTTTTTTTTTTTTTTTTTTTTTTTTTTGAGCAGTGTACATAAACATCTGACTTAGGCTGGGTTCACACTACGTTTTGTCCCATACGGGAGCGCATACGGCAGGGGGGAGCTAAAAGCTCGCGCTCCCGTATGTGACCGTATGCGCTCCCGTATGTCATTCATTTCAATGAGCCGACCGGAGTGAAACGTTCGGTCCGGTCGGCTCATTTTTGCGCCGTATGCGCTTTTACAACCGGACCTAAAACTGTGGTCAACCACGGTTTTAGGTCCGGTTGTAAAAGCGCATACGGCGCAAAAATGAGCCGACCGGACCGAACGTTTCACTCCGGTCGGCTCATTGAAATGAATGACATACGGGAGCGCATACGGTCACATACGGGAGCGCAAGCTTTTAGCTCCCCCTGCCGTATGCGCTCCCGTATGGGACAAAACGTAGTGTGAACCCAGCCTAAGCCAAATGAACATTTTATATCTGGGGATGACCAGATATATTAGACGCCATTTATCTCCAGGGAAACAATATATAATCTATAGTCAACAGTAGTTTTCAATTGTCTTGGCTATATCCAGGGCCATGAATATATGTAAGTGCACCTTCTGATCCATTTTATCATACAATTATTTAATATTACAAGTGTAACTATTAACCTGTTGGGGACGAAGGGCGTCCATATCGATCAGCAGGCACCCCGCGCAAATGCTTAGGGGGGTCATCAGACCCCCCCCCATGTCGGCGATCGGCACAAATTGCAAGTGAATTCACACTTGCGATTTGCGCCGATTCTGGGTCATTATGGGTCTATGGTGACCCGGAATATAAGGGGGATCGCGGTTGTCTAAGACACCCATGAGCCCCCTGAAGGGATAGGAGTGAGGTGGCAGGGGTGCCACCCCTCCTATCCCTGCTATTGGTGGTCTAGACGCGACCACCAATAGAAGATCGGTGGGGTTTACTTTCGTTTTACCCGTCCTGCCCACCCACAATAGGAAGAGGAAAAAACGAAGAGGACCGGGCGCCGACGTCCACTTACCCGTCCGGAGGCAGCGGGGCGACGGTGATCGGCGGGCAGCAGAAGAGGACGGCTCCCTGGATCCGACAGAAGCCGGTAAGTTGCCTAGCAACATCTGGGGGGCTACAGTCTGAGACCATTATACAGTGGTCTCTAACCTGAAGCCCTCCAGATGTTGTAAAACTACAACTCCCAGCATGCCCAGATAGCTGTTTGCTGTTTGGGCATGCTGGAATATGTAGTTTTGCAACAGCTGGTGGACTGCAGTTTGAGACCACTATACAGTGGTCTCTAAACTGTATCCCTCCAGATCTTGCAAAACTACAACTCCTAGCATGCCCAAACAGCTCTATTCTGTCTGGGCATGCTGGGATTTGTTGTTTTGCAACATCTGGAGGGTCACAGTTTGGAGATCACTGGGAATGTGGTCTATAAACTGTAGCCCTCCAGATGTTGCAAAACTGCAAATCCCAGCATGCCCAAACAAACAGCTGTCTCGGCATGCTGGGAGTTGTAGTTGCGTACCTCCAGCTATTGCATAACTACATCTCCCAGCATGCCCTTCGGCGATTAGTACATGCTGGGAGTTGTAGTTTTGCAACAGCTGGAGGCACACTGGTTGGAAAATACTGAGTTAGGTAACAGAACCTAACTGAAGGTTTTCCAACCAGTGTGCCTCCAGCTGTTGCAAAAGTACAACTCCCAGCATGCACGGTTTGTCAGTACATGCTGGGAGTTGTAGTTTTGCAACAGCTGGAGGCACACTGGTTGGAAAATACTGAGTTAGGTAACAGAACCTAACTGAAGGTTTTCCAGCCAGTGTGCCTCCAGCTGTTGCAAAAGTACAACTCCTCAGTCAGTACATGTCGGGAGTTGTAGTTTTGAAACAGCTGGAGGTTTGCCCCCGCCATGTGAACGTACAGGGTACATTCACACGGGCAGGTTTACAGTAAGTTTCCTGCTTCAAGTTTAGGCTGCGGTAAATTTTTCGCCGCAGCGCAAACTCCTAGCGGGAAACTCACCGTAACCCGCCAGTGCGAATGTACCCTAAAAACACAACACAACACTACATATACACCCCCTTACACTGTCTCACCCCCCCCCCCCCCCAATAAAAATGAAAAACGTATCGTGCGGCAGTGTTTCCAAAACAGAGCCTCCAGCTGTTGCAAAACAACAACTTCCAGCATTTCTGGACAGCCACTGACAGTCCAGGCATGCTGGGAATTTAGCAACAGCTGGAGGCACCCTGTTTGGGAATCACTGGCGTAGAATACCCCTATGTCCACCCCTATGCAATCCCTAATTTAGTCCTCAAATGCGCATGGTGCTCTCTCACTTCAGAGCCCTGTCGTATTTCAAGGAAACAGTTTAGGGCCACATATGGGGTATTTCCGTACTCGGGAGAAATTGCACTACAAATTTTGGCGGGCTTTTTCTCCTTTTACCTCTTACGAAAAGGAAAAGTTGGGGGCTACACCTGCCTGTTAGTGTAAAAAAAAAAAATGTTTACACTAACATGCTGGTGGTGCCCCATACTTATTATTTTCACAAGCAGTAAAAGGAAAAAAGACCCCCAAAATTTGTAACGCAATTTCTCCTTAGTACGGAAATACCCCATATGTGGGCGTAAAATGCTCTGTGGGCGCACAAGGCTCAGGAATGAGTGCACACCATGTACATTTGAGGCCTAAATTGGCGATTTGCACAGGGGTGGCTGATTTTACAGCGGTTCTGACATAAACGCAAAAACAAATACCCACATGTGACCCCGTTTTGAAAACTACACCCCTCATGGAACGTGACAAGGGGCATAGTGAGCCTTAACACCCCACAGGTGTTTGACGAATTTTCATTAAATTTGGATGGGAAAATGAAAAAAAAAAAAAAAGTTTTCACTAAAATGCTGGTGTTACCTGAAATTTTTAATTTTCACAAGGGAAAATAGGAAAAAAAGCCCCCCAACATTTGTAACCCCATTTCTTCTGATTAAGAAAATGCCCCATATGTGGATGTAAAGTGCTCTGCTGGCGCACTACAATGTTCAGAAGAGAAGGAGCGCCATTGGGATTTTTAACAGAAAATTTGTCTGGAATTGAAGGCCACGTGTGTTTACAAAGCCCCCATAGTGCCAAAACAATGGACCCCCCACATGTGACCCCATTTTGGAAACTACACCCCTCATGTAATGTATTAAGGGGTGCAGTGAGCATTTACGCCCCACAGGTGTCTGACAGATTTTCGGAACAGTGGTCCGTGAAAATGAAAAATGTAATTTTTCATTTGCACAGCCCACTGTTCCAAAGATCTGTCAAACACCAGTGGGGTGTAAATACTCAATGCACCCCTTATTAAATCCTGTGAGGGGTGTAGTTTCCAAAATGGGGTCACATGTGGGGGGTCCACTGTTCTGGCACCACAGGGGGCTTTGTAAACGCACATGGCCCCTGACTACCATTCCAAACGAATTTGCTTTCCAAAAGCCCAATGGCGCTTCTTCTAAGCATTGTAGTGCGCCAGCAGAGCATTTTACGTCCTAACGTGGGGTATTTCCATACTCAGAAGAGATGGGGTTACAAATTTTAGGGGGCATTTTCTCCCATTACCTTTTGTAAAAATGGTAAATTTGGGGAAAAAAATGCACTTTAGTGAAAAAAAAGATTTTTTTCATTTACACATCCGATTTTAACGAAAAGTCGTCAAACACCCGTGAGATGTTAAGGCTCACTGGACCCCCTTGTTACGTGCCTTGAGGGTGTAGTTTCCAAAATGGTATGCCATGTGGGGTTTTTCTGCTGTTCTGGCACCATAGGGGCTTCCTAAATGTGACATGCCCCCCAAAAACCATTTCTGCAAAATTCACTCTCCAAAATCCCATTGTCGCTCCTTCCATTCTGAGCCCTCTACTGCGCCCGCCAAACACTTGACATACACATATGAGGTATTTCCTTAATCGAGAGAAATTGGGTTACAAATTTTGGGGCGCTTTTTCTCCTATTACTACTTGCAAAAAAAAAAAAAAAAAACTGGGTCTACAAGAACATGCGAGTGTAAAAAAAAAAGGAGATTTTTTATGCTTACCGTAAAATCAGACCATGGGTGTATGCTGCTGTCACTAGGAGGCTCGACACTATGGCAACAAGAGAAGTCGGCTCCTCCCAGCAGGGTATACCCGCCCACAGGCACCTAAGGTAATCAGTTTTAGTCCCAGAGCAATAGCCGGTCCTTGAAAAACACCTCCTCAGCTCGGCAAACTGGCAGGGAGGGGCAGGAAGGAGCGCCCCCGAAAAAGCAGGGGGGACACGAAGCCACCATAGAAGGAACCGACAAGAATGTCGAGTGACAATGGAGACCTGTCCCACCGGAAGAGAATCACCAATTGAAGAGGTAGGTGATGAAACTAGGCAAATGGCACGGCCTCCACGGCCGCCGCTAAACGACCCAGGACATCCATGCAAAAGCGAATGAAAACTGGAGCAGGGTGCCGAAGTCATCGGACTCTTGGTAAGAGAGTCAGCCGATTGGTCGGCAGAGTTGAAAGCGGGCAGAGGCCGCGTCGAACTGGAGCCCCAGGAGAGCGGTTGGACTTGTCCTGATTGACCATCCAACCGAAGAGAGACAAGGTCTGGAGGTTGAGACTAAGACTCTCCAGGATCTGGGCCCTGGCTGGAGCTCCGATCAGGAGTTCGTCCAAGTAAGGAATCACAGAAACAACTGTTGTCCGTAAAAGGGGCTATCACAGGCGCCAGGACATTGTTAAAGGTCCGCGGAGTAGTGGTCAGACCGAAATGGAGAGCCACAATAGAAAATGAACGTCCGGAACTGCAAAGCGGAGGTACCACTGATGACCGGAACACAGATGTGGAGGCAGGCATCCTTGATGTCCACCGAGGAACGAAAATTCCCTATGAACGCCAGCACCGAACGGAGAGACTCCATTCGGGATGGGAAGCAGAAGATGCTGGCTGAGATACTCGAGAACCAAGATTGGGCGAACAGAAATGCCTTTCTTGGGCACCACAAAGAGGTTGGAATAAACCTCAAAAACGTTCCCCTGAAGGAACCGGGACAATGAATGTGCGTGGTCCAGGCATCCCGCAAGAGTAAGAGGCGACCAACCACCTGAGAAAGGTCGGCGGGTGGGGGCGACCCATCAGATCGAGGAAGGCCTACGGGTGCCTGATGGGGCCGCAAAACGGCCTGAACGGATAGCCGTCCTCCGGGAGGGAAAGGTCCGGAAGGAGGGAGCCCTCTTCCCGTGAAGGCGCCAGGCTGGACCCTTTGCTGGTACCCTTTGGTGGCACCAAAGGTCCGCAGAACCCGAAGGAGGACTTACGACGGAAAACGGTTCTGTGAGCCTTATCAAGAGGTAATAAAGAACCCTTTTCCGCCCGATGCATCACTTCCTGAAGGCGGCGTCCACATTCCAGGCTTTAAGCCACATGGATGGATGGTGGCTACCAGGTAGCTTGTGGCAAAGGCAGCACAGTGGCTTCACATGGAAGCAGAACACAGAATATCTCCAGCTGCGGAGCATCGGCGCTAGATTAAATAAATCCTCCAGAGGGATCTTGTAGACTACCCTTGCGGAGATGAGAGACCATATATATAGAAACAGACAGACTGGTAATTGCACTTAAAAAGTTCTTTATCTCCAAATTTATCCATGTACAAAATCGCAAAGAGATATAAAGAACATAATCACCCGGAGCTCAATAAACTGCTCAGAGGTAATTCCACTCGGTGTCTTCAGAAACTTCCATCCCAGACTTCTCAATGTTGAGAAAGGGAGGAGACTCCTGAAACGTCCAGCAACTCGCATGCCAGCGAGCGTTTCCACACCCCCTCAGAATTAGCGTCCACATGGCCAGGAACACACCGTCCAGCAAGTAGCAAGTCTGGGATGGAAGGTTGTGAAGACACCGAGTGGAATTACCTCTGAGCAGTTTATTGAGCACCGGGTGATTATGTTCTTTATATCTCTTTGCTATTTTGTACATGGATAATTTTGGAGATAAAGAACTTTTTGCAATTCCCAGTCTATGTCTGTTTCTATATATATGGTTTACTGCACTCAGGATACGGAGCCCTGGGATAGACATAGGGAAGCCACCCATTATGTGCACACCTGTGGTCTGATCATATTGAGAAGTTGATAGGAGATGGGAGACCATACTGAAAGGGCCCTTGACCCCCAGGCCGAAGCAAAAACAGTTAGATCCTGCTGTCTCAAAAGGCAAAGTTTTGCCAAAGTCTCCACCTTCATGTCAGCTGGATCCTTGAGGGCAGCCGCATCAGCTAAAGGCCAGGTAGGCACCTTAGAGAGGCGGGAGAACGGCAGATCTACAGTTGGAGAGGAGGTCCACCAAGCAATGAGGTCCTTGGCGAAGGGATACCGCGCTTGAACCTTCTATGTTCCAGAAACTTCTTGTCAGGGTGCCTCCAGGCGGATACCAGCAGGGCGTAAAATTCAGCATGAGAGCTGAAGGTCTTGGGTGCTGGTCGGGCACGAAAAAAAGGAGACTTCTGGAGCCACGTCCGAAGTTCCTGGGTCCTTTAGATGGAAGGTGTCTCTTATGGCCGAAACCAATGAGTACACCACATCAGGCATCCGTGCATTCCTTTAAGTCGGAGGCCGAATCAGAAACCTCATCCGCAAGTTCTCCAGGTGAATGGGAATGAGGTGAGGCAGCCCTGGAAGAGGTCAGGCACGATGAGAGTAAACTTCTGGACCACGTCTGAGGTTCCTGGGTCCTTAGCTGGAAGGTGTCTCTTATGGCCGAAACCAATGAGTACACCACATCAGGCATATCCGTGTGGTCCTCTGAGTCTGAGGACGAATCAGAAACCTCATCCACAAATTCTCCGGATGAATGAGAACGAGGTGAGGCAGCCCTGGAGGTTAGGCACGATTAAAGGAAACTTCTGGAGCCACGTCCGAAGTTCCTGGGTCCTTTAGATGGAAGGTGTCTCTTGTGGCCGAGACCAATGAGTGCACCATGTCCGACATATCCGTGTGGTCCTCTGATTCAGAGGCTGAATCGGAAACATCATCGACAAGTTCTCCAGGTGAATGGGAGGGCCTCTCCAATGCAGTCCTCACATAACGGGAGACCTGAGCCAAGTCGTTTATAGACTAGGGGAGGGAGAGAACCCAGGCTGGAGGGGCGGCCGAACCCACCGGGTCTGGTAGACAACTGGGGTAGAATAGCAGGGGGGTCTGGGGGAGCAGTGGAGCAGGCAGAACAAGTGGTTCAGCAGAACCAGACATTTATGAGATACAGCTTTTACAGATGTAATGAGTGGCTAACACTCCAATTAACTGTTTAGAGGGAGCAAATGGGTTCAGCAGAACCAGGCATTTTGGAATTACAGCTTTTACAGACAAAATGATGAACTAACGCTCCAGTTATTTGTGCAGCCCAAGTCTGAGACCCCAGGGCAGCTGCTGTGAGGAGGACTCCGTTCTAGTATACATAGAGAAGGGAGAAGTGTCGGCCAATAGCAAAAGAGGGGCGGGCCAGGAGCAGGGTCCCTGCCTCTCAACGCGCACACAGCGCTGAGTGGAGGATAATTCGCGCCTCTTAGAAGCCCCGACAGAGGGGGCGGAGCTATAGTGCACTCAGCTTTTGACAAGAAGGTCAGTAATGGCGCCCATGCACGCTCCTCTCCCCGAGCGCACATGTCATTCGCATATGCGCTCGCGGGGAAGCGAGCTAGACGCCGCCGGTAGCCGACTGCTGCCGAAAGCGAAAGTAAGCCGGCGCTTCATGCGCCCGCTTAGTAAAAACGCTGCGGCTGTCAGCTGCTTAAAGAAACACACACACACCACACACACATATCGTTCAGAAAGTGAAAAGTATGAATAAAGCTGTGCCCCAGTCCAAAAATGCTCCTGCTCACCCCAGCAATAAATATAGAAAAAAACCCTGTCCAGGCCAGCCCCTGAGAAAGTGGGCAAAAAGTGAGGGTCTCCAGAGGTTACAAGGCTGTTACCTAAGGGAGAAAGGGAATATACTCACCTCAGTCAGAACTTACCTAATGAAGTCTTCCATGAGGTCTTCAGTCAGCTTTCTGACACCTGCATCACGCCGAGCTACCATGTGCAAGCGAGGCGAGCAGCGAATAGGGGGACCCGGACCCCAGGCGCTGACCGTTGGTGAAAGGGGGTTAACAGCCCATATACGCAATGTCTAAGCCCCCTCAATCGCAATGGGGAGACAGTGAGCCGCAGTTCCTGAATCCCCACCTGAAAACATGAAAGAAAAAGGAATAAAAAAAACTAACACATCCCTAACTAGGAAAATAATAAAACATAAGAACTGATCTGGAGAATTCCAGACCATGTCCACCTCCTTAAGACACTAAGCTAAAACTGATTACCTCAGGTGCCTGTGGGTGGGTATACCCTGCTGGGAGGAGCCGACTTCTCTTGTTGCCATAGTGTCGAGCCTCCTAGTGACAGCAGCATAAACCCATGGTCTGCCCCCCCCAATGGAGCCGATAGAGAAACTACGATTTTGAATTTTCTCCTTCACTTTGCTGCTATTCCTGTGAAACACCTAAAGGGTTAACAAACTTACTGAATGTCATTTTGGATACTTTGAGGGGTGCAGTTTTTATAATGGGGTCATTTGTGGGGTATTTCTAATTTGAAGGCCCTTCAAATCCACTTCAAACCTGAACTGGTTCCTTGAAAAATTCCGATTTTGAAAATTTTGTGAAAAATTGCTGCTGAACTTTGAAGCCCTCTGATGTCTTCCAAAAGTAAAAGCATGTCAACTTTATGATGCAAACATAAAGTAGACATATTGGGGGAGATTTATCAAAGGATTTAGACTGTTTTTTCTTGTCTAAATTTGTCGCACAGAAAGTCGCAGTCTAAATCTGTGCGACTTTTCTGCGACTTTTGCTCTAGAGGATTTTTAGAACATGATGCATGCAAGTCTATTTTAGACTGAAATGCATTGAAAAATGCATTGGTGCTGAATTTATCAAAAGCGACTTTTCAGCGACAAGTCGCATAGGCTGAAAGTACGGCGAAATGTCAGACCATGTTGGAGCAGGTTTAAATATAGACTAAAGCATAGATCATGCAGTCTGTGCACAGAATTTATCAAGAGCCATGCGCCATTTGATAAATTAGGTGCACAATAGACCAGACTAACCCTCTGTAGTTTGGTCTATATTGATGCGGGACATAGACAACGTTGATAAATATCCCCCATTGTATTTGCGAATCAATATATCATTTATTTGGAATGTCTATTTTCCTTACAAGCAGAGAGCTTCAAAGTTAGAAAAATGCTAAATTTTCAAATTTACCACTACCATAAAGTAGAATATCTCACAAAAAAACAATCTCGGAATTAAATTTATAAGTAAAAGCATCCCAGAGTTATTAATGCTTAAAGTGACAGTGGTCAGATTTACAAAAAAAATGCTCCCTTCCTTAGGGTCATAATGGGCTCCGTCCCCAAGGGGTTAAGAGAAAACTACAGCAAGTTGATGAGAGGGCAACAGTGCGGCAGAGGCTTGTGAAAGAACGCCACACATATCGCCATGACAGTGGCTTTCCCAGGGCTCTCATAGGTGTCTGCCTGTTTTCCTCCCTAAGTGCAATCCAGTTTTTGACCAAATATTGTTTTATTGCACCATGTCAGCTTGTTTCCATATTATATATACTTAGCCTGTGTATACATGTATTCATGGAGGATAAAGAGTTGGTTTTTGTGTACTATGTATTCCCATTTACTGACTGACATTTCTGAGGAGCAGTGGGTTATTTTTTGGATGGATGTCGCAATTTAATTTTTTACTATTTACACCTTTATATGGGCCATAGCTCACTCTGTGTGTGTGTGTGTGTGTGTGTGTGTGTGTGTGTGTGTGTGTGTGTTTTTAATCATAAAGTCTTGTTTTTTTCAAATAAAATTTTACTGTATATATATTTTTTGAATTGTAGTTTGTGTCAATTTCGCTCTTACATACTACTTGGGGGGGGGGGGTACTTTATCAATGCTTGACACCAAAAAACTAGCATAAAAAAGGTATCAAACTTTTTAGCACGCCGTATTTCTGCCCAAAAATGATTTTTTCTTTTTTTTATGCTCGTTTTCTGACATCAAGCATTGAGAAATTGCCCTTTTTTTTGCCCACAGGGCGTATACGCAGCGTATTTGACGCTGAGCAAATTTTAAGGCAGCAGCGGGAAATACGCTGCGTATCCCTTGCTCACTATACACACAGGGCTTTCCGGCGGCAGCCCTATGTGTGTAGAGAGTTTTGGAGGCGGGGCCGTGTGCCGGCGTGTCTGACGCACGGCCCCGCCTCCAAAACTCACTGCACACATAGGGCTGCCAGCGGAAAGCCCTGTGTGTATAGAGAGCGAGGAATACGCAGCGTATTTCCCGCTGCTGCCATAAATTTTGTGCAGCATCAAATACGCTGCGTATACGCCCTGTGGGAACGCACCCTTAGTAGACATTTATTAGGTGCTCATGTTAGGTAGTACCAGTTTGGAAAACTACTTATTCAGTGGTACCAGCCCACTCATCTTCTGTGTTGGGTATTTGGAGCCTCTGTCTATAGTGCCATCAGATTTCACAAGAAGAAAATGTGTAACATGCTGCGTTATTATCCCCTTTAAAATAACAGACCTCATAAGTGAATGGGGACAACCAGGCACATATTGGAGTTTATTTATCAAAAACTGTTCAGAGGAAGAGCAAGGAATATCCAGCGCGATGGGATGCAAACAGGAATCTTTATTTCGGACACATGGTCAGCACATAAAACCAACTCGTTTCGGGTCAGACAGGACCCTTAATCATGGCATGATTAAGTGTTCTGTCTGACCCGAAACGCGTTGGTTTTATGTGCTGACCATATGTCCGAAATAAAGATTCCTGTTTGCATCCCATCGCGCTGGATATTCCTTGCTTTTGCTATACTTTGAGACCGGAGGCACTGGCGGTTAGTCCGTGCGAGGTGTGGGAGACGCTGCGGAGGTGAGCCGTCTAATCTGCTTGATTATTGTTCAGAGGAAGAGTGGTGCAGTTGCCCATGGCAACCAGATTTTCTTTCATTTTCAAAGAAACCTGTGAAAAATTAAAGGAGGAATCTGATTGGTTGCCATGGGCAACTACACAACTTTTCCTCAACACAGGTTTTGATAAATCTCCCCCATTGTGTCTTTTGTTGACTGGGTTCTGCACTGCTGTTCTATGGCTTGGTTCACAACTATCCAACAAATTTCTGTGGGCAGCCAAGGAGCATGGTATGCAGGCATATACAACAGTGAGACACACCCATTTGACTGTACCGAACGGAATACAAGCATATACCATTTCCAAGTGTGGTCAACAACACTTTTGAGTCCCAGACAAAAATAGCATATGCTTGCAAATGTGACAAACGTAGCCACTTACCGTATTTTTCGTCCTATAGGACGCACCGGCGTATAAGACGCACCCAATTTATAGGTGCAAAATCTAAAAAAAATAAAGATGTTGAACCCAATAGTGGTCTTCAACCTGCGGACCTCCAGATATTGCAAAACTACAACTCCCAGCATGCCCGGACAGCTGGGAGTTGTAGTTTTGCAACATCTGGAGGTCCGCAGATTGAAGACCACTGCATAGGAGGTAATACTCACGTGTCCTGAACAGCCCGACTGAACAGCCGGGTTAGTGTCACTTTCCCTTCAGACGCGGCGGTCAGCTTTGATCGCCACGTCTGAAGGGTTAATACAGGGCATCACCGCGATCGGTGATGTCCTGTATTAGCCGTGGGTCCTGGCCATTGATGGCCGCAGGGACCGCCGCGATAGGGGTGTATTCGCCGTATAAGACGCACCGACTTTTTACCCCCCAGTTTTGGGGAAGAAAAAGTGAGTCTTATACGGCGAAAAATACGGTAAATCAGCGGGTATGGTCGTGACCCACTGAGATAGATGCCACCATGCAACTCTCCAGGGCCACAAACGTAGAACCCAAATTTGCATTGGAGAGGTGTGAACCCAGCCTAACAGAAGCCCTGATGGCAGCATGAACAGAGGCTTTCAGTAGTACCAGGTGAAAAAATAAACCCTACATTAAAAGAGGTCCCTAATATGTAAATCAACGTAAGTCACTTGTTGGCTCACAGTTATCAAGATCCCTGTTTGCTGTCCGTAAATTGGAGCAATCTTGTTGATAGTTGGTTGACACAGCTGTCCATGTATATAGCAGGATCCATACACATTCTGCAATATCATGCAGAGTCCCAACTAATGTGCCTCCAGTTGTTGCAAAACTACAACTCCCAGCATGCCCAGACAGCCAACAGCTGTCTGGGCATGCTGGGAGTTGTTTTGCAATAGCTGGAGGCACACTGGTTGGGAAGCAGTGCCATATGGATACACCAGCTGTAAACTTCAGGGATCAAGAAATAAGCCTGGATGGCAAAAGCTAATTACAGACCTGTAATGCCCAGAATGTAGCCCACAACCTCCTAGCATATGACTGACGGGATAGTTGGAGGCTACTGTAAGTCTACATTACACAGCACACGACGTATACAGTAACACGGTAGATAGGCGTGTGTAGCATGCTATATGAAACAACTATATACCGAGCAGCTCTGCCAGGCTCCTCTTGTGGCCGCCCGGAACAGAACCGGACACAGCGGCCATAGCTTCCAGGAGAGAATGCAGCTAAAACACATGGGAAGCAGAGAACTTCCGCCACACTTTAGACCCAGAACCCGCGCACTACTCCTATTGGCTGACGCTCATGTGTACGTCGTCAGTGATTGGACGAACGGAATGACAACACTTTACTGAGCGCGTCAGAAGGTTTTGGCTGGAAGATTACGCCATGTTGGTACAGGCTGCTAGAGAAGATGTAACTGAAAGGGAATGTCGTGGCAGTTGTGTGGTTTATAGCTGAGACGGGACATAATAGACAGCTACACGGGCGACAAATGAGGATTGCCCCCACAAATAGTTGCCCGATCAGTTAGGCAGCAAGTTTATGTTACATGCCCCCTTTGTAAGATGCCCCCCATAATAATACAGGCAGCACAGCAGTAGAATATCCGCAGTGCCCTATAAAAGAGCCAGAATACTGACAGACACCAGGAAGATTGAGTTGGCAAAACTACAGCCGGGAACCTTGCCCCATAAGGCTGGGTTCACACCACGTTTTCTTAAATACGGTTCCCGTATACGGTTGGGAGGAGGGGGCGGGGCTTAATCGTGGCACCCGCACTCAGCCGTATTCGGGAACCGTATTTAATGTATGTCTATGAGCCGACCGGAGTGAACCGCAGCCTCCGGTCGGCTTCGTTTTCGGCCGTATGCGGTTTCCCGACCGCAGGCAAAAACGTGGTCGACCACGTTTTTGCCTGCGGTCGGGAAACCGCATACGGCCGAAAACGAAGCCGACCGGAGGCTGCGGTTCACTCCGGTCGGCTCATAGACTTGCATTAAATACGGTTCCCGAATACAGCTGAGTGCGGGCACCGCGATTAAGCCCCGCCCCCCCTCCTCCCAACCGTATACGGGAACCGTATTTAAGAAAACGCGGAATGTCTTAAAAAAAAAATTCTGCATGAACATTCTGCTGCAGCAGTGTCCTATTGATTTCCATGGGATTCTGATGCACTGTGCACACAGCAGACATAGGGGGACATTTATCAAAGCATTTAGTAGATTTTTTTTTTTGCTTTAAAAAGTCACACATGCGACTACACTCTTTTTTCTGCGACTTTTTGCTTGTTCAGTGTCCTAAGCAAAAAATAAAAATCTTGCTTACCAAAGAAAAAAGTGATTTTTGACTTGCAGTGGTCAGAGATTTATCAAGGGCGAAAGTCGCAAAAAAATCGCATCACATTAAAAAACCTGCTAAATTTACTCCATCTCAGACATGGAGCAGAAAAAGCCACTACCAAAGCAAAAAAAGAAAACTTGCTTACGTGAAAGAAATTTATCAACAGGCTGAAAGCAGTTGATAAATAAGTCGCACATAAGCAAAAAAATAACTAAAAAAAAGAATACATAAGCAAACATTGATAAATGTCCCCCATTGTGATTCTAGCACCCACAGAAAGAATATACTTGTCTGTTCTAATTCAGCGAGTGGAGATTCCGCAGTGTGAACGCACCCTAATGCAGAATCTGCTCAGAAATGCATTGCCGTCTATGAAGACAGTGCATTTCAGAGAGGTCCTAGTGCAGGCATGTTCTGCTGGTAACTGCTGTCTGTGGAATGTACACTCTGAAAGCGTTTGAACATGGCCTAAAAGCTACAGACACTGTTGGACCATAACATAGCCAGCTACTGTGCCCCATAACAGGATCAGACTCTAGTGCCAGATACATACCTCCCAACTGTCCCGGATCCAGCAGGACATTCCTGCTTTTGGGTTAAATGTGGAGCTCAGTGGAAAGTTTGACAGGGTGAAGAGGCATTGGCTCATCACCCTGTCAATCACTCTTGTGCCCGTTCAGTTCTCAAGTAAAGTCATCAGGCACCGAAGCGCAAAGAAAGAAGAGGACGTACTAAGAAAGCCGTCGTGAAGAAGACAAAAGAGCCGCAGAAAGTATGGGGGGGGAGTTGCGCTACTGCCCCTGCCTACTATGGGGGACACTGTTGCCTAATTTAGGGGTACTGCCGCCTAATATGGGGGACACTGCCGCCCACTATGGGGGAACTGCCGCCTTCTATGGGATAACTAGTGCCTACTATAGGGGAAATGCAGCCTACTATGGGGAAAATGTTGCCTATTATGGGGAAATCTGCTGGCTACTATGGGGGAATCTGCCGCCTACGATGGAGGTACTGCCACCTACTGTAGGGGAAACACAGCCTACAATGGGGAAAACCACTGCCTACTATGGGGTTACTGCTGCCTACTATGGGGGAAACTGCTACCTACTATGCGAGAAACTGCTGCCAACCTAATGTAGGGGACATCTGCTGCCTACCTAATGTGGGGGACTTCTACTGCCTACCTAATGTGGGGGACATCTGCCTACCTAATGTGGGGGACATCTGCTGCCTACCTAATGTCGGGGACATCTGTTGCTACCCATTCTACTAAGGGGGGCATTATTACAGTTTGGCCATTATAGTTATTGGAAAGCCTAAAAAAAAATTCCTGCCATGTTCTCCAAAGATGAGTCGTAGCCGTTAGAAATCATCATGTGGGCCTGAGCTAGAGAACAAACGGGGAAAGTGAACGACTCCGATCAGGGAAGACGTCCCATGATATAACTGTATGTAATCACTTATATAGTCTGTAGTGGTAATGATGGTGGTTGTTGTCAGTCACCTGATATAACTGTATGTAATCACTTTGGGGGGCATTTACTAAACTCTGACTAGATAGTTTGTTTTTTACCCGTTTTTTTCTAACTTTCTTTTTGCGTCCGTGTGACAAATTTACTAAATTGTCGCACGAGCTTAGTAAATTTGTCGCACGTAGGCAAAAGTGGGAAATTTACTTCAGATAGTCGTTTAAATAGTCAGCATTCTTCCCTGGCTTTGTGAGCAGCCCTGCCTTTGCAGACGCTGTCCTTTTGAGCTGTTTAAAGGGAAAGTTTGCATTTTGGAGTGCTAACATGGCGCAGGTTGCCTCAAAAAGAAAGGCTAAAACTAAAAATCTTGTACCTACTCCTTCTGCGGTTGTCCAAATATTAGAGAGTATGTCAGGGCCCACAGCTACTCTTGATCAGGATGCAGGTTCCTCCATTCCACCTTCTTCTGATTTGTCTGATGTTGAAGCCTCTGGGGTCCATTCAATGAGGCGTAGTCGTGCCATTAAGAAGAAAAATTACACCGATCAGGAGATGGAGGTCCTTGTAGATGAGGTAGGTTTTTTATTATTATTAAATTTGTTTGGTGTAAATGAAATGCTTACAATGGTGTTTTCCATTCACCAAGCATGACGAATAACAAGGCTTACATGGCCAAAAACATCAATGGTTTAAGATATTGTGGGCCACATCCCTCATAAAAATATTACATGTTCATAGTACAACATTGCTGTAGAGTGGTTCTGGGCTGACCTTCTTCAGCGTGGTACGGCTTCTCCCGTCCGGGCTGTTCATCAGCACCGAGGCCCCTCTTCTCCATTGGGACAATGACCAGGCCTAGTACGCTGCCTTGATGCCGCTGCGCTGGGTTGTGCGTATTGACGCACCTGACGTCACTGACGCCCCGGGGCAGCAGCGTCTAGTCAGCATACTAGGCTGGGGCCTGCCGGGAGTGGAGAAGAGGGCACCCGGTGAAGAAGGTCAGTGCCGCATGTTTGATACCCATGGAATACACTGTCTTCGGAATTTGCGTTCCTAATTTATGTTTGTAAGGATTCTTTTATCCCTTAACCCCTTAAGGACCAGGCCATTTTACACCTTAGGACCAGAGCGTTTTTTGAACATCTGACCACTGTCACTTTAAGCATTAATAACTCTAAGACGCTTTTACCTATCATTCTGATTCCGAGATTGTTTTTTCGTGACATATTCTACTTTATATTATTGGTAAAATTTTGTCGATACTTGCATCATTTCTTGGCGAAAAATTCCAAAATTTGATGAAAAAATTTAAAATTTAGCATTTTTCTAACTTTGAAGCTCTCTGCTTGTAAGGAAAATGGATATTCCAAATAATTTTTTTTTATTCACATATACAATATGTCCACTTTATGTTTGCATCATAAAATTTTCGAGTTTTTACTTTTGGAAGACACCAGAGGGCTTCAAAGTTCAGCAGCAATTTTCCAATTATTCACAAAATTTCCCAAATCACAATTTTTCAGGGACCAGTTCAGGTTTGAAGTGGATTTGAAGGGTCTTCATCTTAGAAATACCCCATAAATGACCCCATTATAAAAACTGCACCCCCCAAAGTATTCAAAATGACATTCAGTCAGCGTTTTAACCCTTTAGGTGTTTCACAGGAATAGCAGCAAAGTGAAGGAGAAAATTCACAATCTTCATTTTTTACACTTGCATGTTCTTGTAGACCCAATTTTTTAATTTTTACAAGGGGTAAAAGGAGAAAATGTATACTTATATTTGTAGCCCAATTTCTCTCGAGTAAGCACATACCTCATATGTCTATGTAAATTGTTCAGCGGGCGCAGTAGAGGGCTCAGAAGCGAAGGAGCGACGAGGGGATTTTGGAGAGTACGTTTTTCTGAAATGGTTTTTGGGGGGCATGTTGCATTTAGGAAGCCCCTATGGTGCCAGAACAGGAAAAAATACCCACATGGCATACCATTTTGGAAACTAGACCCCTTGAGGAATGTAACAAGGAATAAAGCGAGCCTTAATACCCCACAGGTGTTTCACGACTTTTGCATATGTAAAAAAATGTTTAAATAATGTCACTAAAATGTGTGTTTCCCCCCAAATTTCACATTTATGCAAGGGTTAATAGCAGAAAATACCCCCCAAAATTTGTAACCCCATCTCTTCTGAGTATGGAGGTACCCCATAAGTTAACCTGAAGTGCACTATGGGCGAACTACAATGCTCATAAGAGAAGGAGTCATATTTGGCTTTTTGAGAGCAAATTTTGCTCGGGGGCATGTCGCATTTAGGAAGCCCCTATGGTGCCAGGACAGCAAAAAATACCCACATGGCATACCATTTTGGAAACTAGACCCCTTTAGGAACGTAACAAGGAATAAAGTGAGCCTTAATACCCCACAGGGGTTTCACGACTTTTGTATACGTAAAAAAAAAAATTCACTAAAATGTGTGTTTCCCCCCAAAATTTAACATTTTTGCAAGGGTTAATAGCAGAAAATACCCCCCAAAATTTGTAACCCCATCTCTTCTGAGTATGGAGGTACCCCATAAGTTGACCTGAAGCGCACTACGGGCGAACTACAATGCTCAGAAGAGAAGGAGTCATATTTGGCTTTTTGAGAGCAAATTTTGCTCGGGGGGCATGTCGCATTTAGGAAGCCCCTATGGTGCCAGGACAGCAAAATAACCCCCACATGGCATACCATTTTGGAAACTAGACCCCTTGAGGAACGTAACAAGGGGTACAGTGAGCATTTACCCCCCACTGGTGTCTGTCAGATCTTTGGAACAGTGGGCTGTACAAAATTTTTAATTTTCACAGCCCACTGTTCCAAAGATCTGTCAGACACCAGTGGGGTGTAAATTCTCACTGCACCCCTCATTACATTCCGTGAGGGGTGTAGTTTCCGAAATGGGGTCACATGTGTTTTTTTATTTTTTATTTTTTTTTTTTTTGCATTTGTCAAAACCGCTGTAACAATCAGCCACCCCTGTGCAAATCACCTCAAATGTACATGGTGCACTCTCCCTTCTGAGCCTTGTTGTGCGCCCCCAGAGCACTTTGCGCCCACATATGGGGTATCTCCGTAGTCGGGAAAAATTGCATTACAAATGCTGGGGGGCGTTTTTCCCTTTTACCTCTTGTCAAAATGAAAAGTATGGGGCAACACCAGCATGTTAGTGTAAAAAAAAATTTCTTTTACACTAACATGCTGGTGTAGACCCCAACATCACATTTTCATAAGGGGTGTAAGGAGAAAAGCCCCCCAAAATTTGTTAGGCAATTTCTCCCGAATACGGCGATACCCCATATGTGGCCCTAAACTGTTGCCTTGAAATACGACAGGGCTCCAAAGTGAGAGCGCCATGCGCATTTGAGGCCTGAATTAGGGATTTGCATAGGGGTGGACATAGGGGTATTCTACGCCAGTGATTCCCAAACAGGGTGCCTCCAGCTGTTGCAAAACTCCCAGCATGCCTGGACAGTCAACGGCTGTCCGGCAATACTGGGAGTTGTTGTTTTGCAACAGCTGGAGGCTCCATTTTGGAAACAGTGGCGTACCAGACGTTTTTCATTTTTATTGGGGAGGGGGGCTGTGTAGGGGTATGTGTATATGTAGTGTTTTTACTTTTTATTTTATTTTGTGTTAGTGTAGTGTAGTGTTTTTAGGGTACAGTCACATGGGCGGGGGGTTACAGCGAGTTTTAGCTGCCGCTCAAAATTTGCTGCATCGCAAACTTGCAGCCTGATACTCGCTGTAAGCCCCCTGCCCATGTGAATGTACCCTGTACATTCACAGGGGGGGGGGGGGACCTCCAGCTGTTGCAAATCCACAACTCCCAGCATTCACAGTCCATCAGTACATGCTGGTAGTTCTAGTTTTGCAACAGCTGGAGGCACACGGGTTGGGAAACACTGAGTTAGGAAACAGACAATGTTTCCCAACCAGTGTGCCTCCAGATGTTGCAAAACCACAACTCCCAAACATTCTCAGGCATGCTGGGAGTAGTAGTTCGGCAACATCTTTAGAGCCAGATGTTGCCGAACTACAACTCCCAGCATGCTTGGAGTTGTAGTTTTGCAACATCTGGAGGACTACAGTTTGCAGACCACTAATACAGTGGTTCCCAATCTGTGCCCTTCCAGATGTTGCAAAACTACAACTCCCAGTATGCCTAAACTGTCCAGGCATGCTGGGAGATGTAGTTCTGCAACATCTGAAGGGCCAGATGTTACAGAACTGCAACTCCCAGCATGCCTGGACAGCAAGGGCATGCTGAGGATGTGTAGTTTTGCAACATCTGGAAGGGCACAGTGGTCTCCAAACTGTGGACCTCCAGATGTTGCAAAACTACAACTCCCAGCATGCCCAGACGCCAAGGGCTGTCTGGGCATGCTAGGAGTTGTAGTATACAGGGTCCCATTACAGCAATGCATGTCGCTTTACGGCGATGTGCATTGCTGTAAAGGGTCCGACCGCGGCTGAAGATCTACTTACCTGTCGCCGATGCCGCCATCTGGATCCGGGTCTTCAGGGACGAGGTAAGTACCGGGCCGGTCCCCAGCACTCCCCCGTCCCCCGCCGCGTCCTCCGGTCTTCCTCCCGTCCTCTCCGGACTTCAAGGGGCCGGGCAGGGCGGGAGGAAGTAACCGCCCCCCCTCCTGCGATTGGTCGGTTAGTTAACCGACGGATCGCAGGGGATCGGAGGAGGTGGCAGGCTTGCCACCTCGCTCCTGTGCTTTAGCATGGTCCTGCTGCCTGTGACAGCCGGGATCATGCAAAATTACCGGGCGGTCGGGTCCCAGAGACCCGATTAGCCCGGTATCGCCGCAGATCGCAAGGGCGATTTCCCTTGCGATTTGCAGCGATCGCCGACATGGGGGGCCTACATGGCCCCCCTCGGCGTTTGCCCTGGATGCCTGCTGAAGGATTTCAGCAGGCATCCAGTTCCGATCTCTGCCCGGCGAGCAGCAGAGACCAGAAAAGGCCATGACGTTGTGGAACGTCATTGGTCCTTAAAGCCCAGGGTGCCATGACTTTCCACAACGTCATTGGTCCTTAAGAGGTTAAGGAAGTTTTAGATACAAAACCCAAATAAAAGGATCAAAGAGTCAAAATCTGTCTTGTTCAAAAATGTATATGTGTGTGTGTTGGCCTTTGGGCTTGTCGTTGACGTTGGTCACATGCTTCCTGCGGGGAGGACCCATTTACATCATAGGAGTCGTAGTACTTTTATTCAGGGACATGCACAGGTAGCCTTGTTAGGTGCCCTTGAGCGCCTGCTCACAGGATATTTCTCTTTCAAGAGTTCAAGTCCTTGCTGAGCTGCCAACGATCAATACATCGCATGGGTTTTGTTAATGTTGATCGCCAGATGTTGCAATACATCCACTCCCATCAGCCTTTTGCATCCCAAGGCCTGTCTGCCTTCTCGGCAGTAGCAACACTGGGCCACAAAGGTAAATCATTGTTTTCCTATTCTTGCTCCCTGGCGAAAGGTTACCAAGCTCGAAATGGTGCTGATGTCACACATAAAGTCTGCAGTGTTCATCTACTTGAAAGGATAAAAGCTTTGTGATGTCCGAGAGTCTAAGCTCCTGCCCTTAGTTTTCGCCTATAGTTCTTGACAGTTGAGAAGGGCTTGTAACCACTTTTTTTAATTTTTATTTTTGGATGGGAAAATGTATATCCGTCCTAAAAAGGCGGGCCAGGGGAACCTTGTGGAGCAGCCAGTCTGCCAACTTTACTGGTCTTTAGCCAAGGCTGGCAAAAGAGACATGCAGGGCCATCAGACTGTTTGTCATAGTAATCATATTACTACCAGGGAAGTGTGTCCTTAATGAAGGAATTAGTTACTTCTTTTGTTTTTGTTTGTCAAAATGTGTATGACACTAAATTTGGATTTTTAAGATAGGGCTGGGTAAAAAAAAACACAAAAACATCAACTTTGGCCACTAGAAAGGCTTGAATAGACAAAATTATATTGGCTAATCCGAATAAAGCTTAGTGTTCTTTGAAAGTTTAAAAATGTAAAAACGTTAATTGAAGTCAATGTTTATCTTTAATAGGTTATTGAAAATTACAAGATCCTTTTCCCGGGCAAAAATGATAAGTGCCCCATGGTTATCCGAAACGCGGCACGGTCCAATATAATGCAGAAAGTGAATGCACTGGGAATTTGTAAGCGAACTGTGCCTGAATTGAAAAAAAAATGGTTAGACTTAAAAAAAAAAAGTGAAGGCCAAATTAGCTGTCATAGCGAGATATGCCCGCCAGACAGGCGGTGGTCCATCATGCCCTGAAAAATTAACCCTGTTTGAGGAAAAGGTGGGCTCGACATGTCATTGGGAACAGATAGAAGGGTTCGGAGAGGCCGATGTATGCATGCAAGCAATATCATCATGTAAGTATAGCGCACTTGTTTCTCCTACTTTCCAACCTAATCATAATAACAACCTTAAGTCTCTGATAATGTTCAAAAGTCTTCACAAAAAATGTAAAATATTTTTTCCCCTTGTGTCTTGAAGTTGAATCATTAAATGTCCGCAAATATGGGCAATTTTAGCACCAATTTTGATGTACACATACATAAAATGCCTCATATCAGTGACCCAGGCATCTTCTTCATCAGGTCCGTTCAAGTAAAATCTAATTAACAGTACTCATTTTTAGTTTACATTTTGCCAATTTATTGGCTTAACAACTGACAATGCCAAATGGTTTTAGCTACACTTTTCAGGATATTGCGCTCACAATGATCTATTGTCCAAGACCATGATTTAGGCAATCACGTTTTTCTGGTATGTTGGGGGAAAAAAAGGTGTAACCAGTGTAAAATCATGTGTTTTTGGGCTACAAACATTATTACAATCCGGTCAATTCAGGTTTCTAGTTCATGTTTGGCCTTAAAAAAAAGCAGGTCCAATATGGAATTGGACAGTAGATGATACTGTACTGCATACTCTAGCAGCAAGCCCTTAAACCTTTGTGAAACTTTGTAAGTAAATTTGCCCACCCTAAAAAGTTTGAGATGGTCTGTAACCAATGCTCTTTGGACCAGTATTTGATGGCCATTCTTTATTTTGCGCTTTTATACCAATAATAGCACAAAGATTTTGGGAGCCAAGATAGTCCAAATATCTTAAGGGATCAAATGTGGTAGGCACAAATGGGTAGACCCAAAGTAAGGCCAATTTGCTGTGGTAATGCATTTTAATTAAGAGACTATGCATATAGTTAGACCATTAGAGGGGTATTCTAGCCAAAACCTTGGTGGAATCTCTCAACTGGCGCTCGAAAGTTCCCTTAACCTTGAACTTAGTGTTAAGATACCAAACTTAATCCGTCAAATAGTTGGGATTGGAAGTTGATTTTTTTTTAAATGTGTAACTGCACAATGAAGATGTCACCTACCGAAAGCTGTGCATAATGGGAGCTAACTCACCAGCTCTTTGTATGTGAATTTGCTTCCATCATGCACAGTACCCAGAACAGGACATCATCATACTGCTGGTTGACAGAAAACACCAACTCAATTTAGGCCGCTAAGAACTTTGGGAAAAATGTTGATTCTTATAGAGATGTCATTTACATATCTGCTTTTCTTTCTGGAGCCAGTGGAGAGTTTACTAAAAGGTATAGCTGGAATAGCTCTGGGAGTATGTGAATCTCTTTTACATTGTAACTTACCCCTTGTTTTTTTCTTTTCTTCCCTTAAAGTTCACATCCAGAGTCAAGAATCTACCGCTGAAAATGTGGAAGAAGAAATTGCAGGCGAAAATTCAGAACATGCACACTCTGAGGCTGTGATGGGCCAAGAGGACATTGGTGTTGGTGACGAAAATGTGCCATGTCACAGAGAGGAGCTATTGTTACCCAGTGATTTGGGTCTAAGTGCAAATCAAACAACCTACATAAATGATTATACGAACCAACATTTGCAATTCATGACCAGGGTAGATCGTCGCTTTGAGGACCTTCAACTGGGCATGAATAAGTTAGCGGACGCTTATTTGACTGGTTCCAATCAGATCCAAAAGGGTCTAAATCAAATTGCCCAGATCTTACAGGAAACCCCCCCAAAAAACAATGCAAATGTAGCATCAAGGGCAACAAATAGACCACCAACAGGGCAAAACACTGAACCTGAAAATGTAGACTCACATATACTCCAAGTATCGCCTTCGTCAGAACAAACTAACATTAGTGCCACATCCATAACCACAGTAAGGTCCAATGCCACACATAGTATTAGTTCGGGGGAATCGATTTTGGAGGATGACGATAGCTCATCTGGCCAACCAATCGATTTAACTTTACCCCTTCCCCAACTGGCTACTTTTCCTAATCAAAATGACTTAAATATGTATAATTTTGCACATTGCAGTTCGTCCGCACATTTTTTGATCTCATGTAAGAAAGAACTTGCAATGGAAGACGTTGCTGTTAACTCGGACTCAGTAGCCCCCCACACTTTGGCATTGAAAAAAAAGTTAGGTCCAGGCCATCAGGCTCAAAATAGATCACAACCCCCCCCCCCCCCAAACAAAAAAGCTAAAAAATAATCCCTTTTAAATTTGAAATGAGGTGTGATTGTTAGTGCTCTTTACATTGTTTGTATTTGGTTGTTATAATAAGTGTACGGCAATGTTTTAACTAGAAATAGTGTTTAGTTTTGAATGGGGTCTCCAATTACCATAAAAACATAAACACGGGCATGACAAGTTTGTGACTAATAAATTTTACGACCCTAAGATATGGTGTGACAATTTTTTGGATGTTTATTAGCATAGTCTAAAAAAACAGACAATAAAAATATTTGCATCCACAAACATTACAACTGTAATCAAGCCGTATCAAAAGTGCGTAATTAAGTCAAACCAGATTTCAATAGATCATTTTTAAGTTTATCCTCTGTTTACTCAACATGTCTACTTAACTATTTAACAAACACGGTTCGTTGGAGTCCCAATAGCACAAATTTAGAAAGTTTGGGCTTAACGGGAAAAGTAATTGAACGCAATTTCATTTCTTTTGTCATTACCAGCCTGTGAACTTTCATGCCCCATTACTGGTGGGCAGTCTATGCTAGCACGGAGGTCGGAAGCAATTTCTATGGGAATTTGATGGAGGAGGGCAATATTGTGAAGAACTGCACAGGACAACACTATTTTCCCAACCAAAACAGGGTTGTACAGCAGTGCCCCCCCTGTAACATCAAGGCATCTAAAGCGGGATTTAATCTGTCCAAAAACATGTTCTACCATGCTTCGTGTTCTCTTGTGTGCAGTATTGAAGCGCTGCTGGGCATCTGTCCGTGGTGCAAGGTATGGTGTAAGCAACCAAGGGGATAACCGATAACCGTTGTCACCTGTAAAGAATTAAACAAATTAAGGATGGCATCATCACAACATCAAAAAAGGTGACTTGGCTTTTACTTGAATTCTGTAATCAGCATGACCCTCAAGGAACCTTGAAGCCTGCCTTGTAGTGGTTGGGATGCTGTTTTAAAAGATTCTGACTGCAGGATAAACTTTGTAGCATTTCCCAAAATTGCTTCCCGTAAAGTTTGAGGGCAAACGGTGGTTTTATGCTCAAAGTCAGCTGCGGACAACTAGGGGTGAGTTCACATATAACAGTCGTTTTGCACAGTTTCCCTCCCGCGTGCAACGAAGGGAAACTGATGCTCGAACTGCTGCCATTCATTTGAATGGGACAGTTCCCAATCATCCAGCGTCTCAATTTTAATGCAGGATGGTTGATCATACCGGAGGGCACCGGACAGGGGAACGCAGCTTGCTGCGTTCCCTTGTCCGTTGCCCAGAACCAATGGACGCCGCAAGTGTGGCATCAGTTGCGTCGAGATTTAGGCTGAGTTCCCGTCTGCCCAATGGAGGACATATGTGAACCCAGCCTTAGGCTGGGTTCCCATATGTCCGCCATCCGACATAGGTGAACTTAACCGAAATCTCAACGCAACTGATGCCACAACTGATGACAACTTGTAATAAGTTGTATGGCATGCGGCGTCCATTGTTTCAGGGCAATGGACAGGGGAACGCAGCAAGCTGCATTCACCTGCACGGTGCCCTCCGGCGTTTCAAACCATCCGGCGTCTAATTTGAGAGGCTGGATGATTGTGAACTGTCCCTTTCAAATAAATGGGATCAGTTCGAGCATCAGTTTCCCTCCGGTGCACGCCGCAGGGAAACTGCGCCGGTCAACTGATATATCTGAACCCTGCCTTACGGAGCACAATGCAAAGAATTTCCCCAAAAGTTATTGAAAATAATTTTCTGAATTAAATGCGCAAGATATCTGGAGGCAAAAAGCGTTTCCCAACGCACCAACAGTCCTTCAAGAGTGTGTACCTTGTTTAGGGCCGGTGAGGATGATGACAGATTCCCTTAGAAAAGCATGTAACCATGTTTAATTTGAATCAGTGACTGGGACATATATCTTTTCTCTGGGCTCGAAGCTAGAACGCTGTATGGTAGCCCATGCTGGTGGGCCACGATCAGGGTGAAAGCTGCTTGCTGTGTTCCCCTGTCCATTGTCCCCAACCAATAGTTTCCTCATGCCATTGTACTGATTCAAACTTGGCCGCAGTTGTGGTCTCATTAATGAAGAGATTCGTCCAGCATTCACCTATGTCCGGAGCCCAACATCAGGAAACACTACCTGTCTTATCCGAGCACATTTAATCTTCAACTAAGGTTTGTTTCATTTTTGATAGCATGATTTTTTAGTGGACTCATGTTTCCATTTTCAGCAAGATGAACATTGTTAAGACATTAAAGTGTTCAATGGGCTTGAAGGTTGATGTTGTAACGAATTTGAGAATTTTGTAACGCATTTAGTTAGGGGTTATCCTTTTTAGGACGGGTTGCGCACTTTGAAAGCCCTTACCTAAAGTTTACATGCCATCAACACATTTGGAATGTAATTCTTACGTCCAAAAACACAAATTAAACAGAAAATATTATAGAACAAGCATCATCTAACTAGCAATACTGTAAGTCCCCCCCCCCCCCCCCCCCCAAAAAAAAAGTCAGTAACAAGGGGATCAATGGAAGAGAACATTTTAATCCTGTGGCTAGGATAAATGGTCAAGTTGCCTCTAGCAATCAAGCAGAATACAACTTGCACACTTTAAAAGTCCTTAATGAAAGAGAAGGCCACGTTAGATTAGTAGCTTAAGGCAACTAATCAACATAGCCTCTTCAAATGTTAGCTTAAATCTCCTCCATTGATCCCCCTTGGGAGTAGACAATTCTTGTCTGTCTTTTTCAAATTTGAAATCTAAACAATCTTCAAGGATTGACAAATGATTTCAAAGGCTAACAACAACACTTACCTAATAAAATGTCATCTTGAAAGTAATCACTTTGGAAGAGTTGGCCAATCCCACTACTACTCAGCACAAAAGCATCATGAGTGCCTCCTGGAAAACGGGCAACTACATCCAAAATTTCACCACTGGGTCCACAGATCATTTGGACATTAAGGGAATGTAACATTTTTCTGTTCCGATAGCTTTGCTCCTCTGCATTGGTTGGAATTAGTGCAATGTGAGTGCAATCAATTAAACCAATAGTTAATGGCATGCCATATTTCTCATAAAAAATCTGCTTCATTACATCACGCTCTGAATCATTGTATGGAAATTTGATGTATTTCTTACTAAGAGCAACTTTGGCATCCACCACCTGCCTCAGGCACCTACTAAAAGTGGGTTGCGTGAAACCCATTTTCGACGCAATGGAATACTGGAATGATCCGCTTGCAAAAAAATGGAGTACTGCAAGGAGTTTGGAGATACCAGAGATGGCATGACTTCTGTGACTTTTGCGGCCTATGTGTTGTTTTAGCTCCTCATAAAGCTGATTAATTGCTGCCTTGGTCAGGCGAAAGTGTTTCACTACTTCCTCGTCTGTGAAAGAGCTCATGTCTAGCCTTGGTTTAAACAAGCGATCCTTTCTCGTTTGGCGTGGCCTTGGTGGCGGAAGATGCATGGTGGCATTGTTCTGTCCTCTCATTATTACTATGGTAACTGGCAAAGCCATTCCAAGAGTTATTGACCTATTGGGGAAAATTGAACGAAGGTAGTAGTTAGAAATTCAGACTAACTTTTTTAAATGAGAACCTTAATGATTGCTTTATATTTGTATCAATGACCCAAAAAACAGTTAATGGATGGGGAGGATTCGAACCATCCCACCCATCATAAATAAACTTCTCTGAATTAGGATGATCAACTTGACCTATTACTTGACAAGTCCCAGAGTAACTTGGGGAAAAATAAATATCTGTTCTGGAATCCCAAGGTAAGGCTTCCATGCTAGAATTGTCCATTCCATGACTGTTTAATTGCCAAGCCAATTTGAGCAGGCAGAGACTTATGCTATGTTCACACTGTTGCATGGCGTTTGGCCTTCACGCAATCTGTACCCATCTTGGGATCGAGGGTGTGTGGTCTACCGGCGTCCAACAACCCCTGTCTGATTTTACCCAATGTAATGCCTGTTGTGCTGCTGCCTTGTATGAATTTCGTCCACTGGATGGCAGAATTTGGCTCAAAAGGAGTTTGCGGACCGTTTCATCCAACATGTGCCCAATCACGCTTTGGCCTATGGTGGGGCATCTACTTTTTCTTATTAAACTCCCGTAACTAATTTTGTTGACGTATGATAGTCTCCCTTTTGTTGGTATTGTTTCTAACCCAAAATTGGCTTGCGTTGTTCAAGGCGGACACAGGTACTGACTCATGGAATCATCCCTTTAAATGGTATCTTACATTAAATCCAATTTTACCATGGGCATAGTATAATGTTAAAAGTAAACTGTGCCTTCGTGGTTTTTAAATCATTTGGGGAACTATTTCAAATAATTTGCATGTGGTGCTTATTAACCTCAGTGCATACCCAGAGTTTGGTCCAGGGTGAACCCCAGGAAATGCAGTCTGTAGTGCTGGTAGGGGGTTTGACCAGCATCTTGTTTTTCAAGAACCTCATGCATTTAACTGGTGTACCCGTAAGCTTTGTGATGGGCCCCCTTCCCTCTTCCCACCTCTTGTCAATTGCCTGAATTAACTTTTCTGGTGTCCTGAGAACCAATATGTGTATGCAATGTGTTAATACGTGGAGAAGTTCTCTTATGGTTCCTTTTTTTTGGAACTTACTTTTTTATTTGTGGTTTTTATTTGTGTCAACGTTTTTGCTGACCCAACTGACAGCATGCGCCTCAAATTGTTTTCCTTTTTGTGCCCCATGGTCCACGTTTTTGGCTTGTGGTATGGTGTACTGTACGTTATTTTGTCTATAATGTTAGTTTTGTGGTTGGCGGTCACATTGGAATTGCACATGGTTTTGGAGCGTTCTGCAAATTTGGAACAAACTTGTATTAAGGCTGGTGTACTTGGTTGAGGTTGCCCTATCCAGGATGCTTTGGTTTTTCCCATGCAAAGTTACAGATAGTTTTTTGAGGTAAGATTTAGGGGAAGCTGTACATCAAACTTTATGCAATTAATCTTTTAGGTTTTTTAGTGGTTTACCATTAAGGTCTCATTGATTTATGTTTTTAATCTACACCCCAACAACCTACAACGGATTTTGAACTTACTTTTGTCAAAATGTAAACACCTTTTCGCTCTCTAAGGATAGTCCACTGTCTGCTCAGTGGTTTCCTGTCATGTGTGTGCGTGCGCCTTTTTTTTTCCCGCAATGCGCAGCGAATGTCGCACGCTGCAAAAAGACGCACGAAACCCAACCAACCACAACACACAATGCTAGACAGCCAATCACAACTAAACATCTACCCAGTGCACAGAACAGTCTGGAAGCCAGCCTGCGCGCCACCACAAGCAAGAGGAGACACTGCGGAATACCCTTAGCCATTGAATTGCTTGAAAGAAAACAGAAGCCGACACAAAGTGTGAGTATTGCAAACATTAGCCATGGGGGGAAAATGTGGGGCTTTAGGGAAAGAGGTAAGATAAAAAAGCAGACCAGACTGCCCCCTAAAAAATAGCACAGGGAACTTAATGTTAATGTGTAATGATACCAGAGCAGGCCTAACCCCTAAAGAATGGTTATCAAACTTGCAAACTGCACACTCCACACAATTCAAACTTTTTTTTTTCTTCCTAGAGAGCTGTGGAAGTCCCGACTTCATTGCTTACCGGAAGCCCATCTTTTGAAGACTGCAAGCAAAATGTCAGATTCCAATACCGAGGCTGGTAAGCATTCCTGTAGGCTAACAGAACATGGGTATGTATGGCCACCATTATAGGACATGTCTCCTAAAATCCATCTTATCCACTATCAGTAGTATAGGGGATAAATTGCAGATTGCTGGGGGCCCGAGTGCTGTGTCCCCCAGGACTCTGGTGGCTGGAGCGGAGGCTCTAGAGAGCGGCGCATCACTACCCCCACCCGGAGTGGAGGCCACACAGCTCTCCCATAGAGATAAATGTAGGGGACGTGGCGGCCCTGCTATGGGCGGGGGTTGGGACGCGTCGCTCTGTCTGAAAGACCATGCTCTTTACATGTGTTTCCGGGTGCCCACAGCGCTAGGGCCCCACAAGAGATCTACAACTTATCCCCTATTCAAATGATAGTGGTCAAGTTAGATTTCAGGAGACCTATAAAGGGGTACTCCACTGTTCCCAAAGCCTATTTAGTTTCGCCACACCCCCTCTTTTTTTTTTTTGGTTTATCAAAAAAATATTTAATACGGTAACTCCACCTCCATGCGATTATATTGGAGTCAGCGTACGCCACCTTAGTTCTACTATCATTGATGTGGTGTGGTCGTGACATCACAACCACACATCCTGCTTTTGCAAGTAAATGTTCCCAAAGCAGGGAAGTGGAGTATTTGTGGGGGGACATGTAAGCGGCCTTGGCAGGGGGTTGAGGGACCTGTGTGTAGCTACCGCTGCGAGGTGAGGGAACTTGAGGCAGCGGGGGCGCCATGAGGAGAGACCGGAACGCACCTTTAAAGGTGGGGAGCACACATACCCATGCGGCAGAGGGGGCCAGCTGAGTGGTGAGCAGTGGCAGCATTGGAGGCACCTATTTATGTGTATATGCACGCTGCCTCAACATCTCGCAACATTTGCAGAATTCAAATGCCTCTTCAAACAACACTGATGCACGGAGTGCTCAGGTATGTAACAGCGGATGAAAACTAATTCAGAAGGCCACGTGGATAAACTCATATGTCAATGATGTGGGTTACCATTAAAGAATCCATCATTCATAATGGTAATTCAAGGCAGTACCCTGGATCACAGGCTTCAAACATTCCATCACCTAAGGGAAAACGCTTGAAAAGGAAAGAGAACATCCTCCTGTGCTCCAGCTGCTCTGGAGGCCGCGTATCGAGTGCTGTGTCCCCAACCAGCCTCATTTGGTCCGAGGCGATTTTTGGAGGGCTAACTTAGCTTGGCAGATCGGCTTACAGTGCACTGCAATAGGGTTCAAGAGTGCTGGCCACTGCGATCAAGGTGGGGCATTTTCAGGGCCATGACCCAGCTACACTCTCATTGTCGGCACAGCGTGAAATAACGCGGGTTACCTGTGTAACGATGTCTTCTATCATGCTTCCGTATCCAACAATGTACCAATGCGTCTGGCGTATTTACAGTGTTTCAAAAAAGGAGTGGCACTTAAAAGTAACTATGTTTCAGTGTCCTTGCAAAGTTATTTACATTGTTTGTCCCAACCTATATTTTTTGGTTTGCAGAAAGTTCCACTGAAACCCCAGCTCAGACTACCCGTAAACGATCTCCCCCATTTTCACGGGCAGAATTAATTTTCTTAGTGGCATACATGGAAGAAAGGGAATATGGCTTTGGCGAAAGAGGCTCAATCAACAGCAATAAAGCCAGCATTTTACTTAGTCTGTGAAATGGAGAAAAAGTTTGGAGTCACACATTCGGAGCATCAAATACAGAAACGCTACTCGGATTTAAAAGTTAGAGAGAGGGACACCTACGAAAGCATCAAGCGCAAGATAGCTAGAGGTAAGTAAAAAAAATACATATATTGAGAAAATTCCTATGTTAAGTCCAAATGATTGGGCTGTGTTCCCCCTCTGTTTTTGAAATCGTGACCCCAGAAAAGGTTTTTAGCGGTGGGGTGAAGTGAGGAGGAGCGCCACACAAATGCATCCGTCTGCTGAAACCGTATGTAAGGCTTGTCTATGTGCACAACGTGAAAGTAACACAGGTCTAAAATGTCAGCGTTGCTGCCTTAATGTGGCTTCACCAACGGATGCAAAAAAGTGGTCACCCACGTTTTTGCCTTCAGAAGGGAAACCACATACGGTGGAAAAGGCTGACAACCAGAGGACGCGTTTCCCTATGGGCGGCACTTTGAAATTCATTACCTAAGGTCTCTGGATACGGAGGCCTTCATCTGCTGCAACCTCCCCCCCCCCCCCCCCAACAACCGTATCCGGGAACTTTTTTGCAAAAAACGTAGTGTTAACGCAACCTTACCAAGCTTTTCCCAAAAAATTCTCACCCACACAGATAAAGCCAAAGCACCCATCCAACCTACCAGACTGGAAAGGCTCGAACCTGCAGTGCAAGACCCTACCCCGGTGACCAATGATGCCCAGGTAAATACTTACACACTGTCAAGTTAATTGTCATTAACTCTGTCAAAACTTGCATTTAAAAAATGACCTCAATTCCCGAAGCCAACAACTAATAAAGGCAAGTCAAAACACATTTTTAAATGTAAGAAAGGTTCAAGACTGACTTTTCTTTAGGCCGTTGGACAATTTGAGGGTATACCAAAATGCCATGGGCTTTGACCATAAACTTCCACTCTCAAAGTTCCATGGTAAATTTAGCCAATGCATGCTGCACTCTGATGGTTTATAATGCTGAAGGGGTGCAAGCAACCAGTCAAATTTTCTGAATTCAGGAGTAAGCATGTGCATTCCCTTATTCTCTTATGAGTGCTTAATGTCATGCAAGCATAGTAGTGACCCGGTGATGGTGTCAAGTTGTTTCAAATTGGGTGTAAGCCCTACATTACCCAAATAAATTGCAACATAACAAGATCATTGTGTAAGCATTCCCTTTCAGAATAATTATCATAGAGAACGTGATTTTTAAAATCCAAAGGGAAACTAAGGGTATTTTTATCCATTGTTTTTTAGGGTGCATCCCAAAGTGGCGAAGAATTGATCACCCTTACTTTGGAACCCATTCCAGACTACCCCATGAGTTCCTCCAATCAAGGGCCAAATATCCCTCAAAGCTTCGAGGCCCATCTTGCTGAGATGGAAGGCAGAATTCAAAGCAACCTTGACATGCTACAGTCTAAGCTGGAATCTATGGGTGAAAGCATTGATAAACGTCTCTGCCATTTAGAGAAATCAGTGGAAACCCTAATTCAGAAATCAATCCTGATGGATTAATATTTTGTAGCCCCTAACTCCTATTTTTTAGTTTAATAGGCAAAATTATGGTAGGTTCTCAATACATTTTGTAAATACTGTTCCCGTATACGGTTTGTATGGGGGGGGGGGGAGGGAGGGGGTAATCGCAGCGCCCGCACACAACCGTAGGCGTATGTACCGTGTTCAATCCTTTTTATTGTGCCGACCAGATTTAAACACAGTCTCCGTTCGGCTCCGTTTTCACCCGTATGTGTTTTTCCAACCGCAGGCATAAACGTGGTCAACCACGTTTGGCGCTACGGGCGGTTAACTGCAGACGGGCGAAAAAGCAGCCTACCGGCGGCCATGTTTCTCTACGGTCGACATATCCAAAAGAATAGAATACGGTGCCCGCATACGTTTGCAAGCGGGCGCAGCAATCCCGAACCCCCCCCCCCCCCCCCACTACAAACATTATACGTGAAAGGGATTTCAAAAACGTAGTGTGAACCTAGCCTTAGGGTTTGGTCAGTAAGGGGTTTCTCCTGCGCTACAGTTATTTTACCCCTGCGAGCTCTTCTCCAAACCACCAGGGGGTTATTCTCTGCGAGATGGGTAACACCCCCTCAAAGAGGCTAGGATTTAGTTGGGGTGTTTTGGACTACAGGCATACCCAACCTGACTTTTGCCCTAAAAGTTTGTAGTCCAGGGGAAGTAGCGTCCACACTTTTGCTAGGGACACAGTTTTCTTAGCAGATGAGAAACCAGTGGAAGAGACCGGTTTACATTTTGAGTTTGTCTGTTTATTTAAATGTGTAATGATAGGCCAAGACTTTTTCCTAAGGATCAACTTGCTGTGTCAAGTTAAACAGATTTTGAAATTACTTGACTTCAAACTCAGAATCCTTCCCATAGTTATTAGCTTTAAAAGTTGTGGTTTTCTGTCTAACAGCTCAATGATGTTGTCACGTCCCGAGAGATGTGCAGTTCCTATCGGGATATTCTCCCATCATGCACAGCTCCCAGGACGTGACATCATCATTGAGTGGTTTGACTGTAAACATTGGATTTTAATAACTATGATAAGGTTTCAAATTTTAAAATCCAAGTAATTTACACATGGGTATAACTTGCCAGAGCCAGTCGATGTATTTGTAAAATTTTTGGCCCTGCCCGACCCCTTTTTAAGTGCAAAGATGCTAGGGTCTACACAAACACTACCGTTACTGAACAAATGATAGTTTAGGATAGGGTAAGTGAAGGAGGGTGCACACCATCCCCATGCCAGACAGTGGTAAAAATCTAGCATTCAGATGCCACTTGAGAGCATTCTGTTTGCTGTTTTTTTGGGGGCAGGGTTATTTTTCCATTTTATAATCCTCTTGTCTCTTTCGTGAAAGCATTGAAATATGTAGTATTTCGACAGTCAACATGAAAGGAAGCCGCATGCCAATGTAAACTGCTGCCTCCTTAATCTCCTGTGGCTTGGGCATTGCTGAAATGATTCGGTTCCAAATGTATAATGTTGTTGAATTGTTTCTGTCCGAAAATACAATCTTCCGCCCAACTTGGCCCAAAACTAAAAGCCAAATAAGTTGTAAGTTCCATGTTCAGGACGAGTTATTTAAACAGCCACCATGTTTTAAGTTGTAAAGTTCTTTTTGGAAAGCCGATGGCAAAGAGGGAATTGAGCCAAAGCAATCAAAAGATGTTCAGCAAATGTGTGCCTGTTATGCTTGTTCAACAATGGTACAATTATTTCTGAAGTATACTATACCTTTTGCTAGCATTTGTTTGGTCCAAATTTTTGTGTGGAATAAACAAGTAAAGATTGTGTTTGATTTGCTATTCTTTCACAGACACATGATAGTGGATCAGTTTGATTTGCACGCTGTACCCGATCTGGGGAAAACCCCACATTTTCAATTGAGAAGCCCTTTCCCTTTTGCAGCAAGGAGCACACTTGGGCTCCGTCACCAAGGATTCCCTACAATTGCCTGTATACCTTGACGTCAAAGTCCAGCACCCTCAAGAAGACATGCACACACCCTGTAAAGTAAATGTATGTGAAGAGGCGTGATGGCAACCATGTCCCCTCCAATGTCCTTTTTAGGGTGGATGGGCGTGATGTTCAGAGGGGATGGGCAAAGGTGTCACGGCCAGCTTGCACTGGTTGGTGAGCCCCTGCGACGGAGGCCAAGTGTCAACTATGTTGCAGATGAGAAGGGGTTTACAGGGGAGATTGCTGTGGTTTTCATCAGTTGTTTACTCCCAATCATATATCCGAGCCCATTTCCTTAATATAGGGAACTTTCCCATTTAAGGGCTGAGAATTACTGTTCAATTCCAATGGGGCTAAAGTACCTAAACACTCTGATAGAGATCATTAACATATATGTTTGAAGTTGGCCAATCCGTGCCAAGCTAAATGAACACTGACTGAGCCGGCAGGGATAGTGTCAAAATTTTACCGCCCAAAACAACTAAGTCACAATTCCACACATGATGTTAACGTAATTTTAAAGCAGCCCCAATTCGATATAGAAAATTGACCTGTTTGTAACATTTCAAAATCCTACAACCATTGTCAACTCGTGTGTAATGACCCCAGGGGCCTTTAATGTAAATCTGTCAGCAGCATCACCCGCATTAAACTTGTAACGCAGGCTTGTAGTGTGGATGATGCTGATTAAAACGCTTCTAACATTTTGTAAAACGTTGTAGCAATTCCGAAGCAATCTGGATCTTTTTAACAACTAACAACACAGGCTTGGAGGCTCTGTTGGACACAGTGACGTCACTATAGCCAGCCAGATAATGAATATTTATGCCACTCCAGTCATGTCTGCCTGTTATGTCAGCAGGATGGAGAAAGCAGCTTCCAGGAGGACCACGCACGGAGCAGCCGCCCGGCTAGAATGACGTCACTGTGTCCCACGAAGCCCCCAGGCTGTGTTTTCCATACACGGAAAAATCAAGATTTCGCAAGAAATGATGCACCATTTTCCCCTCTGTAAGTAGCGTTTTAATCAACATCACCCGCACTACCAGCCAGTGTAACATGTTTTTGGGGAGGTGATACTAATGACAGATTTCCTTTAGTACGGGTCAGGATATGTTTGCATTGTGTATGTAAACCTTTTCCACCCTTCTAGTTTGTAACAGTGATTGACATTGCTTATATGAGTATCTAAAAGGTGCTGAGTGTTAGATTGGCCAATCTTTGGCGCTACTTTCCTCATTAATTCAACATTGTGCCAGTTGTTTTTTACATTTGTGGCAAGATTCTCCACAACATACTGCTTTGTAAAAGGGGTTTTAATTTTACAGTTTCAGAAAGCTACACTTTCACGCCCTTGTAAACAAAATCTGGCATCGGGCTTACGTGGCCCATTCCGCCACCATGGGACGTCATGGCCGTCCCTGTGAAGTCGCGGCCCACTGCCTCACTGAAAGCATATGGAAAGGGGGTGTAATAGCTGTTACACCCGTTATAGACTTTCAGTGGGAGGCGCCGGGTGCGACGTCACAGGTGCAGGCATACTGTCATTGTTTGGATCCCAGCATTTGGAATTGTTTGTAAGGGCCCCTGGGCCCCTACAACCCCTTTAAAGTCAATGTCAAGAATGGACAGGGTTTAAGACAATGTTAATTTTGGTTTGTACATTGACAAATCCCTAGCCATTTTTGCAAATCAAAAAAAATTAACAACAAGAAAACTTGATGGCATTTTAAGCCTTGGTTTAATATGGCCAGAAAAGGAAAACGTTTCCCCACGCAGGTTTGTAAAGTTCACCCTGACCTTTGTTGACAGGCTATCTGTATGTCAGACAGAGCATTTTAGTGTAATAAACCAGATAAAGGCAACATTGGGCATGGGAGGGCAAAGTACTTTATTTAAAACCTTTTAAAGACATAAATTCATTGTTAAAATAAGCTACAACATATGTTAAATTCCAAATAAACATCAAACAAGCCAAAAGAGTAGCTAGCGGTTGTCAAAAAATTGGGCCACCAAATCCCAATCAACATGCACCTCATACTATATATAACACATTTCTTGCTAATTTGCCAAATGTGCAACATGTCTGTCTAAGCAATGACCTTTTGAAAATGTGACGTCTCGTCACATTTTGGAAAATGCTAAAATTAACTTTATTGTGTTAGAGAGAAAACATTGATTAATAAATCCTTATGGCTTATAAAGTTAATGAAAAACACTTATAAACATTGCAAACCCTGGCCTTTCAATTTTTGACTACTTCTGCCTGGTTTGTAAGCCAGGATATGGCTGGGGTAAATATAGTCAGGTTTTCTGCTGCATGCGACTTTTTTGCGACTTTCGCTGTTCATAAATTTCTGACCACTGCAAATCAAAAACGTTTTTAAACTAAAAAAAAAGCGGGAGAAAAAATTTGCTTTTCTCACTCTCGGGTGGAAATGTTGCACGGAAAATCGCGTAGGCGCAACTGCGACAATTGTGCGACAAATTTAGAAGAAAAAAAAATTACTAAAGCCGTTGATAAATGCCCCCCTTTATCTGTAGTGGTGATGATGGGGGTTGTTGTCAGTCACCTGATGTAACTGTAATCAATTATATGGTCTGTAGTGGTAATGATGGGGGTTGTTGTCAGTCTGTCCGTATAGGACGTCCTCCTAAACTTAGGTGAAAGACTGACATCATTATTGCTGTTAAAGAGGGATTCCCATTCTGCATGTGCAGGTCTAATTAGGGTGTGACTGAGGGAATGGTTAGGAGTGTGGCTTGTCCCTCTTTGCTCCTAGCAAAAGTTAGAAGGTATGCAGACACTATGGGGGACATATTCAAAAACTACTGTAATTTCTGATACAGCAATATTAATCACATTGTTTTTCTCTTCACATTTTCAAATGTCCCTTTTGTTACTTTAAATATGAGAGCTCATTCTCGACAAACAAGCTAATCTCACATAATATTATAGTATTCTTTACTGTAAGAGCAGTGAGACTATGGAACTCTCTCCCAGAGGAAGTGGTCATGGTGAACTCAATAAAAGAGTTCAGAAGAGACCTGGATGAATTTTGGCCAGTAATAACATTATAGGTTATGAATACTAGATCTAGTGGGATAAAACATTGATCCAGGGATTCATTCTGATGCCAAATTTGCAGTGGGGAAGGAATTCCCTTGGTATGGGGCAATTGTCATCAGCCTTGTAAGAGTTTTATTTTTGACCTCTGGATTAACAGTAGGGACACAATAGGGTTATAGGTTGGACTTAAGGCTAGGTTTCCGCTTGTTTTTTTTTTTTTTACAAAAACGCCCATTCTGCCGCATGGCTTTTTTTTGTGAAAAAACGCTGCGGCCAGATGTTAGCTGCAAGTCAATAGGGAACTGCAAAATGCCAAAGCCACTTGGCATTTTTCAGTTTGGCGTTTTTTTTAATCCTTTTGGCGTTTTTGGGCTCCTTGGCAGTTTTTAAAAAACATCCTCTTGTCGAGACTTTGGCTTTTTTTCGGAAAAATCTTGGCTATGGGAGTGCAAAAACGCCAAGAAAAACGCCATGTGGGTTTTAACTTTGGCGTTTTTTCAGGCGGATTTTATTCTCTTTTGGACTTTAGCGATCCAAAAAAGTGAGAGAGATACCATTTTTATTAAGATTTTGTAGGGTACCATTAAAAAATAATAAAAAGGATACAGTAGTGATGGGAAAAAATTGTATTTAACCAAATTTATCTTTTTTATAACAACATTTTTATAAATTTTTAAACAGGGATCAATTTATGTGGGCGGGTAGGGCACTAAAAATGTAGCCGACAATAATAAAAATGTAGTGTGTGTGTGTGTGTGTGTGTTTTTACATTTTTTTTTTTTTTTTTAATTTTTAGGTAGTACTTCTACTCTCAGCATGGAACACACTGTTCCATGATGGGAGTAGTAGTTACCTGTCCTAATTGAAAGATCTACGGGTCCCTTGCGATCCTCCTGTATAATGTATAGATGTGACCGGCCGCTCTTCTATGGTCCCTGCACTGCCATATATATACACCTATTCATATTTCCTGCAGAGAGCTGTGATTGGCCAGATGGTTCCAGCCAATCACAACTCTGTGGGATATATGAATATGTGTTTCCCTAGCGTCCCTCAGCAGCACAATATGGGGTGTCTCCGCCCTTGTGAGCCAATAGGACCTGGGATTTTTAATGAATTAAAATAAAAAAACATAAGAACCTCCCTTAAGGGCTATATAACCGCCCTGCTCACATCAAGGCAGTGAGTTTTTTCTGTCCTGATGTGAGCACGGTCGCTCCAGTGCTCCCCATTTTTCTTATAATGATATATATTTTTCTCCTAACTAGTTTTCTTTCTTTTTTTAGTAGGTGCTGCAGCTTACCAAGTTCGTCGGATGCTTCTGTAGCTGTGCAACGTCTCCGGTGCGAGGCGCCATCTTGCTGTAGCCTGCTGACTTGTTGTAGGCCTACTTCAGGTTTCTAGGGGATGCTGGCTGTGTCGCGGCTCCGGACGGATTTTTTATATAGATACATTATTTTTTTTCTTAGATGTCCTCTATGGAGTCCCGAGGATCTGGAGGGTGTAGCAAGCCCCATGGGAAATCCTTACACAAGCGCAAACATCTTGAGTGCAGTTCCTGTAGAATCCTGCTTCCTGACGGGTATGACTACCCTATCTGAGCTTCCTGCCGTCCCAGACTTCCACCAAATCAGGAACCATCTATGCAGGATATGTTTGTGTGGGTGAAGGACTTTGTTTTTGATTCCATTAAGGAATTGAAGGACTCCCTAGCCGTTGCCCCGTCTGCCTGTAAGAAGCCTAGGAGAGGTGAGAGGTGATACCCTGATCCTTGTTCATTCCGACGAGGAATTCAGAGTTCTGGATGAAACCAGATCATTCTGAGGAAGAAGAACTGCAGGGAAAGGCATATTTTCCTGCAAACAAATTTCCTAGGTTCATTAGGGCAGTGCAATCAAAGGGTGCAGCAGCTGATGAAGGTGAGGTCCTGTCCACATCTAAGGGACCCAGAGTTTTTTCTGTCAGTGAGTCAGTGTCAGAACTCATGAAGAATGAATGGGTTAATCCTGAGAAGGCACCTGTTCTCATTAAAATATTCAAGACTTTATATCCTCTTGAACAATCTAAGTCCAAGGATTGGATAAATCCGCCTAAAGTCGATTTTGCAATAGCTAAAATCTCCAAGACGACGGATCAAGTTTAAAAAATCCAATGGATCGCCGTATGGAGGTCACTCTTAGATGATCTTATACAGCATCATCTAGTCAGTGTGCTGTGGGTAATGCCTCTTGGATTGGCGTCCTGGATTTCTAAAGTACAGGACGATGTAGACTCTGGGGTCAGTAGAAGCGACATTCTCAGGTCCTTCAAATACATCTATTTAGGGATGGATTATTTGCAGGACTCCAACCATCAACAAATGAGGTTGGCAGCCCGTAATATGGCCCTGTCCTCGGCGGCCAGAAGAGCCCTTTGACTGAGACCTTGGCCTGTGGACAGCCACTCCAAGTATATTTTATGTAATTTGGAGTTTAACCCGGGCAAACTATTTGGCCCAGAATTGGACACCATTATGGAGGAGCTGTCGAATAAAAAAGGGAAAAATCTGCCTTTATCGGACAGGTCCTATCGAGGCCGCTACGGTCAGTCAAGAAGAGATCGTTCTCCACAGAGGACCAGACAGCAGAGAGGCTCTGGACGAAGCAGAGGTTCCTCCTCAGCAAGAAGAGGCGCCTTCAGAGCTAGAGGCTCAAAAAAGTAAGAGTTCTGACTTGCACGGCACTCCAGTAGGAGGCCGACTTCAGTTCTTCCTTCCAGCCTGGCAGGCTCTAATAAAAGATTTTTGGGTGTTAAAAATTGTAGAGAATGGTTATTTTATCCCCCTTATGTCTCACCCTCCAGAAAGGTTTCTAAGAGTCACAATCCTAAAGACTCCAAAACAGGAGGTTCTGGAGAAATCAATTTTTGAGCTCATTGCAAGTGCTGCAGTAGAGGCAGTTCCCCTAACAGAGAGAGGCAGAGGAGTTTACACTCCTGTGTTTCTTGTTCCAAAACCAGAAGGGAAGTGGAGGCTCATCATAGACCTCAGATACCTGATTCGGTTCATAACAAAAAAAAAATTTCGCATGGAAACTATGAAGTCGGTCAAGACCATCTTGCACAAGGACAATTATATGGCATCATTAGACCTCAAAGATGCCTATTTCCACATACCGTATATACTCGAGTATAAGCCGAGTTTTTCAGCACGATTTTTCGTGCTGAAAACACCCCCCTTGGCTTATACTCGAGTGAACTCTCCGCCCTCAGTGGTCTTCAACCTGCGGACCTCCAGATGTTTCAAAACTACAACTCCCAGCAAGCCCGGACAGGCATCGGCTGTCGGGGCATGCTGGGAGCTGTAGTTTTGAAACATCTGGAGGTCCGCAGGTTGAAGACCACTGCCCGGGCCTTCGTCATCATCCAGCCCCCCCCCCCCCCCTTTAGTTTTGTACTCACCTCCGCTCGGCGGGACGTTCGGGTGAGCTGGTCCGGGCCATCTGTGCTGCAGGACCGTCCGGTGGGGAGGGATAGTCGTTCCAGCTGTCCATCTTCACCCGGAATAATGACGTTGCCTTGACGATGACGCACAGGGACGTTCATGAGAAACGTCCCTGTGCGTCGTCGTCAAGGCAACATCATTATTCCGGGGCCGGGCGCAAAGCGCGGAGAAGAGGCCCACCCGGTGAAGATGGACAGCCCGGAACGACTATCCCTCCCCACCGGACGGTCCTGCAGCACAGATGGCCCAGACCAGCTCACCCGAACGTCCCGCCGAGCGGAGATGAGTACAAAACTAAAGGGGGGAGGGGGGTCTGGATGATAACGGAGGCCCGGCAGTGGTCTTCAACCGGTGGCCCTCCAGATGTTTCAAAACTACAACTCCCAGCATGCCCGGACAGCCATCGGCTGGGAGTTGTAGTTTTGGAACATCTGGAGGTTGAAGACCACTGTTAAATCAGACATTGACAAGCGGTGATGATGAAGGGGGTGGTGTGGGATGATGAGAGGGTAATGATGATGGGGGGATGATGACAGGGTGATGACGAAGGGGGGATGAATAACTTTTCCTGGGTTTTTGGGGTGAAATTAGGGGCCTCGGCTTATATTCGGGTTGGCTTATACTCGAGTATATACGGTACCTATTTATCCGGATCACAGAAGATTTCTCTGAATAGCAGTCTTCATCAAGGGAGTGCTTCACCATCCACAATTTCGGGTCCTTCCCTTTGGGATCTCAACAGCCCCATTTGTATTCACAAAGGTGGTATCTTCCATGATAGCGGTCCTCAAGGTTCAGAGTATAGAAGTGATACCCTACCTGGACTCAGGAAGAACTTCGTCTCCATACCACCATAACTCTGGAATTACTCCAGAATTTGGGATGGCTGATAAATTTCCAGAAGTCCCATATAACACCCTCCAGGGTGATTACCTTTTTAGGTTTTCAGGTGGACTCTCACAATATGACAATCTACTTGTCACCAGCAAGAAAGGAGAGGATATCCAGGGGATATCAGTTCCTTCGGACACATCGCAAAGTATCTCTGAGGACTCTTATGAGTTTTTAGGACTTCTATCCTCCTCAGCGGAAGCTGTCCCATGGGCACTATGGCACATGAGAACACTCCAGAGATTCTTCAGGCCTGGGACAGAAGAACTTCCTCCCTGGACACTTTTCTCACTATTTCTCCCACAGCTCGCAGATCCCCTACATTGGTGGGCCGTTCCTCAAGACGGAATGTCTCTTATAGAACCTCCGTAGTTACTGTTGACAACAGACGCCTCCGGGTCAGTCTGGGGAGCCCACCTACTGGAAAGAAAGGTAGCTGGCAAATGGAGCCTAGAAGAACTACCTCTCTCATCCAACATCAAGGAGTTGAGGGCAATATACTACGCACTTCTGCACTTTGCCCCCCCTTCTTCAGGGGAAAGCTGTCAAGGTGAGATCAGACAACATGTCGGCCGTTTATTATATAAACAAGTAGGGAGGAACAAGATCTATTCTACTACTTCAAGAAGTAGCAAAGATCTTTCAGTGGGCGGAGGCTCGGATTCTCAGATTATCCGCAGTCCATATAAAAGGGATTCACAACACCCTTGCGGATCATCTAAGCAGAGATTTGACGATACCCGGAGAATGGGCCCTGAGTCAAGAAATTTTTCTTCAACTCATAGACCGCTGGGGTCTTCCAGAAGTTGACCTAATGGCCACACGATTCAACCGCAAACTCGACCGATTCTGTTCCCTGTATCCTGCAGACAAACCGTCTTGGATAGATGCAATGACGATCCCTTGGATTTTCAGACTGGCCTACATCTTCCCACCAACTTCCAAGATACCCAGAGAATTAATGAAGATCAGAAAGTATCAGGCCTCGGTAATAGCCATCATTCCTTTTTGGCCCAAGAGATCCTGGTTCCCAGACTTCCCGTCAAGCAGAATCTAGTGTCCCAGGGCACTTATCTCTGCCACAACCTTCCAACACTCAGTCTGACTGCATGGAGGTTAAGAGTTGCTTATTGAGAACCAGAGGGTTTTCAGACTGTATACTTGACATGCTATCTCACTATCTCACTGTCAGTCGGCGACTTGGAGTTCTCCTTTGACTTTTCTCAAACATTATAGAGTAGACTCTTTTTTTTTGTCTAGCCAAGACCATTTTGAATTCTGCAAGGCAGGAGAGCCCTCCCTAGGGGTTATTCTTGCTAAATCCCCATATTGTGCTGCTGAGGGACACTAGGGAAGACTAAATTTAGTAAGTTAATTTGTTTTCCCTTAGTCTCCTCAGCAGCACAAGCTTCCCTCCCTTACTTAGTTTTTGTTGTTTTTACGTTATAATTTACTCACTGTCTTGATGTGAGCAGGGCGGTTATATAGCCCTTAAGGGAGGTCCATATGTTTTTTTATTTTAATTCATTAAAAAATCCCAGGTACTATTGACTCACAGGGGCAGAGACACCCCATATTGTGCTTCTGAGGGACGCTAGGGAAACACATTCATATATCCCACAGAGTTGTGATTGGCAGGAACCATCTGGCCAATCACATCTCTCTGCGGGAAATATGAATAGGTGTATATATATGGCAGTGCAGGGACCATAGAAGAGCGGCCGGTCACATCTATAGATTATACAGGAGGATCGCAAGGGACCCGGCGATCTTTCAATTAGTACAGGTAACTACTACTCCCATCATGGAACAGTGTGTTCCATGCTGGGAGTAGTAGTCCTACCTAAAAAATGTAAAAAAAAAAAAGAAAAAGTTAAAAACACACACACTACAGGGCGGTTATATAGCCCTTAAGGGAGGTCCTTATGTTTTTATATTTTCATTCATTAAAAAATCTCAGGTCCTATTGGCTCACTGGGGCAGAGACACCCCATATTGTGCTGCTGAGGAGACTAAGGGAAAACAAATGAACTTACTAAATTTAGTCATATATATACGTCAGTGCAGGGGACCATAGAAGAGCGGCCGCCCGCATCTATACATTATACAGGAGGATCACAGCGGGTGTCAGAAGTTACACTAGCTGCGATCTGTCTATTAATGCACTATAGCTGCCAGCATGGAGCAGAGTGTGTAAGGTAAGGTAAGGTACAGATCATAGCAGATGTCACTTCTCCTGACACACGCTTCGATCCTCCTGAAGTGAATGTCGGGATCAGCTGTTCTCAAGGCTACAGAGCCGGGAGAACAGCTAATACTGAGCAGTATATATACATCGTATTCATACTGCCCAGCAAGAACTTACAGTGAGCCTGCAATGTGTATACAGTATACACATTGCTGGCTCACGTAACCCCTTGCTGAGCTGTGCACTAAGCCAGCTCAGCAAGGAAAGAGTTAACTTACACTGCTGGACAGTGTAGGTTAACCCTTTGGGCGTTATACACTATATACAGCTATCTATAGATAGCTGTATATAGTGTATACAGAAGGCGAAGAAGTCCCCTTACCTCCCTCCAGTCCCCGCGGGTCCATGTAGCTCCGCCCCTAGAGATGGCGTCATTAGGTTTATGGGCGGAGCTACAGACGGGATCCAGGCTGGTAAGGGTATAAGGCTCTGTTAACATTGTCCGTTTTGGATAATGTGAACAGACCCTTCTGGCAGTGTCTACCCAGACAGGGAGACTCCAGCTGTTGCTAAACTACAACTCCCAGCATGCTTAGACAGCCAAAGGCTGTCTGGGCATGCTGGGGGTTGTAGTTTTGCACCAATTGGAGGCTCCCTGTTTGGGAAGATATTGCATTATGGGCGCTCTCCCCTGCGGAGAGCGCAAAAAATTTCCTAACCCATTTTTTTTGTGTTCTTTATTTTTTTCTTCTCGTTTCAGATCCGTGTATGCAGAGGATTACGGCGGATTCGATGGATTACGACGGATGAATTAGATTTTTTTTATTTGAATAAAATGGTTAACGAGGGCTGGGGGGGAGTGTTTTTTAAAATAAAATAATTTTTCCAATGTGTTGTGTGTTTTTTTATTGAATATTCAGGCTTAGTAATGGAGGCTGTCTAATAGACGGAATCCATTACTAAGCCGGGACTTAGTGCTAGCCCCAAAAACAGCTAGCGCTAACCCCCAATTATTACCCCGGTACCCACCGCCACAGAGCCGGTACCAACAGGCCCGGAGCGTCAAAAATGGTGCTCCTGGGCCTAGGCAGTAACAGGCTTGCGTTATTTAGGCTTGGGAGGGCCAGTAACAATGGTCCTTGCTCACCCTGGTAATGTCAGGCTGTTGTTGCTTTGTTGGTATCTGGCTGATACTGAATATACAGGGAACCCTATGCAATTTTCTTTTTTCATAAATAAATTAAAAAAAACACATAGGGTTCCCCCTATTTTCAGTATCAGCCAGATACCAACCAAGCAGCAACAGCCTGACGTTACCAGGGCTGGCTGTTTCCACACACCAGGGAAAACACCAGAGAAACTGCCAAAATGTAGGAAAAAACTGTGGCAGTTTTTCTGGCGTTTTTGGTGTTTTTTTTTTAGGTGTACAAAAAAAAAAAACAAGTGGAAACCTAGCCTAAGGAACTATATAGGTTATGGATACTAGACTTATGTGGATAGAACATTGATCCAGGGATTTTTTCTGATCGCCATATTGATGTCGGGAAGGAATTTTTCCTCTGTTATGGAGCAATTGGCATCAGCCTCATGGGGGGGAGTTGCCTTTCTCTGGATCAACACAGTGGGGTTTTAGGTTGAACTCAATGGACCCGTCTTTTTTTTTCAACCATTACAAACTATTTTACTATGTCCCCAGCTGCTGACAGCTGGGAACCACAGTCTATGAGTCTGCTGGATGTAGCTGCTGGAGCAGCGCTCGCACTAATTACCAGGACACATTGGCCCTCATTTACTATTCTAAACCCGACTTGTTTTGTTAGGTTTTTTTGGCTCATCTTTGTCTGCGACATGTCGCAGACATCGTGCGCCAGTCTGCGACACGATTCAACATTTTTTCCCGACGGACCCGATGTGGATTCTCCCAAACCCGAAAAAGGGGCGTAACCCGACATTTCTGAGCTTTCCCACGTATTTATAAAGGTTTCCAACCCGAATTTGTTGAATTGTTGTGGATTTTTTCCCGGCAACTCAGAGGAGTTGGAAACCAAATCCAACAAAATCCACGTGCGACAAACAGAATGCGACATAATAATAAATACCAGGGGAAAAAAGTCAGGTAAGAAAGCAAGATAGACTTACAACCCGATTTTCTAAGTAATTGAGGGCCATTGACTTGTATTCACATTGCATGACCTCTAGGGGTTACATGTAAGTACAGGTGCTGTAATAGTGTAGTCAGGTTATAAAACTGGCCTGCAAATTTTTGTTGAAACAACCATGATGACAGATGTGTTGTTGCAATGCTATGAAGAAAAAGTTGTATTTTATTTATTTATTTTTTTATTTGCAAAAAAAACAATATTCATATTTCAATAATTCAGTAAATAACAGTTTTAAAACAAAACATTTTTTTTCATAATTTTCACACTAACAGAGCAGATGTAAAATTCACACCAGATTTTTAATGTAAAATGGACCCTTTAAAATGGACCCTTTAAAAATATCATGTTTAAAACATGAAATGTATGTAAACAAGCCCACTTTTGAAAAACTGATGTGCATAGTATAAACTTTTAATCATTCTCTAGTAATATCTGGTGAAAACTTTTCATGCCACTATGTTGCCACGAATTCGAAGATATGGGGGCAACATTTTTTTGATTATGTCCCCCAGTTTTTTTATGGCCTAGCCAGCTACAGTGCCCCATAACACTGTTATGGGGCACTGTGGCTGGCTAGACTACAGAAATACTGTGTTTTCCACTAAGCTGTGTGCTGTTAGACAGCAATACATTTTTGAGTGGATCCCCCGAAAGATCTGCTCAGAAATGCACTATGGGGACGGCAATGCAGTCCGCGTGGTCCTACCACTGTCTGTGGGATCTCCAGCAAAAATTCCGTCCGGAGATTCCGCCAGGTAAACCCGGCCTTATGGAGCACTGCAACATGCTATGCTACAGAAATACTGTGTCTCGTACTACAAGTGATAATGCTAGCAGTAGTGCCAGCCACAGTACCCCATAAAAGCACCAGCTGTAATGCCAGACACAGTATTTCTGTAGTCCAGCCAGCTGCTGTGTCCCCCATAGCAAAGCCAGCTATCTTAAAGGGGTACTCCGCCCCTAGACATCCTATCCCCTATCCAAAGCATAGGGAATAAGATGTCTGGTCGCAGGGGTCCCGCCGCTGGATTCACTGCTACCCCCGTTCACCAGCTGCACAAAGCGAAGTATGCTCCATGGCTGATGATGGGCGATACAGGGGCCGGAGTTATGTGACTACAAGACCCCGCCCCCTCGTGATGTCATGACCCACCCCCTCAATGAAAGTCTATGGGATGGGGCATGGCGGCTGTCATGCCCCCTCACATAGGCTTGCATTGAGGGGGCGGGTCGTGATGTCATGAGTGGAGCGGGGCCGTGAAGTCACGATACTACGGCCCCTGTATCTCTCGTCATCAGCCACGGAGCATTCTTCGCTCAGTGCAGCTGGTGAACAGGGGTACTGCAGGAGAGATCGTGGGGGATCCCCAGCAGCGGGACCCCCGCGATCAGACATCATATCCTCTAGGAGATAAGATGTCTAGAGGTGGAGTACCCCTTTAAGTGCACTCATAATAGGAACATAGGGGGAGATTTATCAAAACCTGTGTAGAGGTAGAGTGGCGCAATTTCCCATGGCAATCAATCAGATCACTTTTACAGGTCTCTTTAAAAATGAAAGAAGTGATCTGATTGATTGCTATGGGCAACTACACCACTCTACCTCTACACAGGTTTTGATAAATCTCTCTCATAGTATTCCTCTAAAAGAGCCAGCTTTAGTGCAACCAAAAGGCTAGTATGAGAGCTGGGGGGATGTAATATTTAAAGACCTTATATACATGGATTCCATGCTGATTTTAAGTTGTCTTTGCCAATGAGATTTTCAGCTGTGTAAATATGCCAATTCAGGGGTCAAAGGAAATTCGATGATAAACTCTGGTGGCTGTAATGGCAGCCATGTAAGTTTTCGTCCAGATTTCCTATGAGCTGATTTAACTAAGAAGTTGCAGAATTACATTTTTGACAGGAAGAGGAAAAGTGATATTTACTGAACATTTTATTGGTCTCCAAGTTCAGAGAGTGCCTGTTGTTACGCCTAGCGCTCCGGGTCCCCGCTCCTCCCCGGAGCGCTCACGGCGTCTTTCTCCCTGCAGCGCCCCGGTCAGTCCCGCTGACCGGGAGCGCTGCACTGTCATGGCCGTTGGGGATGCGATTCGCACAGCGGGACGCGCCCGCTCGCGAATCGCATCCCAGGTCACTTACCCGTCCCGGTCCCCCGCTGTCATGTGCTGGCGCGCGCGGCTCCGCTCTCTAGGGCGCGCGCGCGCCAGCTCTCTGAGACTTAAAGGGCCAGTGCACCATTGATTGGTGCCTGGTCCAATTAGTTTAATTGGCTTCCACCTGCTCCAGACTATTTCTAACCTCCTCCCATGCACTCCCTCGCCGGATCTTGTTGCCTTGTGCCAGTGAAAGCGTTTAGTGTGTCCAAAGCCTGTGTACCTGAACTTCTGCTATCCATCCTGACTACTAACCTTGCCGCCTGCCCCCGACCTTCTGCTACGTCTGACCTTGCCTCTGCCTAGTCCTTCTGTCCCACGCCTTCTCAGCAGTCAGCGAGGTTGAGCCGTTGCTAGTGGATATGACCTGGTTGCTACTGCCGCAGCAAGACCATCCCGCTTTGCGGCGGGCTCTGGTGAAAACCAGTAGCCTCTTAGAACCGGTCCACTAGCACGGTCCACGCCTATCCCTCGCTGACACAGCGGATCCACAACCCGTAAGCCGAATCGTGACAGTAGATCCGGCCATGGATCCCGCTGAGGTGCCGCTGCCAAGTCTCGCTGATCTTCCCACGGTGGTCGCTCAGCAATCGCAGCAGATTGCCCAACAAGGACAGCAGCTGTCGCAGTTGACCGCCATGTTACAGCAACTTCTGCCTCTGCTACAGCAGCAACCATCTCCTCCGCCAGCTCCTGCACCTCCTCTGCAGCGAGTGGCCGCTCCTAACCTACGCTTGTCCCTGCTGGACAAATTTGATGGGGACTCTAAACTCTGCCGTGGATTTTTGTCTCAGTGTTCCCTGCATATGGAGATGTTGTCGGACTTGTTTCCTACAGAACGGTCTAAGGTGGCGTTCGTAGTAAGCCTTCTTTCAGGAAAGGCCTTGTCTTGGGCCACACCGCTCTGGGACCGCAATGATCCTGCCACAGCCACAGTCCAGTCCTTCTTCGCTGAAGTCCGAAGTGTCTTTGAGGAACCTGCCCGAGCCTCTTCTGCTGAGACTGCCTTGCTGAACCTGGTCCAGGGTAATTCTTCCGTTGGCGAGTACGCCATACAATTCCGTACTCTTGCTTCTGAACTATCCTGGAATAACGAGGCTCTCTGCGCGACCTTTAAAAAAGGCCTATCCAGTCGCATCAAGGATGTGCTGGCCGCACGAGAGATTCCTGCCAACCTCCAAGAACTCATCCATTTGGCTACCCGCATTGACATGCGTTTTTCTGAGCGACACCAAGAGCTCCGCCAGGAAAAAGACTTAGATCTCTGGGCACCTCTCCCACAGCATCCTTTGCAGTCTACGCCTGGGCCTCCCGCCGAGGAGGCCATGCAAGTGGATCGGTCTCGCCTGACCCAGGAAGAGAGGAATCGCCGTAGAGAAGAAAATCTCTGTCTGTACTGTGCCAGTACCGAGCATTTCTTGGTGGATTGCCCTATCCGTCCTCCACGCCTGGGAAACGCACGCACGCACCCAGCTCACGTGGGTGTGGCATCTCTTGGTTCTAAGTCTTCTTCTCCACGTCTCACGTGCCCGTGCGGATTTCTCCTACAGCCAACTCCTCCCTCTCAGCCGTGGCCTGCTTGGACTCTGGTGCCTCCGGGAATTTTATTTTGGAGTCCTTTGTTAATAAATTCAGCATCCCGGTGACCCGTCTCGTCAAGCCGCTCTACATTTCCGCGGTCAACGGAGCCAGATTGGACTGCACCGTGCGTTACCGCACAGAACCCCTCCTGATGTCTATTGGACCCCACCTCGAGAGAATTGAGCTCTTCGTTCTCCCCGGCTGTACCTCTGAGGTCCTCCTCGGTCTGCCATGGCTCCGGCTTCATTCCCCCACCCTTGATTGGACCACCGGGGAGATCAAGAACTGGGACTCTGCCTGCCACAAGAAGTGCCTCTCCCCCCCTCCCAGTCCCATCAGGCAAGCCTCTGTGTCCCCTCATGGCTCCCGTCCTTGTGTCTCCCTGCCCCGTGCCAAACTTCACCCTCTGCCCTCCCTCCCCATTCCAACTCCTGCTGTACTGCCTCCCGTTGAGGAAGCCCTCCATTCTTTCCCGGTGTCCTCATCCCAGGGGAGGCAGTTACCGGACAAAAAAAAGGGGAGACCTAAGGGGGGGGGGGTACTGTTACGCCTAGCGCTCCGGGTCCCCGCTCCTCCCCGGAGCGCTCACGGCGTCTTTCTCCCTGCAGCGCCCCGGTCAGTCCCGCTGACCGGGAGCGCTGCACTGTCATGGCCGTTGGGGATGCGATTCGCACAGCGGGACGCGCCCGCTCGCGAATCGCATCCCAGGTCACTTACCCGTCCCGGTCCCCCGCTGTCATGTGCTGGCGCGCGCGGCTCCGCTCTCTAGGGCGCGCGCGCGCCAGCTCTCTGAGACTTAAAGGGCCAGTGCACCATTGATTGGTGCCTGGCCCAATTAGTTTAATTGGCTTCCACCTGCTCCAGACTATTTCTAACCTCCTCCCATGCACTCCCTCGCCGGATCTTGTTGCCTTGTGCCAGTGAAAGCGTTTAGTGTGTCCAAAGCCTGTGTACCTGAACTTCTGCTATCCATCCTGACTACGAACCTTGCCGCCTGCCCCCGACCTTCTGCTACGTCTGACCTTGCCTCTGCCTAGTCCTTCTGTCCCACGCCTTCTCAGCAGTCAGCGAGGTTGAGCCGTTGCTAGTGGATACGACCTGGTTGCTACTGCCGCAGCAAGACCATCCCGCTTTGCGGCGGGCTCTGGTGAAAACCAGTAGCCTCTTAGAACCGGTCCACTAGCACGGTCCACGCCTATCCCTCGCTGACACAGCGGATCCACAACCCGTAAGCCGAATCGTGACACCTGTGGTTATGAGATTGACTTAACGTCTTGCAAGGTATTTATTACAAGGAGCAGGTCATGCATACAGCAGGTTGGTGCTTAGGTAAATTGGAGATTTTGACATTTCCTCCTTGTGTACAGTTTAAATATAGCTATTGAGGTATAACCTCACCCTCCCCTTGGGGTCAGACTAGAACTTGCTCATGTTCATTCTTCACGGGTCACAAGCAGAGATGAGGTATGAGTCTCTAAAGCCAAAGATTTCTTAGCAACCTGTGAAAATGGAATTGGTCTACTGGAGATAGAAACATTTCTTCTGTAAAATTGTGAAGGCAGCACACAGTGAATGGCACTTGCAGTTAAATTACACACATCAGTGGTGAAAAAAGTAGATATAATCTCATGAATGAGTTGATACGTAGTATTCTGTTGAGTATTTTTAGTCAGTATTTTTGTTGAAACCAGGTGTAAAACTGATCCGGAGAAAGTTATAATTTTAAAGATTTACACATTTTTCCATGTTTCAGACCCACTCCTGATGTTGGCTAAAAATGCTGATGTGAACTGACAGCTGTTAGTTCAGGTCATCAGACTTGTGCTTAAAAGACCAAAATACAGATGCAAAAATGTGTCTGCATTACAATTATGTGCAACTGCAGAGCATCCTGGGGTTATATCTGAGTCAAAAAAACAAGGTTATATCTGAGTCCAATTCAGTTGCACATTTTGGGGAAAATGTCATATTGCGCTTATCAAGATCATAATTGCGATATTATAAACAAGTGGTGTCATGAGTCACCGTCACCATCACCTGATCTCCATGTTGCCACTGCACACTAGAAAGTGCTCTGCAGGCACATGGCAGGGCTCAAAAGGGAAGAGCGACATTTAGCTTTTAGAGAGGTTTTGGCTGGAATGGAGGTCGGTGGTCATGTCATGTTTACAAAGCTCCCATGATTCCAGAAAAATGAGAAAACCCTACATTTGACACCACTTTGAAAACTATATCCTAAAGGAATGTAACAAGGGGTGCAGTAAACATTTACACCTCACAGGTGTTTGACAGGTTTTTGGAACAGTGGGCTGTGAATATTAAAGATAAAATTCTTCATTTTCACAGCTTACGTTTCCAAAATTTAGTTTTTTACAGATATGCTGGTTTAGGCTATGTTCACATCAGCATTGTTGAAAACCGATATGTCCGCTATTGATAAATAACGGAGGTCACTCATGATGGATATGACACAGAGGTTAACAGAAGTAAAACATGCTAGTAGCCATAACCGATGAAAGAATGGATAAAAACTGAGTATAATGGAGTTACTTTGCAAATAAAAAAAACTTATACTCTGCTGGATTGAAAAAAAAAGTGGAGTAAAAAGAGCCTTTTGTGTATCAGTTGCTGATTTTAGCTTCAAAATACTGATGCAAAACACTGACCAAATCTGTAATGCACGAATAAAGTACTGTATGAAGTAGCCTGTTCTTGCTCTCTCTATGACCACAGCATGTGAGAATTACTTCAATGATTCACCTTTTATATACAGGCTTGCTCCTTTCCCCTGGTTTCATCATTCAAGCAAACCTTAAGGGCGCATCATTATCTCAACCACAAGTCATGGTTAAACAATGTGACTGATTGACCATGACATCACGCACCAAACTATAAATAAACAGTGGCTAATGGGTAGGTGCTCTCGCAGAACAAAGAAAAGACAACATATGAAATCATTTAAGGCAATTTTGTTATTCTAATAACAGGAAAAAAGATTACTACATCTATAATATATGTTGACAGTTGTATTACAGGTATCTTCTAATATGTAAAAATGCATTGTTAACAAGTCAGATGTAGAGCATAGCACTTCATGTATTGTATGTATGTATTGCATGTGTGAATAGCAGTGAATAGCATTACACATGTTTAAGTACAAACATTTGTTTTCTGTCATCGCCACCTAGGTTTATTGAGTATAACTATCAGCTGGGAATTATGGGATATGTAGACAACTTCTCTGTACAAACCCTCCTTGCTAAGAAGTACAGGTCAACCCAGTGTTGGTCCCAGATACCTTCATTCCATCATGATTCTAAGGGGTGTATTCTTCAGCTGTACAAAACATGTACATAGTGTGGTGGCCCAGTACAGCAGTTGCACCCCTGTACCCTAGCTGCCCTGTCCGGCAGACTCCATCCAGTGACCCCTGCCCCCCCCCCCCCCCCCCCCCCCCGCACCTGTGCTTTGTGTATTTATTTCTATACCTGTTATATAGTGTATTGTACATAAAATGTTTTATGCCTTTAAGTACTGTTGTCATGTGATTGTGACCAGGAAAGTAACCAGTGACCATGTGACCTACAGGGTGACCTATGGGACCCCTCCTAGTCTCCCCCATATAAGCCCTGAGAAGGGACTAGTTCGCTCTCTTGGAGCTCTGCTCTAGTTCCTGCTTAGCTGTGTGCAGCAAGATCAAGTCCTAGGTGTGTGTCTGGAGTCCAGAGGAGGCCAAAGTCTACTACGCAGCCACGGGTTCTCAAGTCCATTGCCCCACAGGTCAAGTCAAAACCTGGTAAGCTACAAATGGGGTATAATCAGTCTCAGTCGGGTCAGTCCAAATCAATCTGTCTAAAGTCAGCGTGGCCTTGCATCAAATTGTCCAAGTCCACTATAAGTCCCAGCAAGCCCTGTGGTCTCTGAAGTCACTGGTCACCTCTTTGGGCCCAGCCAAGCTGTATAGACTGTTACACCTTGCTGACTCAGTAAAGCTGCCGTTGTTCCGTAACTTGGCGTCTGAGTCTTTATTTGCTCCCGTGCCTAGCCCAGGATACAGCGGCCTACCTTCGGGTGGTGAAGCGGTTAAACCACGCCCTGGCATCACGAACACAAGGGGTTAATGCCATCTGCCTCTTGGGTAATTCCATCTGCCCTGCATCACACCCTCACCACAACTTTTGGCGCCCTACGAACAGGCTACGGGTGTGCACCTTATGCAAATAGTATCCCGCCCCCCCAGTCTGAACTGTGTCCAGTATTACAGAGTAAAACACACGAGTGAGAGACAAAAATTGCGCCAGAAAGTGTATGGGACTTTGTCAGTAAAAAATGTTTAATCTGAGGTGCTTGTGAAATAGAGGGGGAGGTGAAGAAAAGACTGTTATCTGCCATTGTGAACTGTGCAGAGTCTGTACCTGAAAGAGTTAATCTGGTCCGGTGTTTCACTCGTGAGCGGTTGCAGCTCCGCCCCGTCAGTCCCCAGCGTTGACACCTCTTCAATACAGCGAGGAGGAACCAAAGAGCCGCCCTGTGTTGCACAGGGGAGGATTTTGCTGACCGGACCAAAACTGGAAGTTCCCTGGGTGCAGCCATATTGGAGGCTCCGGCTGCTGTGCTCATCTCCGGCTGGCAATCACAAAGTCCATGCTGCATCACAGACTCTGCAAACACCAACGATCATCAGTACCCAATCTCCGATGCCCGAATCTGTCATTACTGTCACGTTACTGTCTGCAAGTCTGGTTGCAAGACTGTTTATCACAGGGTACCTGAAAAATAGAGGGGGAGTGTTCACTGTAATTCCCCATCAGTCAAAGAACTATTGCAGCACTTCAACAGCCATCTTAAAGGGGCATGCACCATATTCTTCTTAAAGCGACAGCGCACTCAAAAAGCAACGGGATGTCTGAACCCAGCACCACAGATCAACCGGGCGCCAGCGCCCTTCATCTCTATGGTCATCACCTGCTTCATCTCTCATGGTCATCACCTGCTCCAGTAGCCAGGGTCCTGCCCCCCTTGCCTCCAGTTAACATCAACGGTCCTTGTGTTCCAGCGTCTGCACCGGTATTCATGGGGAACCCTGTCCTCCCTACCTATAATGGAGACCTCTTCACCCTGAGGGATTTCAAAGACAGGATCCAGAGTTTGATTGTCTTTTACACTTTCCCTCCTGATCAACAGGTGCAGCTGCTAACAGGACAACTTTAGGGACCGGCACTAGAGGAAGTCCGCACCTGGCCAGCATCTAAGAAGGTGATGGTGGAGCAGATCTTTTAAGGACTGTACCAGGTATTTGAGTCACATTCTCCATCGGAGTTACGTCTCTGGCTGTATGAAAGGTGACAAAAGCCAGGTGAGACCTTGAGAGCGTATGCTGTTGCCCTACAGAATGCCCTAGAGACTGTCCAAAAATGAGATGGTATAACTCCCGAACAGGGCAACAAGGTGTTAAGGGACAGGTTAATTGATGGAGCCCATAACAAGTGGGACAAGGCCCAATTAACCTCTTAAGGACCAAGGACGTACAGGTACGTCCTGAGTCCTTTCCCTTTCTATAACGTAGGGCCACGGCATGGCCCGCGTCATAGCGGGTCGGGCCCGGCCTCTAACAATGGCCGGGACCCGTGGCTAATAACGCACAGCACTCATCGCGGTGCCGCGCTATTAACCCTTTAGACGCGGCATTCAAAGTTGAACGCCGCGTCTAAAGTGAAAGTAAAGCAATGCTGGTTAGCTCAGGGAGCTGTTTGTCACGGCATCCCGAACAGCTTACAAGACAGGCGGAGGATCCCTACCTGCCTCCATGATGTCCGTTCGCCGAATGACTGCTCAGTGCCTGAGATCCAGGCATGAGCACTCAAGCGGCAGAATCATTGATCACTGGTTTCCTATGAGAAACCAGTGATCAATGTAAAAGATCAGTGTGTGCAGTGTTATAGTCCCCTATGAAAGCTATAACATTGCAAAAAAAAGTGAATAAAGATCATTTAACCCCTCCCCTAATAAAAGTTTGAATCACCCCCTTTTCCCATAAAAAAAAGAACATTGTAAATAAAAATAAACATATGTGGTATCACCGCGTGCGGAAATGTCCGATTTATAAAAATATATAATTAATTAAACCGCATGGTCAATGGCGTACGTGCAAAAAAATTCCAAAGTCCAAAATAGTGTATTTTTGGTCACTTTTTATATCATGAAAAAATGAATAAAAAGCGATCAATACCAAAATATTACTGCTAAAAACTTCAGATCACAGCACAAAAAATGAGCCCTCATACCGCCCCATACGCGGAAAAATAAAAAAGTTACAGGGGTCAGAAGATGACAATTTTAAACAAAGAAATTTTCCTACATGTAGTTCTGATTTTTTTCAGAAGTACGACAAAATCCAACCTATATAAGTAGGGTAACATTTTAATCGTATGGACCTACTGTTACGCCGAGCGCTCCGGGTCCCCGCTCCTCCCCGGAGCGCTCGCTACACTCCTCTCACTGCAGCGCTCCGGGCCCGGGGCGCTGCGATACCGCCTCTGGCCGGGATGCGATTCGCGATGCGGGTAGCGCCCGCTCGCGATGCGCACCCCGGCTCCCGTACCTGACTCGCTCTCCGTCAGTTCTGTCCCGGCGCGCGCGGCCCCGCTCCCTAGGGCGCGCGCGCGCCGGGTCTCTGCGATTTAAAGGGCCACTGCGCCGCTGATTGGCGCAGTGGTTCCAATTAGTGTTTACACCTGTGCACTTCCCTATATCACCTCACTTCCCCTTCACTCCCTCGCCGGATCTTGTTGCCTTAGTGCCAGTGAAAGCGTTTCCTTGTGTGTTCCTAGCCTGTGTTCCAGACCTCCTGCCGTTGCCCCTGACTACGATCCTTGCTGCCTGCCCCGACCTTCTGCTACGTCCGACCTTGCTTCTGTCTACTCCCTTGTACCGCGCCTATCTTCAGCAGCCAGAGAGGTTGAGCCGTTGCTGGGGGATACGACCTGGTCACTACCGCCGCAGCAAGACCATCCCGCTTTGCGGCGGGCTCTGGTGAAAACCAGTAGTGACTTAGAACCGATCCTCTAGCACGGTCCACGCCAATCCCTCTCTGGCACAGAGGATCCACTACCTGCCAGCCGGCATCGTGACAGTAGATCCGGCCATGGATCCCGCTGAAGTTCCTCTGCCAGTTGTCGCTGACCTCACCACGGTGGTCGCCCAGCAGTCACAACAGATTGCGCAACAAGGCCAACAGCTGTCTCAACTGACTGTTATGCTACAACAGTTACTACCACAGCTCCAGCAACCATCTCCTCCGCCAGCTCCTGTACCTCCTCCGCAGCGAGTGGCCGCTTCTGGACTACGACTATCCTTGCCGGATAAATTTGATGGGGACTCTAAGCTTTGCCGTGGCTTCCTTTCCCAATGTTCATTACACTTGGAGATGATGTCGGACCAGTTCCCCACTGAAAGGTCTAAGGTGGCTTTCGTAGTCAGCCTGCTGTCTGGAAAAGCCCTGGCTTGGGCCACACCGCTCTGGGACCGCAATGACCCCGTCACTGCCTCTGTACACTCCTTCTTCTCGGAAATTCGAAGTGTCTTTGAAGAACCTGCCCGAGCCTCTTCTGCTGAGACTGCCCTGTTGAACCTGGTCCAGGGTAATTCTTCCGTTGGCGAGTATGCCGTACAATTCCGTACTCTTGCTTCTGAATTATCCTGGAACAATGAGGCCCTCTGCGCGACCTTTAAAAAAGGCCTATCCAGCAACATTAAAGATGTTCTGGCCGCACGAGAAATGCCGATCCCAAGTCTTGGCCTCCTCAAGCGGAAGACGCCTTTAAACGACTCAAGTCCGCCTTCTCTTCGGCTCCCGTGCTCTCCAGACCTGACCCATCTAGACCCTTCCTATTGGAGGTTGATGCCTCCTCAGTGGGAGCTGGAGCTGTCCTTCTACAAAAAAACTCTTCCGGGCATGCTGTTACTTGTGGGTTTTTTTCTAGGACCTTCTCTCCGGCGGAGAGGAACTACTCCATCGGGGATCGAGAGCTTCTAGCCATTAAATTAGCACTTGAGGAATGGAGGCATCTGCTGGAGGGATCAAGATTTCCAGTTATTATTTACACCGATCACAAGAACCTCTCATACCTCGAGTCTGCCCAACGGCTGAATCCTCGTCAGGCCAGGTGGTCTCTGTTCTTTGCCCGATTTAATTTTGAAATTCACTTTCGGCCTGCTGATAAGAACATTAGGGCCGATGCTCTCTCTCGTTCCTCAGATGCTTCTGAAATTGAACTCTCTCCTCAACACATCATTCCTCCCGACTGCCTGATTTCCACTTCTCCAGCCTCCATCAGGCAAACTCCACCAGGAAAGACCTTTGTTTCTCCACGCCAACGCCTCGGAATCCTCAAATGGGGTCACTCCTCCCATCTCGCAGGTCATGCGGGCATCAAGAAATCTGTGCAACTCATCTCTCGCTTCTATTGGTGGCCGACTCTAGAGACTGATGTGGTGGACTTTGTGCGAGCCTGCACTATCTGTGCCCGGGATAAGACTCCTCGCCAGAAGCCCGCTGGTTTTCTTCTTCCTCTGCCTGTTCCCGAACAACCTTGGTCTCTGATTGGTATGGATTTTATTACTGACTTACCCCCATCCCATGGCAACACTGTTATTTGGGTGGTCGTTGATCGATTCTCCAAAATGGCACATTTCATCCCTCTTCCTGGTCTTCCTTCAGCGCCTCAGTTGGCTAAACAATTTTTTGTACACATTTTTCGTCTTCACGGGTTGCCTACGCAGATCGTCTCGGATAGAGGCGTCCAATTTGTGTCTAAATTCTGGAGGGCTCTCTGTAAACAACTCAAGATTAAATTAAATTTTTCTTCTGCATACCATCCTCAATCCAATGGACAAGTAGAAAGAATTAACCAGATCTTGGGTGACTATTTACGACATTTTGTTTCCTCCCGCCAGGATGACTGGGCAGATCTTCTACCTTGGGCCGAATTCTCGTATAATTTCAGAATCTCTGAATCTTCCTCCAAATCCCCGTTTTTCGTGGTGTACGGCCGTCACCCTCTTCCCCCCCTCCCTACCCCCTTGCCCTCTGGTCTGCCCGCTGTGGATGAAATTTCTCGTGATCTCTCCATCATATGGAGAGAGACCCAAAATTCTCTCTTACAGGCTTCTTCACGCATGAAGAGATTCGCGGATAAGAAAAGAAGAGCTCCTCCCATTTTTTCCCCTGGAGACAAGGTATGGCTCTCCGCCAAATATGTCCGCTTCCGTGTCCCTAGCTATAAGTTGGGACCACGCTATCTTGGTCCTTTCAAGATTTTGCGCCAGATTAATCCTGTCTCTTACAAACTTCTTCTTCCTCCTTCTCTTCGTATTCCTAATGCCTTTCATGTTTCTCTTCTTAAACCACTTATCATTAACCGTTTCTCTCCCAAATCTGTTCCCCCCACTCCTGTCTCCGGCTCCTCGGACATCTTCTCCGTCAAGGAAATTTTGGCATCTAAAAAGGTCAGAGGGAAAACCTTCTTTTTAGTGGATTGGGAGGGTTGTGGTCCTGAAGAGAGGTCCTGGGAACCTGAGGACAATATCCTGGACAAAAGTCTGGTCCTCAGGTTCTCAGGCTCCAAGAAGAGGGGGAGACCCAAGGGGGGGGGTACTGTTACGCCGAGCGCTCCGGGTCCCCGCTCCTCCCCGGAGCGCTCGCTACACTCCTCTCACTGCAGCGCTCCGGGCCCGGGGCGCTGCGATACCGCCTCTGGCCGGGATGCGATTCGCGATGCGGGTAGCGCCCGCTCGCGATGCGCACCCCGGCTCCCGTACCTGACTCGCTCTCCGTCAGTTCTGTCCCGGCGCGCGCGGCCCCGCTCCCTAGGGCGCGCGCGCGCCGGGTCTCTGCGATTTAAAGGGCCACTGCGCCGCTGATTGGCGCAGTGGTTCCAATTAGTGTTTACACCTGTGCACTTCCCTATATCACCTCACTTCCCCTTCACTCCCTCGCCGGATCTTGTTGCCTTAGTGCCAGTGAAAGCGTTTCCTTGTGTGTTCCTAGCCTGTGTTCCAGACCTCCTGCCGTTGCCCCTGACTACGATCCTTGCTGCCTGCCCCGACCTTCTGCTACGTCCGACCTTGCTTCTGTCTACTCCCTTGTACCGCGCCTATCTTCAGCAGCCAGAGAGGTTGAGCCGTTGCTGGGGGATACGACCTGGTCACTACCGCCGCAGCAAGACCATCCCGCTTTGCGGCGGGCTCTGGTGAAAACCAGTAGTGACTTAGAACCGATCCTCTAGCACGGTCCACGCCAATCCCTCTCTGGCACAGAGGATCCACTACCTGCCAGCCGGCATCGTGACACCTACAGAATAAAGATAAAGTGTCATTTTAACTGAATAATTTACAGCGTAGAAACAGAATCCCCCAAATTTACAAAATGGCGTTTTTTTTTTTCAATTTTGTCTCACGATGATTTTTTCCCCCATTTCGCCATAGATATTTGGGTAAAATTACTGATGTCATTACAAAGTAGAATTGGTGGCGCAAAAAATAAACAATCATATGGATTTTTAGGTGCAAAATTTAAAGAGTTATGATTTTTTAAAGGTAAGGAGGAAAAAAATGAAAGTGCAAAAACGGAAAAAGCCCCGATCCTTAACCCCTTAAGGACTCAGGGTTTTTCCGTTTTTGCACTTTCGTTTTTTCCTCCTTACCTTTTAAAAAATCATATCCCTTTCAATTTTCCACCTAAAAATCCATATTATGGCTTATTTTTTTGCGTCGCCAATTCTACTTTGCAGTGACATTAGTCATTTTATCCAAATATCTACGGCGAAATGGGGAAAAAAATCATTGTGCGACAAAATCGGGGGGCTTCCGTTTCTACGCAGTGCATATTTCGGTAAAAATTACACCTTATCATTATTCTGTAGGTCCATACGGTTAAAATGATACCCTACTTATATAGGTTTAATTTTGTCGCACTTCTAGAAAAAATCATAACTACATGCAGGAAAATTTATACGTTTAAAAATGTCATCTTCTGACCCCTATAACTTTTTTATTTTTCCACATACAGGGCGGTATGAGGACTCATTTTTTGCGCCGTGATCTGAAGTTTTTATTGGTATGATTTTTGTTTTGATCTGACTTTTTGATCAATTTTTATTAATTTTTTAATGGTATAAAAAGTGACCAAAAATGCGCTTTTTTTGACTTTGGAATTTTTTTGCGTGTACGCCATTGACCGTGCGGTTTAATTAATGATATATTTTTATAGTTCGGACATTTACGCACGCGGTGATACCACATATGTTTATTTATTTATTTTTTTTACACTGTTTTTTTTTTTTATGGGAAAAGGGGGGTGATTCAAACTTTTATTAGGGAAGGGGTTAAATGACCTTTATTAACACTTTTTTTTAAAAAAAAAATTTGCAGTGTTATAGGTCCCATAGGGACCTATAACACTGCACACACTGATCTTTTACACAGATCACAGGCGTGTATTAACACGCCTGTGATCAGTGTTTTCGGCGCTTGACTGCTCCTGCCTGGATCTCAGGCACGGAGCAGTCATTCGCCGACCGGACACCGAGGAGGCAGGTAGGGGCCCTCCCAGTGTCCTGTCAGCTGTTCGGGACGCCGCGATTTCACCGCGGCGGTCCCGAACAGCCCGACTGAGCAGCCGGGTCACTTTCACTTTAGAAGCGGCGGTCAGCTTTGACCGCCGCTTCTAAAGGGTTAATACCGCACATCGCCGCGATCGGCGATGTGTGGTATTAGCCGCGGGTCCCGGCCGACGCGGACCGACGCCGGGACCGACGCGATATGATGCGGGATCGCGGCGCGATCCCGCTTCATATCGCGGGAGCCAGCGCAGGACGTAAATATACGTCCTGAGTCGTTAAGGGTTAAGAATGTTAGCAGTCTAAAACCCCAACATGTCATTCCCTGCTTTTAAGTTTTTTCAAATTGCAGTTTTTATTAACAGTTTGACATTTTACAAAACATGCACAAAATAAAGATGTAAAATTCATCCAAAGGGGTCAAGGACCCAAATACAAGCGGTTAAATGGCATATAAATGAGTATGAAAGAAGCCATACCAGGCCAGCATGAATAATATAGCAGTACAATGTCCCCTCGGGGGTCGCTATAAAGCCTTAATGCCAGATTTATCAAAAACATTAGCAGGAGTTCTGCAACCAGATATTAAACATAGAAACACTAGCCGGAAGGGCCACAAACAAAGGGAGGAAGGGGGAGAGGAACAAAATGGGACCACGACAACCAACAAAAAGATGGTCCACAAAACCAAGGGGGGAAGGGAAAAGTAAAGAATGGAAGAAGGAAAAGAAAAGAGAAGCAGAGGGGATCAAGGAGGCTGCGGGTCAGACAAACGGTCCCATGATTCCCAGACAGAGAGAAACATGGGGAGAGAATTGTTTAAAGAGGCCGTGAGAGATTCCAGAGAATGGATCTCACGTATATGTGCCAATAAATCAGTTTCAGTAGGAGGGAGAGGCCTCTTCCAATATTTGGCAATAAGGGTCTTAGCGGCCATAGCAATATGCATGAGGAGTTTAAAGGGTTTCTCGGACAGAGCACAATAGGATAAGTGTAAAAGATAAACAAGGGGGTCCAAGGGAACAGAAACACCAAAGACTTCAATCAGTAAACCTTGGACCATTTTCCAGTACTCCACTATAAGGGGGCAGGACCAGAAAATGTGGAAAACCGATCCCAGTCCAATCCTATAGCACCAGCACTGAGGGGGGTATTGGGGTTCAGTTTATTTAGCAACTCCGGGATATGATACCACTCCATAAGCATTTTGTATTGGGTCTCCTTGTATGCCCGCTCCCAGATGACACGCCATTGAGGAAGGGAAATAGTGGTGTTTAAAACAGCTTCTCAGTGACCCATATAGCGGTGTGAGGGAGGGTCACTATCTGGAAGAGGAAGAAGAAGAGAGTTGATATGAGAGAGAAATCCCCTCGACTGAGGTCCACCACAGCATCATTGTTCAAAGGATGAGGGCATTGGGGTGTTTCGGGGCTAACCACAGCTTCTCCAGCTCCATCCAGCGACTATACACATGGTATATGGACCACGCCACAAGATGGCGCAAGTGAGCTGCTTAGTAGAATTTTGTCACAACAGGAACCGCTAACCCCCCCCCTCATGATCTGCTAGCCATCATAACCGACATTGGGATACGATGCCTCTTACCATCCCAGATAAACCAAAAAAATGGCCGACTGAAAAGAACTAAGGGCAGACAGGGGAACACGAACCGGCAGCATCTCAAAAAAATACAGCAGCTTAAGAAGTATTGTAATTTTTAACTGCCGCAATACGTCTAAATTATATATACTGGGAATGCCACTGCTCCATAAGAGCCCTGAGTTCACGGAAACAGGGATGGGAATTAGGATAGAGCAAAGAATAGCGTGAGGTGATGTTAACCCCCAGATAATTCATTGCAAAAGAAGACCACTTAAAAGAGTAATTAGCATGCAATAGATTAGATAAGGACAGAGGAAGGTTCAAGGGAAGTGCCTCAGTTTTGGAAAGATTAACCATATTGCCAGAAACTACACCATAAGCGTGAAGAACCCTATAAAGACTAGGAAGAGAAAGCAAAGGACGTGAGAGAGTAAGCAAAACATCATCAGCAAATAAGCTAATCTTAAATTCCCTATCATGAAGGGAGATCCCTGTAATATCCGGATCCCCCCGGATCAGGGCGGCAAGAGGCTCAATACACAATGTAAAGATCAGGGGGGATAACGGACAACCCTGACGGGTACCATTAAATAAAGGAAAGGTAGGGGAGGGGGCATGAGGAAGTTTAAGAGAGGCAGTAGGAGAGGAGTAAAGACCCCGCAATGCAGTAAGAAAATTACTGGTCATACCAAACTTCTGGAGAGTGGCAAAAAGAAATGGCCTTTTCTGCATCCAAACTAAGAATCAACGCTTGTTGAGACCTCCGATTGATCAAATCAACAAGACCCACTACTCTTCTATTGTTATCACTTCCCTGACGGCAAGGTATAAACTGAACCTGATCCTTATGGATAAGGGAAGGAATGAGCAAAGACAGACAGCTAAGGCTGCTTTCACACTATGAAATAGTTCCGTTTAGGAACTTCCGTCACCAGTTCCGTCACTACAGCTGCGAAACCTGGCCATTACAAAACCCCTGACGGCCGTGACTAAATTGCATTGCAGCCTATGGGGTTTTGTAACTGCCCGTTTGCACCCGCATATGCCCGTAATTCATTACGGACGTTATACAGTGACGGGACATCGTGGCGGGAAAATTACTGCATGCAGTTTGAACCCCTGTGCAAATCACCAATTTAGCCCTCAAATGTACATAGTGCGCTCTCACTTCTGAGCCTTGTTGTGCATCCGCAGAACATTTTACGCTCACATATGGGGTATTTCCGTACTCAGGAGAAATTGCGTTAAAAAATTTTGGGGGTCTTTTTTTCCTTTTAACGCTTGTGAAAATAAAAAGTATGCAATATGTTTCCCTTGGTACCTGACCTATGCTGGCGTTGCGGTTTTGGGAGACACAATGACACACATATGGTGGTCTTGTCCTGCACTATCACAGTTCTGGGCGGTGGTGGTGTCGCGCATTCGGACAGTCTCTGGTGTTGCCTACCCCAATGACCCGAAAGTTGTTATTCACTATGCTCCCTGTGTCCCGTAAATCTCCGTCTAAGGTTCTTGCTCACTTTATGCTCATGGCGGCTCGCACCGTGATCCCCAGGAAATGGAAATCTAGGGACCCTCCGACCTTGTCGGATTGGTATGGGGAAATCTTGTTTCTATGTAGAATGGAGGAACTTATGGCAGACTCCTCAGGCCGCAACAACAGGTTTGCCTCCATCTGGCAGCCTTGGCTGGCCTTTTTGGAGACGCCCCTTTACAGGCAACAGTAACAACTATGATATTAAGACTTAAGTTCATTTGGACACCCATCCTGGTATGTGGCTGGAGGTGGCCGCGGGGGGAGGCGAACGGAGGATAGCCCGACGGGCAGCGTAGTTATGGAGGAGTGCAGGTTAGTACTCCTTTGTACACTACATCTTTGTTTTCCCTCTATTCTCTACCCCCTTTGCCTTACCCTCTACTCTTCCCGCCTTAGCCCCCCCCTTTCCCTCTTCCCTCCTTCATCTCTACTCTTCTGCCCCTCACATCCCAAATGTTTTTCTTGTTATGGTCAGCCTTATGCAATTACGACAGCTTCTGATTACTATGTACTACTGGGAGGCAATACGCTCCTGTACTATATGTTGGATGTGTCTTTTACTTTGGTACGCTGCTTTCAGTTTTGGTCCTACCTCATGTATGCTGTTTACCTAGCTACTCTTGTTTACTGCTAGATGTTGATGATTGTACTAGGCTGCTGACTATTCCTATGTTATTTGTTTTACGATTTGGTTTAATAAAAATGTTTATGATAAAAAAAGATTTCTTATATATATATATATATATATATATTTTATTTTTTTTCTATTACATATAACTTTTATGGAGTAACATATGGCATTATTTTATTTATCAAATAGTGATCGTAGATTGGATACTTAAATTTTGAATTGAATACAAACACTATAAAAAAATAAATAAAAAAAATCTACAAAAAAGTAAATAAATAAAAAGTATGGGGCAACACCAGCATGTTAGTGTAAATTTTTTCATGTTTTTTACACTAACAAGCTGGTGTAGCCCCCAACTTTTCCTTTTCATAAGGGGTAAAGGAGAAAACCCCCCCAAAAAATTTGTAGTGCAATTTCTCCCGAGTACGGAGATACCCCATATGTGGCCCTAAACTGTTTCCTTGAAATACGACAGGGCTCTGAAGTGAGAGAGCGCCATGCGCATTTGAGGACTAAATTAGGGTGTTACGCCGAGCGCTCCGGGTCCCTGCTCCTCCCCGGAGCGCTCGCGGCGTTCTCTCTGCAGCGCCCCGGTCATACCCGCTGACCGGGAGCGCTGCACTGACATTCGCGATGGGGATGCGATTCGCATAGCGGGACGCGCCCGCTCGCGAATCGCATCCCAAGCCACTTACCCGTCCCGGTCCCCGGCTGTCATGTTCTGGCGCGCGCGGCTCCGCTCTCTAGGGCGCGCACGCTCCAGCTCTCTAAGATTTAAAGGGCCAGTGCACCAGTGATTGGTGCCTGGCCCAATCAGTCTAATTAGCTTCCACCTGCTCCCTGTCCATATAACCTCACTTCCCCTTTCCTTCCTTGCCGGATCTTGTTGCCTTGTGCCAGAGAATGCGTTTAATGTTGTCCAAAGCCTGTGTTCCAGACCTTCTGCTATTGTTATTGACTATGAACCTTGCCGCCTGCCCCTGACCTTCTGCTACGTCTGACCTTGCCTCTGCCTAGTCCTTCTGTCCCACGCCTTCTCAGCAGTCAGCGAGGTTGAGCCGTTGCCGGTGGATACGACCTGGTTGCTACCGCCGCAGCAAGACCATCCCGCTTTGCGGCGGGCTCTGGTGAAAACCAGTAGCAACCCTAGAACCGGTCCACCGACACGGTCCATGCCAATCCCTCGCTGACACAGAGGATCCACATCCAGCTAGCCGAATCATAACATAGGGATTGCATAGGGATGGACATAGGGGTATTCTACGTCAGTGATTCCCAAACAGGGTGCCTCCAGCTGTTGCTAAACTCCCAGCATGCCTGGACAGTCAGTGGCTGTCCAGAAATGTTGGGAATTGTTGTTTTGCAACAGCCGGAGGCTCCGTTTTGGAAACACTGCCATACAATACGTTTTAAATTTTTATTGGGGGACAGTGTAAGGGGGTGTATATGTAGTGTTTTACCCTTTATTATGTGTTAGTGTAGTGTAGTGTTTTAAGGGTACATTCGCACTGGCGGGTTACGGTGAGTTTCCCGCTAGGAGTTTGCGCTGCGGCGAAAAATTAGCTGCAGCCCAAACTTGAAGCAAGAAACTTACTGTAAACCTGCCCGTGTGAATGTACCCTGTACGTTCACATGGGGGGGCAAACCTCCAGCTGTTTCAAAACTACAACTCCCAGCATGTACTGACAGACCGTGGATGCCGAGTAGTTGTAGTTGTGCAACAGCTGGAGGCACACTGGTTGGAAAACCTTCAGTTAGGTTCTGTTATCTAACTCAGTATTTTCCAACCAGTGTGCCTCCAGCTGTTGCAAAACTACAACTCCCAGCATGTACTGATCGCCGAAGGGCATGCTGGGAGATGTAGTTATGCAACAGCTGGAGGCTACGCAACTACAACTCCCAACATGCCGAGACAGCTGTTTGGGCATGCTGGGATTTGCAGTTTTGCAACATCTGGAGGGCTACAGTTTTAGAGAACACTGCAAAGTGATCTCCAAACTGTGACCCTCCAGATGTTGCAAAACTACAAATCCCAGCATGCCCGGACAGCAAACAGCTGTTTGGGCATGCTAGGAGTTGTAGTTTTGCAAGATCTGGAGGGATACAGTTTAGAGACCACTAGATAGTGGTCTCAAACTGTAGCCCTCCAGCTGTTGCAAAACTACATATTCCAGCATGCCCAAACAGCTGTCTGGGCATACTGGGACTTATAGCTTTGCAACATCTGGAGGGCTACAGTTAGAGACCACTATCTAGTGGTCTCAGACTGTAGTCTCCAGATGTCGCTAGGCAACTCACCGGCTTCTGTAGGATCCAGCCGCACGACATCGCCGCCCGCCGATCTCCGTCGCCCGCCGCCTCCGGATCGGTAAGTGGATCTTCGGCGCCCGGTCCTGTGTCGTTTCCCCGTCCTGCCCCGCCTAAGTTAACCCCCGCCACCTCACTCCTATCGCTTCAGGGGGATTGGAGGTGTCATGGACACCCACGATCCCCCTTCTATTCCGTGTCACCATGGACCCGTAATGACCCGGAATTGCGCAAATCGCAAGTGTGATTTCACTTGCCATTTGCCGCGATCGCCGACATGGGGGGGGGTCTAATGATCCCCCTGGGCGTTTGCACAGGATGCCTGCTGAATGATTTCAGCAGGCATCCCAGTCCGATCCCCGCCCAGTGCGTGTCGGGGGCCGGAATTCTCCATGATGTACGCGTACGTCATGGGCCCTTAAGTACCAGGGTGTCATGACATACGCGTACGTCAAGGGTCCTTAAGGGGTTAAGGACCTCCAGGAGCTCCTCATTAGTAATGGGAGCATTAAGAACCTCACGGTCCGCCCCCGACAATGTCGGTAAACCACATCGTGAGGGATAAGCATCTAGATCACCTTCACGATGCACCGGGTCAGGCGGAAGCTGAGAGGGAAGAGAATATAGACCAGAGTAATAGTCAACTAGAAGACGAAAAACATCAGCCAGATGATAATGAAGAACCCCAGAAGAGTCTTTTAGAGCTGAGGGAGACTGGGTGACCACTTTATCACCTTTTTCATAAAAACGCTGTTTAGCATACAATTGTCGCTCCACATGATGGAGAGCAAGATCACCCAATTGAGCCCTAGCAGTCACCAGTTGTCTCAGCAACGAGAGAGAGGGAGAAGACAGTAAAAAGAGCTTCCAGTCGAGCAATTTGCACCTTAAGATCCCTGGAGCGAGCCAGAGCATCACGCTTAAGTCTAGCGCCCAGGGCAATACAATGGCCCCAGACAACTGCCTTGTGAGCTTCCCAGGGAACTGCAAGAGAGGACACCGATGCTTCATTGTTAGCAAAATAATTAGTCATGCACATCTGGATCGATTCCAGGGAGGGCAAGGACTTAAGTAAAGAGTCATTAAGACGCCAGTGGCAGCTACAAAAAAAGAAGGGGAAGTGGAAAAAGAAAGAAGAACAGGGCAGTGGTCAGACCAAGAAATAGGCTCCAGAGAGGCATGGAAAAGCAGACATACCATGGGAAGATTACTGAAAATAGTCAATAAAGGTATGTAGTTTATGGGGATGGGAATAAAAACTAAAAGAGCGATCCGTCGGGTGGTTAATCCGCCAAAGATCATACAAAGATGAGGTCCTGATAACCCAGCAAAAGCAAAGCTAGGCGCAATTGAGCGGGAGCAGGGGGCAGCAGTAAGGGAGAGGCGGTCTAGTGAAGGAGAGAAAACAAGATTAAAATCCCCGCAAAGAAGCCAGGCAGAAGAGCGATATCTATGGAGTTTAGCAAACACCCTGTGTAAGAATGGAATCTGAGAAGTATTAGGAGCATAACGATTACACAGCAAGAGCGATACCCCCCTTAAGACACCCTCCACCACCACAAAACGCCCCTGGGGATCAAGGAAAGAAGAGGAAACCTGAAGCGGGCAAAATCTAGAGACAAGAATAGTAACCTGTCTAACAGAATTAGCAGAGAAAACCTGTGGATAAAGATGATGAAGAAACTGAAAGGATCCAGAACAGTCAAAGTGTGTCTCCTGAAGGAAAACAATATCGGCCCACAGTGCAACCAGCTAACGCTGCAGTAAACGCCACTTAAGTGGGGAGTTAAGACCCTTAACATTCAGTGAGACACACTTAAAGGGGTCATCCAGGAAAAAAACTTATATCAACTGGCTTCGAAAGATAAACAGATTTGTAAAATCCTTCTATAAAAAAAAAATCTTAATCCTTTCAGTACTTATGAGCTGCTAAAATTGAGCTGTCTAAGTACTCTCTGACGACACTTCTCTCGGGAACTGTCCAGAGTAGAAGCAAATCCCCATAGCAAACCTCTTCTACTCTGTGCAGTTCCCGAGACAAGCAGAGATGTCAGCAGAGAGCACTGTTGCCAGACAGAAAAGAATAACTCAACTTCAGCAGCTGATAATTATTGGAAGGATTAAGATTTTTTAATTGAAGTCATTTACAAATCTGAGACAGAATAAACGAAGAGCACGTACGTGCACTCACCGCTAGGCAGAGACAGTTGGGTCTAGAAGTCCAGTAACGGGGTGCTGGGTCACAGCATAAGCGCTGGTGTATGGCGCTTGCACGTAAGTGCTTGCTTCTTCCGGCCTCTAGTTTACGTCATCGTGCCCAGATGCTTATCATAGGAGAGAACGTGGTGTTACCATAGCAATAGTAGACAACAAGACAGTAAACAACAAGATAGTTGTTTACTATTGCTATGGTAACACCACGTTCTCTCCTATGATAAGCATCCGGGCGCGATGAAGTAAACCAGAGGCCGGAAGAAGCACGCACTTACATGCAAAACTGCCGGCGTAGCCTCCGAGCGCCATACACCAGCACCTATGCTGTGACCCGGCACCCTGTTACCGGACTTCTAGACCCAACTGTCTCAGCCTAGCGTTGAGAGCACATACGTGCTCTTAGTTTATTCTGTATTTGATGCTTTATGCTTGTGTATGTGCACCCCGCAGGAGACACTGATACAGGTCGCCGAGGATCGTTTTGCGAGTCGTAGGAGGTGATATTGCTTTCTGAGTGCTCTCCCCGTTTTCTTGCTTCATTTTGTTGTTTTAATTAACAAATCTGTTTAACTTTCTGGAGCAGTTGATATAAAAAAATATTTTTTTCCTGGAATAGCCCTTTAACCATGGTGGATGAATGAGGAGGAATACAGCCAATGAAGAGATATACTCACAAAAGGATCCCAGAAGTGCCGCTCCAGACCAACAGCAACAGAGACCGCAGACAGAAGTCCTGCTGCAGGAGAGTAAAACCAAAGGACCTAGAGAAAGCGAGAGAGAGAGGGGAAAATAAACAAAAGGATGTCAAGAAGACAAACAAACAACAACACCAACAAATAAAGGGGAGTTAAAACACAGAAGACCGAAGCAAAGAAGGAGAGACAAACAAACAATGACGGGGGGAAAAACAAACTGTCAAGGACCGACCAGGAAACAGGGAGAGTGAGCCCTAAACTGACCCTAAAACCACTCTCCCTGCCTACTTGCCCATCCACCCTAAACGGTGGATCGACAACTGGGCACCGTTCCCTTCCTGCGCTAAAGTACAGTGGCGTAAAAACACATAATATACATAGTTGGTCAGATACCAGAACAGAAACAGAAAACTACTAGACAAACAGACATACCAGACAGAATATAAATATAGGACACTGTTCACAAACAGTTACGAGTACAAAAGGACAAAGAACAGATCAACCAAACAGGATACAAATATAGGACACTGTTCACACTGGGACACAGAACATACAAACTGGACACCCCACTCCAACAAAAGGAGTAGCCATTAATAATAAAGCCAAATAGGCTAATGGCCAGCGGACACACTCCACCGTGTGGACAAAATGACAAAATGCTGACCCAATAGGAAGTGGAAATATAACACATGAAACACTAGACTAGAACTGGATGAGTCTGAATAGACTCCAGAATACCGAGCAATAATATAACATACAGAGCACAGGGTACAAGCTAGACTCAGACACAGTGTGAACACAGACAGAGCAGAAGGAACAAACATAATCCTAAAACCGACTAATGTAACAAAGACTAAAATACAAGGAGCATGCTATATAACCATGGCTAAAAACCCAGATAAAATGACAAGATAAATACAAGGTAAATGCTCAAGCAGACTTAGTCAGAATATAGCACAAACAGACATAGTAGTATTGCACTCAATAACGGTTAAAATAGACACACCCGAGTTTCTCATTTGTTCAGAGCATTAACTATTCCCTACCCAGGTAGAATAGCAAACTGCTCTGAACAAACTAGTGTGTGAATACACACCTAAACAGAAAAATACAAAAACAAATAAACGAACATTACACAAACAGGGAGAACAAATCCAACAGTACACCAGTGGCACAATGGCCAAAGAGGAGACCAGGGAGCATGAAAGGAAGAGGACAATCAAATATCTTAAAAACATTCCTTCTAATGCCATAGCCTCTGAGAGGGAAGTAGAAGAATGCCCAAGGAGGGGAGACATACCAGAACTATAGGGCCCCCGCCCCGAGGCCAAAGCAAAGTAGGTGCCCTAGAACATAGTTTGCTTATCAGTAGCTAAATATAAGAAAAATAAAACACTATAATTCAGAAAGCAAAGTGCTAAACTCAATGAGGAAGGTAGGCAAACAGAATGTCCTGCTGTCAACAGTGGAAAAACATAGTAACTGTCCCAAAGAAGTCTTTCAAGGAGGGTCAAATCGAGCATTTTGGTCGACCCGGGAGGTCTGCTTCAGCCCCGACAGGGCCCGTTTGCCCCTCACAGGTTGCCACACTGGGGGAGAAGGGGGAGTCAGGCCCCAGTTCGCCAGTTGGGGAACCGATAAGTCCAGGGCAGCACAGAAGGACTGCAAATTGCTAAAGGAGCATAGAACAGCAGTGCGTCCATCATGTCGGGCCTGGAGAGAAAAGGTAAGGACCACCGGTAAGGGATTTGAGCCGAGCGCAGGACAGACAACAAGGGCTGCAACATCCGTGTCTTACACAGGGTAATCCAGGAAAGATCTTGGTACAGCTGGTTGGGGGCGCCATCAAAGTCGAAATGTTTAAGTGAACATGCTTTAGCCATAATCCACTCCTTCAGTTGGAAATCAGCTACACAGCATATTACATCCCTAGGAGGACCATTGGTGGGTCAGGGACGAAGGGCCCTGTGAGCACGATCCAATTTTATCTTGTGAGATGGTGACTCGCCCAATATCAGGTTAAAGATGACTTCCAGTGTGACATGAAGGTCTTCTGCCTGGGTACCCCGCAGACCCTAATGTTATTATGTCTACCCCTGTTGTTGAGGTCCTCCACGTGGCTGTACAAATCATTAAGAAAGTCCGACTGGACTGCAATGGTGGTTTGAAGTTGAGCGACATACAGCCATGGCCATAAATGTTGGCACCCCTGAAATTTTTCAAGGAAGAAAATGAAGCATTTGTCACAGAAAAGGATTGCAGTAACATGTTTTGTTATACACATGTTTATTCCCTTTGTGTGTATTGGAAATAAACATAACATAATGAACATAATGTCACACCAAACTCCAAAAATGGGCTGGACAAAATTATTGGCACCCTTTCAAAATTGTGGAAAAATAAGATTGTTTCAAGCATGTGATGCTCCTTTAAACTTACCTGGGGCAAGTAACAGGTGTGGGCAATATAAAAATCACACCTGAAAGCAGATAAAAATGAGAGAAGTTCACTTAGTCTTTGCATTGTGTGCATTGTGTGTGCCACACTAAGCATGGACAACAGAAAGAGGAGAGGAGTGTTACGCCGAGCGCTCCGGGTCCCCGCTCCTCCCCGGAGCGCTCGCTTCACTCCCTCCGCTGCAGCGCTCCGGTCACGTCCTCTGACCCGGGGCGCTGCGATCCTGCTGCCAGCCGGGATGCGATTCGCGATGCGGGTAGCGCCCGCTCGCGATGCGCACCCCGGCTCCCCTACCTGACTCGCTCCCCGTCTGTTCTGTCCCGGCGCGCGCGGCCCCGCTCCCTAGGGCGCGCGCGCGCCGGGTCTCTGCGATTTAAAGGGCCACTGCGCCGCTGATTGGCGCAGTGGTTCCAATTAGGGTTTTCACCTGTGCACTTCCCTATATTACCTCACTTCCCTTGCACTCCCTTGCCGGATCTTGTTGCCTTAGTGCCAGTGAAAGCGTTCCTTGTGTGTTCCTTGCCTGTGTTTCCAGACCTGCTGCCGTTGCCCCTGACTACGATCCTTGCTGCCTGCCCCGACCTTCTGCTACGTCCGACCTTGCTTCTGCCTACTCCCTTGTACCGCGCCTATCTTCAGCAGCCAGAGAGGTGAGCCGTTGCTAGTGGATACGACCTGGTCACTACCGCCGCAGCAAGACCATCCCGCTTTGCGGCGGGCTCTGGTGAAAACCAGTAGTGGCTTAGAACCGGTCCACTAGCACGGTCCACGCCTATCCCTCTCTGGCACAGAGGGTCCACTACCTGCCAGCCGGCATCGTGACAGTAGATCCGGCCATGGATCCCGCTGAAGTTCCTCTGCCAGTTGTCGCTGACCTCACCACGGTGGTCGCCCAGCAGTCACAACAGATAGCGCAACAAGGCCAACAGCTGTCTCAACTGACCGTTATGCTACAACAGTTGCTACCACAGCTTCAGCAGTCATCTCCTCCGCCAGCTCCTGCACCTCCTCCGCAGCGAGTGGCCGCTCCTGGGATACGCTTATCCTTGCCGGATAAATTTGATGGGGACTCTAAGTTTTGCCGTGGCTTTCTTTCCCAATGTTCCCTGCATCTGGAGATGATGTCGGACCTGTTTCCCACTGAAAGGTCTAAGGTGGCTTTCGTAGTCAGTCTTCTGTCCGGAAAAGCCCTGTCATGGGCCACACCGCTCTGGGACCGCAATGACCCCGTCACTGCCTCTGTACACTCCTTCTTCTCGGAAATCCGAAGTGTCTTTGAGGAACCTGCCCGAGCCTCTTCTGCTGAGACTGCCCTGTTGAACCTGGTCCAGGGTAATTCTTCCGTTGGCGAGTATGCCGTACAATTCCGTACACTTGCTTCAGAATTGTCCTGGAATAATGAGGCCCTCTGCGCGACCTTCAAAAAAGGCCTATCCAGCAACATTAAAGATGTTCTGGCCGCACGAGAAATTCCTGCTAATCTACATGAACTTATTCACCTAGCCACTCGCATTGACATGCGTTTTTCTGAAAGGCGTCAGGAACTCCGCCAAGATATGGACTCTGTTCGCACGAGGCGTTTCGTCTCCTCGGCTCCTCTCTCCTCTGGTCCCCTGCAATCTGTTCCTGTGCCTCCCGCCGTGGAGGCTATGCAGGTCGACCGGTCTCGCCTGACACCTCAAGAGAGGACACGACGCCGTATGGAGAACCTCTGCCTGTACTGTGCTAGTACCGAACACTTCCTGAGGGATTGTCCTATCCGTCCTCCCCGCCTGGAAAGACGTACGCTGACTCCGCACAAAGGTGAGACAGTCCTTGATGTCTACTCTGCTTCTCCACGTCTTACTGTGCCTGTGCGGATGTCTGCCTCTGCCTTCTCCTTCTCTACAGTGGCCTTCTTGGACTCTGGATCTGCAGGAAATTTTATTTTGGCCTCTCTCGTCAACAGGTTCAACATCCCAGTGACCAGTCTCGCCAGACCCCTCTACATCAATTGTGTAAATAATGAAAGATTGGACTGTACCATACGTTTCCGCACGGAGCCCCTTCTTATGAGCATCGGATCTCATCATGAGAGGATTGAACTTTTGGTCCTCCCCAATTGCACCTCGGAGATTCTCCTTGGACTTCCCTGGCTTCAACTTCATTCCCCAACCCTGGATTGGTCCACTGGGGAGATCAAGAGTTGGGGGTCCTCTTGTTCCAAGAACTGTCTAAAACCGGTTCCCAGTAACCCTTGCCGTAACTCTGTGGTTCCTCCAGTAACCGGTCTCCCTAAGGCCTATATGGACTTCGCGGATGTTTTCTGCAAAAAACAAGCTGAGACACTACCTCCTCACAGGCCTTATGATTGCCCTATCGACCTCCTCCCGGGTACTACTCCACCCCGGGGCAGAATTTATCCTCTCTCTGCCCCAGAGACTCTTGCCATGTCCGAATACGTCCAGGAGAATCTAAAAAAGGGCTTTATCCGTAAATCCTCCTCTCCTGCCGGAGCCGGATTTTTCTTTGTGTCCAAAAAAGATGGCTCCCTACGTCCTTGCATTGACTACCGCGGTCTTAATAAAATCACGGTTAAGAACCGCTACCCCTTACCCCTCATCTCTGAACTCTTTGATCGCCTCCAAGGTGCCCACATCTTCACTAAATTGGACTTAAGAGGCGCCTATAACCTCATCCGCATCAGAGAGGGGGACGAGTGGAAAACGGCATTTAACACCAGAGATGGACACTTTGAGTATCTGGTCATGCCCTTTGGACTGTGCAATGCCCCTGCCGTCTTCCAAGACTTTGTCAATGAAATTTTTCGTGATCTGTTATACTCCTGTGTTGTGGTATATCTGGACGATATCCTAATTTTTTCTGCCAATCTAGAAGAACACCGCCAGCATGTCCGTATGGTTCTTCAGAGACTTCGTGACAACCAACTCTATGCCAAAATTGAGAAATGTCTGTTTGAATGCCAATCTCTTCCTTTTCTAGGATATTTGGTCTCTGGCCAGGGACTACAGATGGATCCAGACAAACTCTCTGCCGTCTTAAATTGGCCACGCCCCTCCGGACTCCGTGCTATCCAACGCTTTTTGGGGTTCGCCAATTATTACAGGCAATTTATTCCACATTTTTCTACCATTGTGGCTCCTATCGTGGCTTTAACCAAGAAAAATGCTGATCCCAAGTCCTGGCCTCCTCAAGCAGAAGACTCCTTTAAACGACTCAAGTCTGCCTTTTCTTCGGCTCCCGTGCTCTCCAGACCTGACCCTTCCAAACCCTTCCTATTGGAGGTTGATGCCTCCTCAGTAGGAGCTGGAGCTGTTCTTCTACAAAAAAATCCTTCCGGGCATGCTGTCACTTGTGGTTTTTTCTCTAGGACCTTCTCTCCAGCGGAGAGGAACTACTCCATCGGGGATCGAGAGCTTCTAGCCATTAAATTAGCACTTGAGGAATGGAGGCATCTGCTGGAGGGATCAAGATTTCCTGTTATTATCTACACCGACCACAAGAACCTCTCCTACCTCCAGTCGGCCCAACGGCTGAATCCTCGCCAGGCCCGGTGGTCTCTGTTCTTTGCCCGATTTAATTTTGAGATTCACTTTCGTCCTGCCGATAAGAACATTAGGGCCGATGCTCTCTCTCGTTCCTCGGATGCCTCAGAAGTTGATCTCCCTCCGCAACACATCATTCCACCTGACTGCCTGATCTCCACTTCTCCTGCCTCCATCAGGCAGACTCCTCCAGGAAAGACCTTTGTTTCTCCACGCCAACGCCTCGGAATCCTCAAATGGGGTCACTCCTCCCATCTCGCAGGTCATGCAGGCATCAAGAAATCTGTGCAACTCATCTCCCGCTTCTATTGGTGGCCGACTCTGGAGACGGATGTTGGGGACTTTGTGCGAGCCTGCACTATCTGTGCCCGGGATAAGACTCCTCGCCAGAAGCCCGCTGGTTTTCTTCATCCTCTGCCTGTCCCCGAACAGCCTTGGTCTCTGATTGGTATGGATTTTATTACTGATTTACCCCCTTCCCGTGGCAACACCGTTATTTGGGTGGTCGTTGATCGATTCTCCAAAATGGCACATTTCATCCCTCTTCCTGGTCTTCCTTCTGCGCCTCAGTTGGCTAAACAATTTTTTGTACACATTTTTCGTCTTCACGGGTTGCCTACGCAGATTGTCTCGGATAGAGGGGTCCAATTCGTGTCTAAATTCTGGAGGGCTCTCTGTAAACAACTCAAGATTAAATTAAATTTTTCCTCTGCATATCATCCCCAGTCCAATGGACAAGTAGAAAGAATTAACCAGATCCTGGGTGATTATTTGCGACATTTTGTTTCCTCCCGCCAGGATGACTGGGCAGATCTCCTTCCATGGGCCGAATTTTCGTATAACTTCAGGGTCTCTGAATCTTCCTCCAAATCCCCATTTTTCGTGGTGTACGGCCGTCACCCTCTTCCCCCCCTCCCTACCCCCTTGCCCTCTGGTCTGCCCGCTGTGGATGAAATTTCTCGTGACCTTTCCATTATATGGAGAGAGACCCAAAATTCTCTCTTACAGGCTTCTTCACGCATGAAGAGGTTCGCGGATAAGAAAAGAAGAGCTCCCCCCGTTTTTTCCCCTGGAGACAAGGTATGGCTCTCCGCTAAATATGTCCGCTTCCGTGTCCCTAGCTACAAGTTGGGACCACGCTATCTTGGTCCTTTCAAAGTTTTGTGTCAAATTAATCCTGTCTCTTATAAACTTCTTCTTCCTCCTTCTCTTCGTATCCCTAATGCCTTTCACGTCTCTCTTCTCAAACCACTCATCCTCAACCGTTTTTCTCCCAAATCTGTTCCTCCCACTCCTGTTTCCGGCTCCTCGGACGTCTTCTCGGTCAAGGAAATTTTGGCTGCCAAAAAGGTCAGAGGGAAAAATTTTTTTTTAGTAGACTGGGAGGGTTGTGGTCCTGAAGAGAGATCCTGGGAACCTGAGGACAACATCCTTGACAAAAGTCTGCTCCTCAGGTTCTCAGGCTCCAAGAAGAGGGGGAGACCCAAGGGGGGGGGTACTGTTACGCCGAGCGCTCCGGGTCCCCGCTCCTCCCCGGAGCGCTCGCTTCACTCCCTCCGCTGCAGCGCTCCGGTCACGTCCTCTGACCCGGGGCGCTGCGATCCTGCTGCCAGCCGGGATGCGATTCGCGATGCGGGTAGCGCCCGCTCGCGATGCGCACCCCGGCTCCCCTACCTGACTCGCTCCCCGTCTGTTCTGTCCCGGCGCGCGCGGCCCCGCTCCCTAGGGCGCGCGCGCGCCGGGTCTCTGCGATTTAAAGGGCCACTGCGCCGCTGATTGGCGCAGTGGTTCCAATTAGGGTTTTCACCTGTGCACTTCCCTATATTACCTCACTTCCCTTGCACTCCCTTGCCGGATCTTGTTGCCTTAGTGCCAGTGAAAGCGTTCCTTGTGTGTTCCTTGCCTGTGTTTCCAGACCTGCTGCCGTTGCCCCTGACTACGATCCTTGCTGCCTGCCCCGACCTTCTGCTACGTCCGACCTTGCTTCTGCCTACTCCCTTGTACCGCGCCTATCTTCAGCAGCCAGAGAGGTGAGCCGTTGCTAGTGGATACGACCTGGTCACTACCGCCGCAGCAAGACCATCCCGCTTTGCGGCGGGCTCTGGTGAAAACCAGTAGTGGCTTAGAACCGGTCCACTAGCACGGTCCACGCCTATCCCTCTCTGGCACAGAGGGTCCACTACCTGCCAGCCGGCATCGTGACAAGGAGAACTGTCTGAGGACTTGAAAACCAAAATTGTGGGAAAATATCAACAATCTAAAGGTTACAAGTAGAGATGAGCGAACTTTTGAAAAATTTGATTCGGCTGATTCGCCGAATTTTCCGAAAAAGTTCGATTCAATCCAAAAAAAAAAAAAAAAAAGGCTATTTCTAGCCTAGAGACAGCCTCAATAGGGGTATAGAACACTTTGCTGTGTTCTAACACGCATATGGAGTGTGCTAGGGTAGTGAAATAATACTGTTATTCAGAATAACATGCAGATTACCGGCATCGCTTTTAGAATCACTGCCGCAGAGCGGCACAATGACAGAGCCTGGAGGTGGCATCAGTGTGAGGAGACCATATAGTGGCTGAATGACACAGCGTGGAGGTGTTGGCAGCATGAGGAGACCATATAGTGGCTGAATGGCACAGCATGGAGGTGTTGGCAGCATGAGGAGACCATATAGTGGCTGAATGACACAGCTTGGATGAGGCTGAAGCATGAGGAGACCATATAGTGGCTGAATGACACAGCATGGAGTTGTTGGCAGCATAAGGAGACCACATAGTGGCTGAATGACACAGCGTGAAGGTGTTGGCAGCATGAGGAGACCATATAGTGGCTGAATGACACAGCTTGGATGAGGCTGAAGCATGAGGACACCATGTAGTAGCTGAATGACACAGCGTGGAGGTGTTGGCAGCATGAGGAGACCATATAGTGGCTGAATGGCACAGCGTGGAGGTGTTGGCAGCATGAGGAGACCATATAGTGGCTGAATGACACAGCTTGGATGAGGCTGAAGCATGAGGACACCATGTAGTAGCTGAATGACACAGCGTGGAGGTGTTGGCAGCATGAGGAGACCATACAGTGGCTGAATGGCACAGCGTGGAGGTGTTGGCAGCATGAGGAGACCATATAGTGGCTGAATGGCACAGCGTGGAGGTGTTGGCAGCATGAGGAGACCATATAGTGGCTGAATGACACAGCTTGGATGAGGCTGAAGCATGAGGACACCATATAGTGGCTGAATGACACAGCATGGAGGTGTTGGCAGCATGAGGAGACCATACAGTGGCTGAATGACACAGAGTGGAGGTATTGGCAGCATGAGGACACCATATAGTGGCTGAATGACACAGCGTGGAGGTGTTGGCAGCATGAGGAGACCATATAGTGGCTGAATGGCACAGCGTGGAGGTGTTGGCAGCATGAGGACACCATATAGTGGCTGAATGACACAGCGTGGAGGTGTTGGCAGCAGGAGGAGACCATATAGTGGCTGAATGGCACAGCCAGGAGTTGCCAGCAGCATGAGTAGGCACTAGGCCTTCACAATCCCTTTGATTAAACAATGAATTTAGAAATTTAAACCAAACATAACAACATTTTTATTCCCAGACCCAGGCACAGCAGCGGCATCAGTAAACCATGTATTGCCTGAATGACACAGCCTGGAGTTGGCTGAAGCATGAGTACACACCAGGGCTTCACAATCCCCAAGAAAAAACACAAGAATTTTTGAAATTTAAAATGAAGATTTTGGATAGCTGGTGCTACCTATCATGACATTTTTATTCCCAGACCCAGGCCCAGCAGCGGCATCAGTAAACCATATATTTGCCTGAATGACACAGCATGGAGTTGGCTGAAACATGAGTACACCAAGGTTTCACAATCCCTAAAAAAAAACACAACAATTTTTGAAATTTTTGAAGATTTTGGATAGTGGATGCTACCTATCATAAAATTTTTATTCCCAGACCCAGGGCCAACAGCGGCATGAGTGAACCATATATAGCCTGAATGACACAGCCTGGAGTTGGCTGAAGCATGAGGAGACCATTGAAATGTCAGATTTTTTATTTGAAATTTAAATCAAAGTTTGAGTGTCCCGGACCCCAGCATGTGGGTACAAAGGACCAAATAGAACAAGCCCCCACAGGGCTCATGTGGCCGTGAGATGTAGGTGAAACGTCTCCATTGCCCTGACCGGCCATTGTTTCCAAGACTCTTTCGCCAAGGCAAACCATGTGAAGAACAGCGTGACACTGCCGTGCCCTGCACACATGGTATGCGGAAGGGCCACTGAGACTTGTCTGGGCAGTGGAGGCTTAGGACACAGTGAAGGAAGTAGAGGCGGAGTCACCCACTGTCACTGGACCAACGGGCTGACAGAGTGGAGCAGGAAGCAGCATGAGTACACAAGAGGGGTTCACAACCCCTAAAATTAAAAGGTGAACATTGAAATCTCTATTGAAGATGCATGTTAGGTAGTGCTACCATCCAAAAATGTAAGGCTCAAGCCCAGAAGCAACAGTAAGCCAAGTAATTCCTGAAACACACAGGAGCAGGCATCAGCAGTACACCCGATGGTTTCATAACCCCTTTACATTGCAAGATCAATGTTGAAATTTAAATTAAGCATGTATTAAGCCACTGCTAAACTTCCAAAAATGAAAGGCGCAAGGCCAGAAGCATCAGTGAGGCAAGTAGTTCCTGAAAGACACAGGATAAGTCAGGAGCAGGCATTCGCAGTACCCAAGAGGGTTTCATAACCCCTTACATTTAATGATCACTGTTGAGAATTCGCATTAAGCATGTATTTAGCTACCTGCTGCTGCTAAACTTCCAAAAATTAAAGGCACAAGGCGAGAAGCATCAGTGAGGCAAGTAGTTCCTGAAAGACACAGGATGAGTCAGGAGCAGGCATTCGAAGTACCCAAGAGAGTTTCATAACCCTAATTGAGAACCCAAGAGGGTTTCATAACCATAATTTTGAAGTGTTGGTGTAACAGCATGGTCAATCTACTCTGAGGCATCTGGCATTGGTGGCTGGAAATCCTGGCTGATCCATGCCTGATTCATCTTCACAAAGGTCAGTCTCTCCACATTTTTTGTGGACAGAGGAGTTCGCCTTGGGGTCACTATGGCCCCGGCCGCACTAAACACCCGCTCTGATGGCACACTACTGGCGCGGCAGGACAGCTTTTTCAGGGCAACCTCTGCTAGTTGCGGCCATAAATCAAGCTTGGCTGCCCAGAAGTCCAGCGGATCTTCAAGGTTTGTTGGCATGGCCATGTCAAGGTATGCCACAACCTGCTGGTTCAGGTCCTGCTTCATGTCTACCTGCTGCTGATGAGTTGCTTCACTATGCGGGTGAAGAAAGCTACTCATCACCGACTGTAGACCTAGGCTGTTGATAATGGAGCTGCTACTGCCACCCCTCCCCAGCAGCCATGGCAGTGGAAGGTGAGCGCAGAGGGCCCCCTGAGTCAGGCCTGTGAGTGGATGGACCATTTCGCCGATAGGCATCGGCCAACTGACTACGTAGGATCTCTCTGTAGTAGTTCAGTCTATCCTCCCTCTCAGTGGGTGTAAAAAAAGCCCCCATTCTGTGACGGTAGCAAGGGTCCAATAAGGTGGAGAGCCAGAATTCATCCAGATGACGAATTTTGACAATTCGGGGGTCACTATGCAAGCAACTGAGCATGCACCGTGCCATTTGCGCCAGTGACTCAGAGGGACTCTCTGCCTCCATCTCCACTGCATACTGCCACGGTGTGTCTGGGTCCTCTGTCTCTCCTTCCTCATAATAACCCTCTAGCTCCTCTAGCTGATCATGCTCCTCCTCTCTTGTCCGAAGACTAGAAACACCGCCCATCTCATCCAACCTAAATTATGCTCCACTCTGCCCCTCATCCTCCTCTCCATTGCCGTGACCGGCCATCATTTCAGTCATTTGTTGTAGGCAATGTAGAAGTGGAATTACGTTGTTCATCCTGTAATCCAGGCGACTTACAAATAATGTGGCTTCCTCAAAGGGACTCAGCAAATGGCAGGTGTCACGTATGAGCTGCCACTGGTTCACATTGAAGTTACACAGGGGAGCACCCCTATCTGCTTGGATCATGAAGAAATCGGTGATGGCTTTTCTTTGTTCGCATAGTCTGTCCAACATATGGAGGGTGGAATTCAAATGTGTGGCAACATCACAAATAAGACTATGTTGTAGGATACCGCTCTGACGCTGCAGCTCAAGGAGGGTGTGCTTTGCAGTGTACGAGTGGCTGAAGTGCATGCACAGTTTCCTTCCCACTGTTAGGATGTCTTGCAAATGGGGCTTGACAACCAGATTCAACACGTGTGCCATGCAGGGCGCATGTTTCGCGCTTCCTAGTCGCAGTGCGGACACGATGTTCTTCCCCTTGTCGGTCACCATGGTTCCCATTTCCAGATTTCGTGGAGTAAGCCATACTCAGATTTCTTGACGAATTAATTTTAGCAGTTCCTCCCCTGTGTGACTCCATTCGCCAAGGCAAACCGTGTGAAGAACAGCGTGACACCGCCGTGCCCTACACACATGGTACGATGAAGGGCCAGAGATTTGTTCGTGCAGTGGAGGCGGAGGTCGGAGGACACGGTTGAGGATGAGGAGGCAGAGTCGCACACTGTCACAGGACCAACTGCCTGAGAACAAGAGCGTGGAGGAGGAAGCAGTGTGACCTGTCCAAGTTGCTGTTGTGGCTGTGCAGGAACCATATTTACCCAGTCGGCAGTAAAATACATGTATTGTCCCTGCCTGTAGTTACAGCTCCACACGTCGGCGCTGCTGTGCACTTTTGAACACACCGACAGGCTAGAGGAATGGCCCACCTTCTCTTGTACAAAATTATGCAGGGCTGGTACTGCCTTCTTTGCAAAGAAATGACGGCTTGGGACTCTCCACCACGGCTCGGCACAAGCCATCAATTCTCTGAAAGGTGCAGAGTCCACCACTTGAAAAGAGAGGGACTGCAGCACCAGCAACTTGGACAGGAGCACATTTAACTTCTGCACCGTTGGATGAGTGGGTGCATACTGTTGTCTCTTGGACAAGGCTTCACCGATGGATTGTTGGCGGAATGACTGACTGAAAGTGGGAGAAGCAGGAGCATCTGGAGTGAAAGAAGGAGGGTTTGATACACAGCTCCCTTTGGCTGAGGTGGTGGAGCCTTGGCTGGATGAAGGAGGGAGCGGCTGGCCATTGGGTAATGCAGCAGGCTGGACCACTACATCGGAGCCACGGTTCTTCCAGGCCGCTTTATGGTGGCGAAGCATGTGTGTGACGCAGGGCCGTAGTGCCGACATTGGGACCCTGGCCGCGCTTCACCTTCTGCCGACATCTTGCATGTGGCTACGTGAACCTCCTCTGGATGCCTGATGAAAAACTGCAACACCGCCGAGTAGCTGATTTTCCCACCTACAGTCTGCCCTAATTGACAGCTACTGGCGCCGTCTCCAGGAACCCCTGTTCCACTACCTCCTGGAAAGGTAGGCTGCCGCGAAGCAGGTGGTCTCCCCCGGGCACGTTTGGCTCCAGAATTTCCACTTCTGCCACCATGCTGACTGCCAACCATGCTACCTCCTTGCTGACTCAGCTGCTGCCTCAAGGGCAACCTGCAACTCTTTTCTCCTGATGATGACGAAGCCCAGGCTCCCAATTGCGATCGGCTTCATCATCATCAACAAGTGTCTGCACGTCACTGATGTCCTCCTCAGGTTCCTCAACAGTATCTGCTTCAGGACCCTGAACCCTGGCAACACCGCCTCCCATGTCACTCTCCTCATTACTACTTGGCCGCCTAGCGGAGCAAGCGGTGCATGTCTCCTCCCCTTCTTGGCTGGACAGTATTAGATCATCCTTAGTGAATAGTGGAGCTGGACCCACAGCATAAGATACTTCTTTAGGGGAGGTAACAGCATAGGACAGAGGCAATGGGAGGACAGGGACTTCTCCCGGGCCATGCCAACTGAGGGTTGTGTCAGAGGAACCCACCGACTTTTGACTGGGGGTGTCAGATGTCAGTTGTGATGAAGTGGATGAGCGTGTTAACCAATCAACGATGGCAGATGGGTTGCTGGTCTTGACACTACCGCTAGCTGATAACGGGAGCTCAGGCTTCTCGCTGCGACTCCTGCTGACACTCGCCCCTAGTCTGCTGCGACCTCTGCCTGAAGTATTTAGGCCTCTGCCACTCCTCTGTGCACCTCCTGGCACTTCTCTGCCTGACATACTTAGTGCGTATATGAGGGTATTACAATACGCTTCACTACTCTTTAAACAGTATTTGTCTAGAACAGCAGCAGGTGATTACTTTTGGCTGTCCTTTCACAGTATTTAGGCCCTTGACAGATTAACAGGTACAAAATTGTACACTTATTAGATGTACGTATGCGTTATACCCTTAGGGGGCAGAAAAATGCCCTACAATGAGCCCAAAAACTCTGTAATTTTTGTAAAACACCAGCCGGTGAGTACTATTGTTTGGACTTTCACAGTATGTAGGCCCTTGACAGATTAACAGGCAAAAAATGGTACACTACTTAGATGTACGTATGTTGTATGCACGTATGATGGCAAAAAAATGTGCAACAATACGTAAAAAAACTCTGTATTTTTGTAAACCACCAGCCGGTGAGTACTATTGCTTGGACTTTAACAGTATGTAGGCCCTTGACAGATTAACAGGTACAAAATGGTACACTTATTAGATGTACGTATGTGGTATGTACGTATGAGGGCAAAAATCTATAGAAATCAATTTTGGTATCGAAACTAGAATTTTCATATATAGGTACAAAACACTGACCAGCATTTTTAGGAAAACCGAAAAAGATGACACCGGAATCAATGGAAAATTCAGATACAACAACACAATCAGAAAAAGAAGACGAGGATAGGAAGAAAGAAAAGGGGAATGTTATGATTCGGCTGGCTGGAGGTGGATCCTCTGTGTCAGAGAGGGATTGGCGTTGACCATACCGGTGGACCGGTTCTAAGTTGCTACTGGTATTCACCAGAGCCAGCCGCAAAGAGGGATGGTCTTGCTGCGGCGGTAGCAACCAGGTCGTATCCACCGGTAACGGCTCAACCTCTCTGACTGCTGAGACAGGCGCGGTACAAAAGGATAAGGCAAGAGCAAGGTCGGATGTAGCAGAAGGTCAGGGCAGGCAGCAAGGATCGTAGTCAGGGGCAACAGCAGAAGGTCTGGAACACAGGCTTTGGACATACACTAAACGTTTTCTCTGGCACAAGGCAACAAGATCCGGCAAGGAAGTGAAGGGGAAGTGAGGTTATATGAGCAGGGAGCAGGTGGAGGCTAATTAGACTGATTGGGCCAGGCACCAATCATTAGTGCACTGGCCCTTTAAATCTTAGAGAGCTGGCGCCTGCGCGCCCTAGAGAGCGGAGCCGCGCGCGCCAGAACGTGACAGCCGGGGACCGGGACGGGTAAGTGGCTTGGGATGCGATTCGCGAGCGGGCGCGTCCCGCTATGCGAATCGCATCCCCGTCGTTAGTGTCAGTGCAGCGCTTCCGGTCAGCGGGTCTGACCGGGGCGCTGCAGAGAGGAGAATGCTGCAAGCGCTCCGGGGAGGAGCAGGGACCCGGAGCGCTCGGCGTAACAAGGAAGACCAGCAAAAACAAAAACATTGTGGGAAATATTTCACATAAAAAAACTATCGGATATGGAACTTAAAGTCCTAAATCGTGGATTGGGTTTTGAAGCTATATATGAAAATTCTAGTTTCGATACCAAAATTGATTTCTATAGATTTTGCAGAAATATCCGCTTGAAAATGTATTTATCTGATTGTGGGTGGTTGGATAGCAGGACAACGGGGAGTGAAATCCCAAATGCCCTGCGAAAAACCTCTTCTTTTGACCCAGAGATAAAAAAAAACGCATCGTTAGACGCATTTACTCAAGTAGTGTTAAACGAAATAGAGGAAAAATGGGATCAGGGAATGTATGTTAAATCAAATTTATCTAAGGAGGAGAAATATGCTCTTGATTCGATCTGCAATGACCCCTCCCTTGTAGTGAAGAGGGCGGACAAGGGAGGGGCCATTGTAGTGATGAATCAAGATTATTATATGAAAGAAGCTATGTTGCAGTTATCTGATTCTAATGTATATGTAAAATTGAGAGGGGATCCTACATGGACATACAAATGGGAAATTGATGATTTCATAAGAGAAAGTGTTATGGAAGGTATTATTTCAGAAAAATTAGCAAAAACATTAATTAATGACAATCCTAGAGTGCCGGTGTTTTATACTTTGCTGAAGATCCACAAGAATCAAGAGAGGCCTCCGGGATGTCCGATCGTTTCCGGATCGGCGTTCCTACTTCAGCCTCTCTCGATTCTTGTGGATAGTTATTTACAACCTGAAATTAAAAATTAAGTAGGTGTCTACTTGACACTAATGATTTTCTCGATAAACTAGAAAATTCAAAATTTGATAATGTATCGTTCCTTTGTACACTAAATGTACAAAGCTTGCATACTAACATTCCACAAAAGAAGGGCATGCAATGTGTCCATTTTAGATTCAATAAAGTTTTTTTTCTCCAAGTAGGAGGAGTTTCTATGGGCTTGTCAGTAGCCCTAGCCTAGCTAATGCCTTTTTGGCAAATATGAAGAAGTATATGTATTTGGTGCATGCAGCCTGAAGACGTCATCCACGTGGCTTCGCTACGTGGATGAGGTCTTCATGCTTTGGGAAGATGATGAAAAAATCACTATTGGAATTTGTGGAAAAATTTAATCAGTGCCATGAGACTATCCAATTTACTCTTACATACAGTGCAGATGTTATACATTTTTTAGATGTAGAAATTCACAAAAATTGAGCCAATATTGTTACAACTTTATATAACAAACCTACAGATCGAAATAGTATGCTGCATTGTACATCATATCATGCACCAACTACTTTCAAAGGGCTCCCTAAAAGCCAATTTATTAGAGCAAGAAGAATATCGAGTAATGATGAAGAGTATAATAAAAATAAAATAAAAATAGTAGAAAAATTTGTGGAAAAAAGGATATAAAAAAGTGAAGTTGAAAAAATCGAAGAGGAAGTTGGAAAAACACAGAGGAAAAAATATAGACAGATCAGACAAAATAAGTAAAATGGATAGAATAATGTACACTGGTAGATTTGATAAACGTTCTAAAATAACATAAAATATAATTAAAAAATATTGGAAAGTATTGAGAACAGATCCAAAGTATGGAAAAATATTTAGAGATCCACCTATGTTTGCCTTCAAAAAGGGTAAAACTATTGGAGACAGGCTCATAAGAAGTGATATAAAACCTAAAAGCAAATGAAAAAACAAGATTTCTTGGCTACAAAAAAGAAAGGGACATATCCATGTCTATCATGTTCCCAATGTCATAGTATCATAAGAAGTGATTGTATATATTATCCTACAAAAGGTACTAAAATAAAAAATTTAAGTTGTTATTCCAATGTGATATACCTCTTAAAATGTCCATCTGGCAAAGCCTATGTCGGTCAGACTTCAAGACAAATCAAAGTGAGGCTTGGTAAACATAAATTTATGATAAGACGGTATTCACACTTGGAACCAGCGGGAATGAAACAAACGCAACATGGAGAAATGAGTGTAGCACAACACTTTAAACAATTTGGACACACTACAACAGATCTCAGATGGCAGATAATTGAAGAAGTTGAAAGGAGAACAAATAAAGAAGCATTATTGAGGTGTGAGGCATATTGGATTACGGAGTTAGCGACAATGGAACCGAACGGAATGAATGAAATGTGCAGTTATAAGGTATTTTTATGAGTAGCTGAGGTTATATAAAAAATGCCTGGCATTATATATAAGAGTTATATGTTGATGCTAAAAGTACTGAAAGAGTTACATTTTTGTAACATACCAGTGTAACCCAGCTCAGACTCCTCACCATTGCGCATGATTAAGGGGTGGTTCCCCATAGCGTAGCGCGGTAGGCTGGAGTTGAGGCATTTGTCATCTTGCCCACTTGTGATGATTCTGAAAATTACATATGAATAAAAAGCAAAGTTTCAAGAAGACCCGAACGTGGTGGTCATTTGTAATTCATCTAAATCTCTTTGTACAGTTGTATATGCTCACCGCATGCTATCCAGGTCAGTTGAATATAGTATGCAATGGTGGTGAACGATAGCACCACTCACCTGTGATGGACTTGGTATACATATATCAATATTACCTATATACCATCGTAACCTTTTGTTGTTGAATGGACTTAGGGAAGGAGGCAGGGACCCCGGAGCTGTCCAGGTCTAAATCTTGGCAAGTGTCCAAGGAGGGCCAACAGAACCAGAATTATGAGCTGCAGGGGCTCGTGGACCTAGAGAGGGACCCTGAGGAGAGGCCACTCAGGAGGAGCCTACCAGCTGCCTAGTGGCCGAACATGGCTCTCTGCGGTTTAGGCTCCTGGATCATATAAGGAGAAGGCTCCTGTGGCACACCATCACCCAGGAGGCCCAAGGGTGAAGCAGCCCAATCTGTGATGGGCTCAGCAGATGGTAGGGGTGAGGCAGAGGGAGGGCTGGGGGCTACCACAGGGCAGAGTGAAGGAGAGGGGCCGTGGGTTTGAGGAAGGCCTTTTACCAGTGCAGCCCAGGACAGCTGCCCACTCACAGGGGAGGAGAGGGCCTGAGTACCTTGCTGTGATAATGAAGAGAGAGTGCCGCTGGAACAGGGATTGTGGCAGCAGGTCAGCAGGTGAGGTGGGGGATCCACTTACCAGCAGACCAGTGTCTGTACTTATAATGTTCGGGTCCCTTGCGGCAGGCTGTGGTGCTTCCGGGCCTCCATCAGGAGAAGGAGAAAGCCGGCAAGATGGCGGCCACAGTGCAAAGCGGCAACGAGACTGAAGCTCCCGGGCAAGTGCGGCAGGCTGCTGTCGCTGCTGGATGATCAGTTGGTCCTCCAGAGGCTCCCTCGTAACAGCAGGTGGGTGAGGGGATCCGGTCTGTGCAGGTCCCGCAGAACTAGAGCAAAGGCCCTCCCGGGCCTAGTGAGGCTGACGGAGCGCCAGGGCAGAAGAAGAAGCCTGGCGCAGATAGCGGGTGATGCATCCTGGGAGGGCTGGAGAGGTTTGGATAGACAGGCGGACGTTTATTGCAGCGGCGGGCACCTTTCCTCATCGGCGGAGAATGGGTACCGCTGATTTAAAGCAAATTTAAGGCAGCGGGGTGTGGGAGTAATTCCTTTAGGTGCCCATCTTCAGCGGTGGCAAGTGATGCCCCCCCCCCTCCCCCTGCTTTTAAAAGACTGGCTATCCAAGTAATTGAGTCCGTGACTGAGTTAGAGGAAGTTGGCACTCCCCTTGCACCTGTTCAAGAGCCACTAGGGGCAGTAGCCAGGCCTATACCATCACCGTCCCCTGTCCCCGCCCCAGTGCAACGCACTTTACCAGTCATCGCAGTCTTAGATCTACAGAGCATTAAGCAGGACAATGAGCAACTGACCAAGGCTGTTAAGGAGCTTTCCACCCGGCCTACTCCACCTGACCGTGAACCACCGTTACCTAGGAAACCTGCCCCTTCTCCTGCTCCCTGCAATCCTAATTACCGTAATCCTCCACCCAATAGGTATTCGGGGACTCAGAGAGAGACCTTTCTGCACCTATTGTAATAGACCCAGCTATTGGAAAATGCAGTGCTGGGATTTAAACGGATTCACCCTGAGGTCGAGGACCAGCTCTCAAGAAAACAGTCATCAGGTCCAACCCCCAAATGACCTAAATCAGGACTTTCACTTTATGTTGCCTCCTGTCCCTTTGTAAAAGTCATTGTAGAAGGTGTACCTTTAGAGGTGTTGATAGATACAGGGTCACAAGTGTCTACCATATCTAAAGATGTTTTCTATCAACATTGGGATGCTAGTTTATTATGTGAGCCTGATGATGTTAATTTCAGGGTAGTTGCAGGTAAAGGGGAACCAGTCCCCAGACATGGATACTGGGAGCCATGTACTTACCAGACAGGGAGTGATTGTAACTAATGTGACAAATAAGGGGCCTGCTGAGTTTATATTGGGGATGAACATTATGAAAAACTGTTTCACTGAGATATTAGATGCTTTGTATGCCTCTCTTCCCCATATGTCCCCTACAGACCAGCGGGCTGTGCAGCACAACCTGAAAGTTCTACAGGCGGAGCAGAAGTTTGCCAACAAGCAAGGTGAAATCTGCAGAGTACGAGTTCAAGACATCAGGTCGGTGACCTTACAACCCAACACGAAGACCATCATCTGGTGTTGTGCATGTCCCGGAGTCAAGAATAGGGACTATCAGGCCCTGCTGGAACCTATACAGTTAGAGGATCATCCTCTTGTCCGAGCTGCAAGAAGTCTTGTCACTGTCACCAACGGGAGGGTCCCGGTGCAGTTAGTAAACCTGTCTGATTCTGCTACTGTCCTACCCAAATACACTCCAGTGGCTCAGTTGTACCTCCTAGAGCCAAAGGACATTGTGACATCTGGTGGCCCGACAGTGTACCGCTCAAGTTTTTGATGGATCCAGTGTTAAACCCCCAGAACCATGGTGGACAAACGTCAATGATTCAACATCGGATTCTCACCGGCGACAGCCTGCCTATCAAGGAGAGACACAATTTAATCCATTATAATGCAATTTATATGGGCCAAAAAAGACCTATTATCCTCTCTTTCCACCTGTAAAGGAAGGAGGCATTGGTTGTTCTTCAATTGCCCATTATAATATGGCAGTCCTCTTAGACCAACTCAAAAGCTTGTGGATGAACAATATATCTAAACGGGGGGTGACCATGGAAACGTCATTGTTGGAGGACACACCTATTAGTCATGTCCTCACTGCAGCCTACATTTTTAAAACTTACTTCTCCTATACACACCCAACTCTAGGTGCAATACTTCAGTGTTGGAACCAATATATTCTAAAAAATAATTTATGCGCAATTTGATTTTCAAGGGAATTTGCAATGCTACATGACGACTTTGATATTCCTCATAAGGAATTTTAGAAATACCTCCAGATTCGCCATGCACTACATTCTATCAAATCAACCCTAGACAAGGGTAACTCGGAACTTATTAACTGGCTGTTACATACAAATCAAGCGAGAGACAATATCTCCTAGAGTTATGCTTTTCTTCTTAAGTCCATCTTAAAGGTTTCTGACTTACACTAAACTAGATGGGAAGCTGATCTGGGTCGCAAGTTTACAGACTATCAATTGAACAAAGCTCATTCTGTCTTACCGAAATTTTCCAGATGTGTTAGTCACCTGGAAACATCCAAAAAGCTACTTTACAGGAGGTATTTAACTCCGTCTCGCCTAGCCCAGTTCTCCCTAGTTCCAGACAAATGCTGGAGATGTCCGAACTCTGGCTCCTATATACATATATGGTGGGAGTGTCCATGGCTGCTCATATTTTGGAGAAAACTGGGTAGATTTCTACCCCAGATTTGTGGTCTTCCAATAATACTAAACCCCGCTTTAGCTCTCCTTAACATAAATATAGACAGATATTCGATCTTACACAAAACTATTATTATACATGCCCTTATTGTAGCCAGATACAACATCACTAAAAAATGGAGATCAACAATGATTCCTACAGTCAAAGAAATAATGCAAGGTATCAACTCGAACTGCTGGCATGAATATAAAAAGTTTCCTGTGCTCTTAATACAGACCGTAATTTCTAATCCAAATGGCATGTGTGGTTGAGAAGTCCCCATAATACGGTGCAAATATGACCCTCTTATGTAAATATTTAGATAGCTCAGCGAGCTTTCACATCACTATCATCTCAGACTCTCTATGCTTGTAAGCATAGGACATGAACAACACCTGAGTGAGTACATTGGGATGGTTATTGTCCAGTTATTGTTTACTTGTTAAATTTTTATTTTTTTGTTATTATCTCTGTATACTGATGCCATATGGGCACTTATGCCATTTTACTGTGTATGATCAACAACAAAGTGGCTTACATCCTATGTACCATTTGCCTTTTGATATATTATACACTGTAATTGTTATCTTTACTATAAAATTTTGCAATAAAAGTTTAAATTTTTTTTTAAAAAAGAAAGAATAAAAAAGGAGAGACACCGCCCGGTCGTGCCAGGCATGTACCAGACTGTCAAGAAGATGCTGACCAACATGAAAGAGGCGGATGTAATACAAGAAAGTCAGAGTCCCTGGGCGGCTCCACTTGTTGACTACAGGAAGTTGAACAATGTCACACATAAGGACACTTACCCTTTGCTAAGGATCGAGGAGTCGCTTACGGCCCTCGGGTCTGCTGCCTACTTCTCCACATTGGATTTGACCAGCGGATACTGGAAAGTGCCCATGGCCCGTGGAGGAATGGGAGAAGACCGCCTTCGTGACACCCATCGGGTTGTTCGAGCTTAAAAGTATGCCGTTCGGGGTATGTAATGGTCCTGCTACGTTCCAGCGTCTGATGGAAAGATGCCCGGGTCATGTGAATTTCCAAAGTGTCTTGTTGTACCTGGAGGATGTCATCTAAGTCTTACCAGGAACACCTCAGTCATTTGTCAGATGTCTTTCAAGTCTTTTATCAAGCATGGGATCAAACCATCAAAGTGTCACTTACTCAAACCTCAAGTCCATTACTTGGGACATGTTGTCAGCGCAGAGGGAGTCCAGCCAAATCCTGAAAAGGTGGATGCTGTCAAGAACTGTCCTACCCCACGCACGGTGAAAGATGTCAGGAGCTTCTGGGATTTGCCGGCTACTTCCGCGGCTTCATCTTACACTTCGCCACATTGCAGAACCCCTCACAGCTCTCCTACAGGGGACGGCAAAGGAGAATTGCAATGGAAGACTACCTATTGAATGTGCCGAAGAGAAAGAAATAGCATTATGAGCTCTTAAGCATCTGCTGAAAGAACCACCCATCTTGGTGTATCCAGACTACAGTCAGCCGTTCCAGCTATATACTGATGCCAGTTTTGAAGGTCAAGGAGCTGTTCTGTTCCAAGTCTAGGAAGGACAAGAGAGAGTGATTGCCTACGCCAGTCGTAACCTGCGAGGAGAAGAGAAGAACTATGCCAATTACAGCTCTTCAAGTTGGAGCTTCTCGCCCTGGTATGGGCCGTGAAAGAAAAATTCAAGGATCTTTTGGCTTCCATGCCATTTACTGTCTACACGGATAATAACCCATTGGCCCACCTGAACACTGGGGCCCATTGAACAGCATTAGTTAATTACAGTTTCACCATCAAGTACAGAAGCGGCAAGTCAAACATAGATGCCGATGTACTGTCTCGGATAACCCTGGGCGAAGAACCACCTGTCGAGGACGTGTGGGAAGACGGGGAGATGCCCCCATTTTGTCAACGGTTTGTTAACCAGAATGTGTGACCACCCACATGGGCGTTGAACCCAGGTCCGAAAGGGTTAAAGAAGACCTATACACCTGGAAGACTCTCAAAGATGAAAGCCGAATTATGGGGGATCTGTTGGACTGCCTTCTGACGAAAAAGGTACCAAACCGTCTACGCCAGGTCCAGTGGGACTGCAAGTTGAAACGAGGAAGAGACTGTTTGTGCACAAAGGAGTGTTGTACCGAAATTCTTTGGATCCAGTCTCTGATGATCGACCGAAGAGATGCAGCGATAGTGCTCAACGCATATCATGACCAGTCGAGACACTTCGGAGTCCACAAGAACGAAGCCACTGTCAGGCAAAGATTCTATTCAATCGGAATGCGGAACGACATTGAGAAATGGTGCAGTGAATGTTCTGTCTGTAATGTCACCAAGAACGTGCGCAAGGATGCAAGAGCACCCCTCTACTCCATCCAGAGTGACAGACCCAACCAGTTGGTCATGCTAGACCATGTGAAATTGTCTCCTACCTGGTCCGGGTATATTGATGCTCTCCATGGTGGATCATTACTCTAAATGGGTTGTCATTGTACCCGTAAAAGATCTCACAGCCAAGACAGTGGCCCAGATGTCCTACTCAAAATGGGTGCAGACCCTTGGGTGTCAGGAGTCTGTCTTAACTGACCTTGGGAAGGCCTTCAAGGCCCAACTCTTCCAAGAACTATGTCAATTCCACGACTGCAAGAAGTTCCGGACCACTGCCTATCACCCTCGGAAACGGACTCTGTGAACATATCAACCAAGTCTTCATCCATATGCTGCGAGCAGCCTCTGTGTCAAGAAGAATGGCCCCAGTTACTACCTGAGTTATTGGAACAGTACAGTGCACTGCTCCTCCGGATACACCTCCTTCTCCTTTATGATGGGATGACATGTGCAACTGCTGAAAGACCGGACATTTGGGTTGCATGCCCCGATCAACAATTCTCCACAAACGTCCCTGGAGGGGTTTCTCACCATCAGAGAAGGATTCAAGAGGCCATGGAGATTGTCAGTAAGAAAATGGCCGAGCCCCAACAAAGACAACAAGAAGACTACAACCGCCATGCCTCAGCCAAACCACTCCAGATTGGTGATAATGTCTTGTACGGAAGTTTCTGAGGACTAACAAACTAGATTCCTTCTGGGAGACAGGACCCTATACGGTGACAGCTATATCCTATCCCGAGTCCGATGTGTACAAAGTTCAGAGGTCTGGGTATGAGCCACAAGTCATCCACCAAAATTGCATTAAGATCTGTCTTAAAGAAGATTTACCAGTGCTCCCAGCACCGCCTCCTACAGATGTCAGACCGGCGAGGGAGAATGTTCCTGGCAAAGGTCATCCACCAGTCCATGGATTTCCCTATGTTCTTCCCAAGTCAGCCAGCATTCTTCTGTCTGCCTCCGACCCAGGGACTAACCCAACTAACATTAGTCAACACGCCAGTCCCTGCTCTGTCTCCATTGGCTCCAGTATATACGTCTGTCTCCAGAGTGCCAACAATGTCTCCGATATCTCCAATGTCTCCAGTACAAATGCCAGCAATCCGGAGTCCAGCGAGTTCTAAACCAATTCCAGCTCCTGAGTTCATTGAAGAAGATCCAGCTGAAGCTCTAGAAGCTCCGAGGGTTCCTGATTCTCCAGAGGTGGTGCTGCACAGATCCCAAAGGTCAACACAGGGACAGTTACCAGCCAGGTACAGAGAGTGATAGTACCTTTGTATAATAGTCAGTATAGCATAATGAATGCTAATGTCAGTTTATGTATAGCTAAGTCAGTGTTGTACATAGCATTGTGTGTATCTAAACTGGTCACTAGCCAGGACTGTAGCTAACCAATGTATAACCCAGTCCATAAATGCTAACCCAGTCCATAAATAGTCAATAATGTCAAATGTCTAACCATTTTCCTGTCCATCATGTACAGGGTGCTCTACTGGCCATAGAGTTCTCCTGGAAGCCTAAAAAAACAAGTACAGTGACAGAGCTACCATGTATGTAGGTAAAAATTGTTCTATTGCCATGAAACAATGTATATCTGTTTATATAATGTTCTGAGAAGAAATAGCTATTGCCGAAGGACCCCAGCAGCTAAGGCATTCTGGTAGAAATCCTCCGGCAGCTAGATCTGAATAAGTATGTGCTGAAGTATGCAGTTGCAAGACTTAAAAATTCCACATGTGTCATGATCCCATGAGGGGGAGATTGTGGTTGGTCAGTACAGGAGTTGCACCCCTGTACCCTAGCTGCCCTGTCCGGCAGACTCCATCCAGTGACCCCTGGGCCTCCCCTGCACCTGTGTCTTGTGTATTTACTTTTATGCCTCTTATAAAGTGTATTGTACATAAAATGTTTTATGCCTTTTAGTACTGTTGTCTTCTGATTGTGACCAGGAAAGGTACCAGTGACCATGTGACCTACAGGGTGACCTATGGGACCCCTCCTAGTCTCCCCCATATAAGCCCTGGGAGGGACTAGTTCGCTCTCTTGGAGCTCTGCTCTAGTTCCTGCTAAGCTGAGTACAGCAAGTTCAAGTCCTAGATGTGTGTCTGGAGTCCAGAGGAGGCCAAAGTCTACTACGCAGCCACGGGTTCTCAAGTCCATTGCCCCACGGGTCAAGTCAAAACCTGGTAAGCTACAAACGGGGTATAGTCAGTCTCAGTCAAGTCAGTCCAAGTCAATCTGTCTCAAGTCAGCGTGGCCTTGCATCAAATTGTCCAAGTCTTCTATAAGTCCCAGCAAGCCCTGTGGTCTTTGAAGTCACTGGTCACCTCTTTGGGACCAGCCAAGCTGTATAGACTGTTACACCTGTCTGACTCAGTAAAGCTGCCGTTGTTCCGTAACTTGGCGTCTGAGTCATTATTTGCCCCTGTGCCTAGCCCAGGATCCAGCGGCCTAACTTTGGGTGGTGAAGCGGTTAAACCACGCCCTGGTGTCAAGAACACAAGGGGTTAATGCCATCTGCCTCTTGGGTAATTCCCTCTGCCCTGCATCACACCCTCACCACACTAGTCCCTGTTAATTTGATTGTAAACTCTGGTTACTAACCTTACTAAATCTTGTGGACCCTGCTGTGGGGCTAAAACCATATAGATAGAGGAGATGCCCCACCATTAAGATGGGATTAATCTATTAATTTACTGGAGGATACTCTTTTAGGCAAGTCTGCCCTATGAATCAACTAGTGATTTTGTAGATAAGAATAGTAAATATCACCCAACTATTAGTTTTTTGTTTTGAGCTATATATGTAAATGTTATGAACATCTTTGAATGCATTTTTTTCTTGCTTTGTAGTTATTAAGGTAAAACAAATCTTAAAGATCTTTAATAACATTTTTGCTCAGTTAGGCTATGTTCACATGACAGAATTTTCTCACAGAATTTCCTCACTGAAAATAATCCTCATCAGAAACTTTCATTGACACCATGGGGCTTTAAAGGGGTTACTCCGGCCCTAGACATCTTATCCCCTATCCAAAGGATAGGGGATAAGATGTCAGATCGCCGCAGTCCCGCTGCTGGGGACCCCCAGGATCCCCGCTGCGGCACCCCGCTATCATTACAGCACAGAGCAAGTTCGCTCTGTGCGTAATGACGGACGATACAGGGGACGGAGCAGCGTGACGTCAAGGCTCCACCCCTCTTGACATCACGGCCCGTCCCCTTAATGCAAGTCTATGGCAGGGGCGTCACGCCCCCTCCCATAGACTTGTATTGAAAGGGGCGGGCCGTGATGTCACGAGGGTTGGAGCCGTGACGTAACGATGCTCCGGCCCCTGTATTGCTCGTCATTACGTGCAGAGCGAACTCGCTCTGTGCTGTAATGATAGCGGGGTGCCGCAGCGGGGATCCCGGGGATCCCCAGCAGCGGGACTGCGGCGATCTGACATCTTATCCCCTATCCTTTGGATAGGGGATAAGATGTCTAGGGGCGGAGTACCCCTTTAATTCTACAAGTTTTCCTGGCAAAAGTTCCACATGGAAATTCTTCTTGGATCTGCCTAAAATTACTTGTGTGCTATGAATTTTTAACTATGGGCAGGGGCAATTATACTGCAATTATTGTGAGAGTATACTGCAATTATTGTGAATGGTGATGGGCAGCACTGGCATGTGGGGGGGATGCTCTTACATGGAATGAAAGAACTATAGAATTGCGAGTAGAGAGAATCGAGTATAGCACTCACCCAATGCAATCAAAGGAACAAAGAAAGTGTGCCTCCAGCTCCACTGCTCTTTGCTTTCCCTGCTCTGCAAGTTGCACTACCCAATTATGGACATATACAGATACTGGTGAGCTGAAATATGAATTGTACTTCCCTCATTACAATCTAAGGAAGCTTTTTTTGGATGGTCCTTGGTACAATAGCAAGAAAGCTTCCTTTGATCGCACCAGCATCGGGTGAGTGCTATACTTGATTCTCTCTACTCGCAGTCTTTCATAGCGTTACACTTCGTAGGCACAGTGAAAAAGGCAGAGTGACATGTATGGTCACATGCTTCTCCATAGGATGCCATGGTATGTATGGGAAAACCAGCCAGGACCCTGGAGAATGGGGAAGCGGTAAAGTACCATTGGCTTATGGCACAACGGTTAAAAAACATTGATCTATATGAAAATATAAAGAAATATGATACTTGGAAAAGATGATAGTGTTAGAAAGTATTCACCCTAGTCTCTGATCTGCAGTAAAGCCTGAAATACTCGATTTGGAGGCAATCAAAATGAACTAGCTGGTAGGTTGCAGCCTTCTTTGAAGTTCATGAAAAAAAGATTTCCTTACCCTGAAGCCACTTTTAATGTAACAATTGAAAGCTGACTTTAAGGGGATCAGCTTCTAAGGTGAATAAAAAGATTCAGTAGAAAAAAAAAACAGCAAAAGTTCATGTTACCAAAGTCATAGCTGCTCATAACCAGGACATGAGTAAGTACAGCTACAGCTCGCTCAATTGTTCCTGTGGTCGGATATAGGAAGAGTCAGCAGGTCTGTGCTAAGTAATTAGGGTCGTTGCAGGATGTATTCCTGTTAGGAGCCTAATAAAGTTGTGGTTCTGCGATCAGCCTATCATACCAGAGATGTTTTTCCTTTGCGGCACCCATTCCTGTCATAAAATGTGTCACAAATAGTAAATGGACCCCTGCAATCATGCACAGTACACTACAGCTCTGTATGAATATTTACTTCCCTGAATTTAATAACCAGCATGTTCTCTATCTTGTATCTTCCGTTGGCGCTCTTTATTTATTTATTTTTTTATGGCACAGAATAAACCTTTGTACTGGTCAAATGATATCTTATCTTGAACCTTTATTATACTGCAGCATCAAGCACTTTTAAATCAGTTCTTACTCTGCTTAATTTTTAAGATAGGTCAACAGACCCATATATTTATGTCAGTCAAATGCAACATAATGCAATAGAACTAGTCCTGAAGTGTCTTTCAGAAGTCTAAGGTTATGTTCACACCACGGAATGTCCGCACAAAAAATCTCTGTGCGGTCATTTTGCAAACTGCAGGCGCCGGCATAAAATGCTGGCACTAGGACCACATAGGAATGTGCTGTCTCATAGACGGCTATGTTTGTTCTTTCTGCGGACACGGATACCGGAATTTCCGTGCTAGAAACATCTGGCACGTAATTCCATGCTGTGCACTGCACAGCAGAAGCCCACTGAATTCAACAGGACTCAGCTGCAGCAGAATCTCTTTGACAAATTTCAATGAGGAATTCCAGACAGAAATTCTGACGTGTAAACATGGCCTAATGAGTGGTTTCTTTATCCCAACACTACAACTACCAGCCTGCACTGACAGCTATATACCAGGAGTTGTAGTCTGACAATGGCTGGTGAGGTTGGAGACCACTGATCTAGCATATTGTGCAACCTTTTCTGATGATCTGTCCTAGAGAGAAAGTTGTGTGTATATGGATGTCACCTGTGCCTTATGATAAAGAATGAGTCTCAGGGGGTGCATTAAGGACTTGACTCCCCAAAAAGTGGGCAAAAATAAAAACAAACATGAATAGCTCTAAAGCCTCATGGGTAAGATGTGGAATCCAAAGGTTGTTGAGCTCTATTCTTACCAACCACGAATGGCCATGAGAACAGAGCGTTTACCATTTAGCCTGTACAATAAATCTGCATTATTATGATTTGGGGCAGACAGAGACAACAAATAACCACACGCAAGTACAGTATATGGGCCTCTTGCTGTTCTATAGCAAATCTAAGAGAGCCAACTTTAATGCCTCTGTGAAAATCCACTGATGACAGATGAGGACAGGGGAGGTGTCACGATGCCGGCTGGCAGGTAGTGGATCCTCTGTGCCAGAGAGGGATTGGCGTGGACCGTGCTAGTGGATCGGTTCTAAGTCACTACTGGTTTTCACCAGAGCCCGCCGCAAAGCGGGATGGTCTTGCTGCGGCGGTAGTGACCAGGTCGTATCCACTAGCAACGGCTCACCTCTCTGGCTGCTGAAGATAGGCGCGGTACAAGGGAGTAGACAGAAGCAAGGTCGGACGTAGCAGAAGGTCGGGGCAGGCAGCAAGGATCGTAGTCAGGGGCAACGGCAGGAGGTCTGGAACACAGGCTAGGAACACACAAGGAAACGCTTTCACTGGCACGATGGCAACAAGATCCGGCAAGGGAGTGCAGGGGAAGTGAGGTGATATAGGGAAGTGCACAGGTGAACACACTAATTGGAATCACTGCGCCAATCAGCGGCGCAGTGGCCCTTTAAATCGCAAAGACCCGGCGCGCGCGCCCTAGGGAGCGGGGCCGCGCGCGCCGGGACAGGACCGAGGGAGAGCGAGTCAGGTACGGGAGCCGGGGTGCGCATCGCGAGCGGGCGCTACCCGCATCGCGAATCGCATCCCGGCTGGAAGCGGAATCGCAGCGCCCCGGGTCAGTGGATCTGACCGGAGCGCTGCAGCGGGGAGAGTGTAGCGAGCGCTCCGGGGAGGAGCGGGGACCCGGAGCGCTCGGCATAACAGTACCCCCCCCCTTGGGTCTCCCCCTCTTCTTAGAGCCTGAGAACCTGAGGAGCAGACTTTTGTCTAGGATGTTGTCCTCAGGTTCCCAGGATCTCTCTTCAGGACCACAACCCTCCCAATCCACTAAAAAAAAAGTTTTCCCTCTGACCTTTTTAGAAGCTAAGATCTCTTTGACAGAGAAGATGTCCGAGGAGCCGGAAACAGGAGTGGGAGGAACAGATTTGGGAGAAAAACGGTTGAGGATGAGTGGTTTAAGAAGAGAAACGTGAAAGGCATTAGGGATACGAAGAGAAGGAGGAAGAAGAAGTTTGTAAGAGACAGGATTAATCTGACACAAAATTTTGAAAGGACCAAGATAGCGTGGTCCCAACTTGTAGCTAGGGACACGGAAGCGGACATATTTAGCGGAGAGCCATACCTTGTCTCCAGGGGAAAAAATGGGAGGAGCTCTTCTTTTCTTATCCGCGAACCTCTTCATGCGTGATGAAGCCTGTAAGAGAGAATTTTGGGTCTCTCTCCATATGATGGAAAGGTCACGAGAAATCTCATCCACAGCGGGCAGACCAGAGGGCAAGGGGGTAGGGAGGGGGGGAAGAGGGTGACGGCCGTACACCACGAAAAATGGGGATTTGGAGGAAGATTCAGAGACTCTGAAGTTATACGAGAATTCGGCCCATGGAAGGAGATCTGCCCAGTCATCCTGGCGGGAGGAAACAAAATGTCGCAAATAATCACCCAAGACCTGGTTAATTCTTTCTACTTGTCCATTGGACTGGGGATGATATGCAGAAGAAAAATTTAATTTAATCTTGAGTTGTTTACAGAGAGCCCTCCAGAATTTAGACACGAATTGGACGCCTCTATCCGAGACGATCTGCGTAGGCAACCCGTGAAGACGAAAAATGTGTACAAAAAATTGTTTAGCCAACTGAGGCGCTGAAGGAAGACCAGGAAGAGGGATGAAATGTGCCATTTTGGAGAATCGATCAACGACCACCCAAATAACAGTGTTGCCACGGGAAGGGGGTAAATCAGTAATAAAATCCATACCAATCAGAGACCAAGGCTGTTCGGGGACAGGCAGGGGATGAAGAAGACCAGCGGGCTTCTGGCGAGGAGTCTTATCCCGGGCACAGATAGTGCAGGCTCGCACAAAGTCCACAACATCCGTCTCCAGAGTCGGCCACCAATAGAAGCGGGAGATGAGTTGCACAGATTTCTTGATGCCCACATGACCTGCGAGATGGGAGGAGTGACCCCATTTGAGGATTCCGAGGCGTTGGCGTGGAGAAACAAAGGTCTTTCCTGGAGGAGTTTGCCTGATGGAGGCTGGAGAAGTGGAGATCAGGCAGTCAGGTGGAATGATGTGTTGCGGAGAGAGTTCAACCTCTGAGGCATCCGAGGAACGAGAGAGAGCATCGGCCCTAATGTTCTTATCGGCAGGCCGAAAGTGAATCTCAAAATTAAATCGGGCAAAGAACAGAGACCACCGGGCCTGGCGAGGATTCAGCCGTTGGGCAGACTGGAGGTAGGAGAGGTTCTTGTGGTCGGTGTAAATAATAACTGGAAATCTTGATCCCTCCAGCAGATGCCTCCATTCCTCAAGTGCTAATTTGATGGCTAGAAGCTCTCGATCCCCGATGGAGTAGTTCCTCTCCGCCTGAGAGAAGGTCCTAGAAAAAAACCCACAAGTGACAGCATGCCCGGAAGAATTTTTTTGTAGAAGAACAGCTCCAGCTCCCACTGAGGAGACATCAACCTCCAATAGGAAGGGTTTGGAAGGGTCAGGTCTGGAGAGCACGGGAGCCGAAGAAAAGGCAGACTTGAGTCGTTTAAAGGCGTCTTCCGCTTGAGGAGGCCAAGACTTGGGATCGGCATTTTTTTTGGTTAGAGCCACGATAGGAGCCACAACGGTAGAAAAATGTGGAATAAATTGCCTGTAATAATTGGCGAACCCCAAAAAGCGTTGGATAGCACGGAGTCCGGAGGGGCGTGGCCAATCTAAGACGGCAGAGAGTTTGTCTGGATCCATTTGTAGTCCCTGGCCAGAGACCAAATATCCTAGAAAAGGAAGAGATTGGCATTCAAACAGACATTTCTCAATTTTGGCATAGAGTTGATTGTCACGAAGTCTCTGAAGAACCATACGGACATGCTGGCGGTGTTCTTCTAGATTGGCAGAAAAAATTAGGATATCGTCCAGATATACAACAACACAGGAGTATAACAGATCACGAAAAATTTCATTAACAAAGTCTTGGAAGACAGCAGGGGCGTTGCACAGGCCAAAGGGCATGACCAGATACTCAAAGTGTCCATCTCTGGTGTTAAATGCCGTTTTCCACTCATCCCCCTCTCTGATGCGGATGAGGTTATAGGCACCTCTTAAGTCCAGTTTAGTAAAGATGTGGGCACCTTGGAGGCGATCAAAGAGTTCAGAGATGAGGGGTAGGGGGTAGCGGTTCTTAACCGTGATTTTATTAAGACCGCGGTAGTCAATGCAAGGACGTAGGGAGCCATCTTTTTTGGACACAAAGAAAAATCCGGCTCCGGCAGGAGAGGAGGATTTACGGATAAAGCCCTTTTTTAAATTTTCCTGGACGTATTCAGACATGGCAAGAGTCTCTGGGGCAGAGAGAGGATAAATTCTGCCCCGGGGTGGAGTAGTGCCCGGGAGGAGGTCGATAGGACAATCATAAGGCCTGTGAGGAGGTAGAGTCTCAGCTTGTTTTTTGCAGAAAACATCCGCGAAGTCCATATAGGCCTTAGGGAGACCGGTTACTGGAGGAACCACAGAGTCACGGCAAGGGTTACTGGGAACCGGTTTTAGACAGTCCTTGGAACAAGAGGGCCCCCAACTCTTGATCTCCCCAGTGGACCAATCCAGGGTTGGGGAATGAAGTTGAAGCCAGGGAAGTCCAAGGAGAATTTCCGAGGTGCAATTGGGGAGGACCAAAAGTTCAATCCTCTCGTGATGAGATCCGATGCTCATTAGAAGGGGCTCCGTGCGGAAACGTATGGTACAGTCCAATCTTTCATTGTTTACACAATTGATGTAAAGGGGTCTGGCGAGACTGGTCACTGGGATGTTGAACCTGTTGACGAGAGAGGCCAAAATAAAATTTCCTGCAGATCCAGAGTCCAAGAAGGCCACAGTAGAGAAGGAGAAGGCAGAGGCAGACATCCGCACAGGCACAGTAAGACGTGGAGAAGCAGAGTAGACATCAAGGACTGTCTCACCTTTGTGCGGAGTCAGCGTACGTCTTTCCAGGCGGGGAGGGCGGATAGGACAATCCCTCAGGAAGTGTTCGGTACTAGCACAGTACAGGCAGAGGTTCTCCATGCGGCGTCGTGTCCTCTCTTGAGGTGTCAGGCGAGACCGGTCGACCTGCATAGCCTCCACGGCGGGAGGCACAGGAACGGATTGCAGGGGACCAGAGGAGAGAGGAGCCGAGGAGAAGAAACGCCTCGTGCGAACAGAGTCCATATCTTGGCGGAGCTCCTGACGCCTTTCGGAAAAACGCATGTCAATGCGAGTGGCTAGGTGAATGAGTTCATGTAGATTAGCAGGAATTTCTCGTGCGGCCAGAACATCTTTAATGTTGCTGGATAGGCCTTTTTTAAAGGTCGCGCAGAGGGCCTCATTATTCCAGGATAATTCTGAAGCAAGAGTACGGAATTGTACGGCATACTCGCCAACGGAAGAATTACCCTGGACCAGGTTCAACAGGGCAGTCTCAGCAGAAGAGGCTCGGGCAGGTTCCTCAAAGACACTTCGGATTTCCGAGAAGAAGGAGTGTACAGAGGCAGTGACGGGGTCATTGCGGTCCCAGAGCGGTGTGGCCCAAGACAGGGCTTTTCCAGACAGAAGGCTGACTACGAAAGCCACCTTAGACCTTTCAGTGGGAAACTGGTCCGACATCATCTCCAGATGCAGGGAACATTGGGAAAGAAAGCCACGGCAAAACTTAGAGTCCCCATCAAATTTATCCGGCAAGGATAGGCGTAGACCAGGAGCGGCCACTCGCTGCGGAGGAGGTGCAGGAGCTGGCGGAGGAGATGACTGCTGAAGCTGTGGTAGTAACTGCTGTAGCATAACGGTCAGTTGAGACAGCTGTTGGCCTTGTTGCGCTATCTGTTGTGACTGCTGGGCGACCACCATGGTAAGGTCAGCGACAACTGGCAGAGGAACTTCAGCGGGATCCATGGCCGGATCTACTGTCACGATGCCGGCTGGCAGGTAGTGGATCCTCTGTGCCAGAGAGGGATTGGCGTGGACCGTGCTAGTGGATCGGTTCTAAGTCACTACTGGTTTTCACCAGAGCCCGCCGCAAAGCGGGATGGTCTTGCTGCGGCGGTAGTGACCAGGTCGTATCCACTAGCAACGGCTCACCTCTCTGGCTGCTGAAGATAGGCGCGGTACAAGGGAGTAGACAGAAGCAAGGTCGGACGTAGCAGAAGGTCGGGGCAGGCAGCAAGGATCGTAGTCAGGGGCAACGGCAGGAGGTCTGGAACACAGGCTAGGAACACACAAGGAAACGCTTTCACTGGCACGATGGCAACAAGATCCGGCAAGGGAGTGCAGGGGAAGTGTGGTGATATAGGGAAGTGCACAGGTGAACACACTAATTGGAATCACTGCGCCAATCAGCGGCGCAGTGGCCCTTTAAATCGCAAAGACCCGGCGCGCGCGCCCTAGGGAGCGGGGCCGCGCGCGCCGGGACAGGACCGAGGGAGAGCGAGTCAGGTACGGGAGCCGGGGTGCGCATCGCGAGCGGGCGCTACCCGCATCGCGAATCGCATCCCGGCTGGAAGCGGAATCGCAGCGCCCCGGGTCAGTGGATCTGACCGGAGCGCTGCAGCGGGGAGAGTGTAGCGAGCTCTCCGGGGAGGAGCGGGGACCCGGAGCGCTCGGCGTAACAGGAGGGAAGGATTGGGCATCTTGGATGTCAACTGCCCGATACCGCCCTTTTATTTTAAGGAAATTAGACAACTGTCTGGCTGCAGCTTTCCTCCCCCTTTTCATTCAGAGCCTAACATTCATATGTATGGGGTAAATGGGAAATAGCTGACAGCTATTGAATATGAATAAGCACATTTAGTTCCTATCTAATAGACAGCAGAAAATGATTGTGTTGTAAGTGGCAGAAGCCCCCCTTACAAATAATGGCCCCTTGGCAGCTGCATAACTTGCACATATAGTATGTCTGGCACTGAAAATAAATACTTATTATCCAACCTTCTCCTACTGCTTTGCCTGTGCACCTGTTATGAATGAATGAACAATGAACCCAGATGCTCAGGATGAACAGATGTGGGGTGTCCCTCCTTAAGGGTCTGTAACTTTTCAATGGTGCATAGAATTGTCAAAGAAAGGACAGAGACAGTGAATATAAATGGCATGCTAAATAATACATGTCTCCAAAGAGAAATGCGGGGGGTTCTACAGTCTATAGCATAATCTATGGCAACTATAGATTTTTCTGTTTCATAAATTCCTTATAAAAGACGATGGTGGGGCCATGATTTGTTGTCAGTACAGCCTGACAATAATAGTGCAGCCACTGGAGAGCCGGTTTGCTCACTTTCCTGATCTCCTTTTGTCCATGGTCCTGTGGGATCCGAAATAAAGGCTCCTCTTACATGAAATGAGATGCAGCTCAGAAAACAGCCTCATAGTCACTGCCATTCAGTCTTATTCAGAAATCCTACTTTCAAAAATGAAGGCACAGTGGCCTATTGTGCCAGCCTGGGAACATAGGACCGATATGCAAGAGTGAGTAAAATAATGGAAAATAAGAATAAAAGGGTGAACAGCCTGTCAGTTTCCCTTTAAAAACCTATATATTTTTGATTGACTTTTTACTTCTTCTTTGTGGTTTTCCAATCTTATAAAGTATATCCATATGGCTGAGCTAAGCCAGCCTCTTCTACCCCCACCAGTACTGCTTTAGTGCAACACTTTCTTTTTTCCTTTTCACCTGCACAGCGGTGTTCCCGACCACACAGCTATGCGGGAAAATATTGAAGCAAAGCCAGCTCACCCCTGGTCCGGATATCGAGCACGGAGAAAGTGCGGACTTGCACTCAATCACAATAAGAAAATGGGAAAAAAGTCCAGCTCAGATACAGATCAAATAAGCGCAGCTTTATTTCACATCACACCAAGAGCAACAGGTACAAGTCGGAAATGACACGTTTCGGCCAGGTGCTGGCCTTAGTCATACCATGGTATGACTAAGGCCAGCACCTGGCCGAAACGCGTCATTTCCGACTTGTACCTGTTGCTTTTGGCATGATGTGAAATAAAGCTGTGCTTACTTGATCTGTATCTGAGCTGGACTTTTTTCCATTTTCTTATGCGGGAAAATGCCACAAGCCCTGTTCTCTTGAATGGAGCAATACTGCAGTTTGACGCACAGCTGTGTTGATAGGAGCACCACTCTGCAGAGGAGAAGGATAAAAGAGGAAAAAACACTGTGCATAGGGAGAGTAAGGGTGTTGGGCAGGAGATCGTGGGGGATCTGACTGCTGGGACCAGACACTTATCCCCTATCCTGTGTACCAATAGCTAGAAAGACGGGGTAAAAGTACTCTGAGTGCCGTGCCCCTTAGTTTCTGCTCGGCTCAACACAGGAGCGCATAGTGTATGAACTTAAAGGGGTACTCAGGTGCTTAGACATCTTATCCCCTATCCAAAGGATAGGGGATAAGATGCCTGATCGCGCGAGTCCCCCCGCTGGGGACCCCCGTGATCTTGCACGCGGCACCACGTTTGTAATCAGTCCCCGGAGCGTGTTCACTCCGGGTCTGATTACCGGCGACTACAGGGCGGGCGGCGTGTGACTTCACGCCTCCGCCCCCGTGTGAAGTCACACGCCGCCCCTCAATGCAAGCCTACGGGAGGGGGCGTGATAGCTGTCACGCCCCCTCCCATAGACTTGCATTGAGGGGCGGAGCGTGACATCACACGGGGGCGGAGGCTTGATGTCACACGCTGCCCGCCCTGTAGTCACCGGTAATCAGACCCGGAGCGAACACGCTCCGAGGACTGATTACAAACGGGGTACCGCGTGCAAGATCACGGGGGTTCCCAGCGGCGGGACTCGCGCGATCAGGCATCTTATCCCCTATCCTTTGGATAGGGGATAAGATGCCTAAGCACCGGAGTACCCCTTTAAAGTAAAACTCTTTTATCACCCTGACCCCCACTGATTCAAACTTCTAAAATGTCTTTATGACATGTCAGAAGTTAGTATAATGTTTGTACACTTTAATGCAAAATTAGTAACTGCACATAACATTTTTACCCTCTTAAATATGTTAAGTAAAAGGTAAAATTTGCATTCTTTCACGGGTGAAACTATAGGGGGTGCAGAGGTAGCAGTTACATCGGGATCATGTATTCTAAATGGTAGCAGTAGTCTAAATGGTACATGGTAGATATGGGGCCCTGTTACATATTTTGCATTTGGGCCCAGAAGCTACAAAGTATGTCTCTGCCTTCTTCTTTTAACACAAGATGGTAGACCCTCATCTACTTTCTTGGGTCTGTGCAAATATCATCTGCATCACTAGCACCAGCCATCTCCAGGTGACTGTCTGCTCCAACTGCCTCTGATTATCAGATACACTTGAATACAATGACAGAGCAAAGAGCTGTCAGCCCCCTGTACTGCCTTCACTCACAGAATGCACACACTTCAGGCATACAGCCTATAAGTTGCTGGGATGGATCCCTGTGTGGGCCTGCATGATGATATGACGTCATTACGCCTGCCCAGGAATCCCGTGCATTGTTTTACAGGCTGCGGGAGGTATTAGGGGATTGGGCTTTAGGAATTAGGTTATTGTGCTTTTTAGCCCTAATATATAGGGGAATACTAAAGGGGGCAAATATAAATAAGTGGACCTGACCACACTCCTCGGAGAACCTGTATAAATACACTCACCTGCAGCTTTTTTCTTTTTTATGATTATGTAACAGCTGCTGACTTTTAGTATTCTTATAATTTACAGTGATGGAGCATTACTTCATCTAGATTATATTAATGTTATTATTAGTCACATTTCTTACATGTCTGTAAACCACTTTCCACCACTCAGCTCTCCAGAGTTGGAGAATGTCTCAGGGATGTGATGACATGTGACATGGTGGTTCCTCTCAGCGTGGCAGGATAGAATTACTGACAGCTAATCATTAAGACGCAGGGAAGGTTACTCTTTGTCTGCAGTAAATGCCTGGTTACAGTCTGTGTACAATGATTATCATAAAAGCTTTTAAAACATTCACAAACTTCCTGCTGGGGCGATTGTGTTGTCAAAGCCAAAAAATAATAGAGTCATATTTTGCTTTATTATACAAACTGATACATCTCCATTGCAGGTTTAACTATAAGAATAAATACATGATAATGAGCCTTAGTTATCAAAACTGTGGAACAGGAAATATGGTATTATTGACCACAGCAACCAGTCCAGGAATAAAATGTGAGTGTCCATGCCTGGCAAAGCTTCTTTAAATATGCAGAATAGGGGCAGGCATTCCATACGTGCAACCTGCATAGCAGACATAAGTAATAGGGTCCATTGTCACCTTCAACAGCGTTTTACTATCTATTTCACTGTATGCAAGAATCTGAGCTAATGTATTTTATAGGTCTCCTTTATATTATGAGCTATTGGAGAGTATTTAATACTATTCTATTATTTATATCATATTCAGGGTTGGCAGAAAATTGTGGGACAATGCCCATGGTTACTATAATCTATGTTTTTGTTAAGTGTGAACTTGAGCGCTTACTCTGGAAGACAGAGAAGCCTCCACTGAAGTGTGAGTAGGAATAGTGCAACTTACAGTCCATAACTATTGGTGATCCATAGGCCAAGGGTTCATTCTGTGCTTCATTTATGAAAACTTCCTGGATGCCAGGTGAGAGACCCAGGTCTGCAGAGAGAGAAGAAGCAAATGGAAAGAGCAACGTTACTATTGAGAGGCCCAAAGAGGAGCCTGCACCTTGCATCAGCCCATCGAGAGTCACTAGGACCACAGAAAGATGGATGCCCTGAGAGAGTTGGATAAGCTATAAGGGACCCTAAACGATGGCACTTAAGGCCTAGAAGACGCAGTCACAGTGCTACTGTATCACAGAGGCCCCTTTAGGACTAATACACTGTAAATAGGTTGATAATGGCTGCCATCTGGTTAAACCTTACCTGTCATGCCTATGGCTTTGAGGCCCGTTAAAAACATTAAACTGTAATGTAATGATTCCCTCCTATGGAGAGATTCTACAGTTTTATATTTGTGTATAGTAAAGATTTTAATTGTTTCCATTCCTATATTATTTTCATGCAATCCCTTCCTTGCTGTTTGCATTTTCATTTATCTTGTGCTACCTGTGTGGTACTGTCAGGTTTTTCACATGACAGTATTTGGGTCAGTATTTTACATAAGTATTTGTAAGCCAAAAACTAGGAGTGGAACAAATAGAAAACAATAAAAGATTTGTATCTCTTCTGTGTTTTGGTTTAAGCTTTTAAATACAAATAGAACATATTACTTACTGAAATGCCGCAGTGAGAAAAGGACCTCAGAATCACTAAAGCCATGTAGGGACCCTCTGGTTTCACACCACAGTATTTGGCTCAGTGTTTCTTATCAGTATTTTAAGCCAAAACAAGGAGTAGGCCCAAAACATGGAAAAACTACAAATCTCACCATTACTTTTTTTTTCTGTGTAGGTTCCACTTGTGTAGGCTTACAAATCTTAAATGCAAAATACTGAGCCAAAGACTGCTGTGTGAGACCAGCCTGAGACAGCATAAAAGTCAAAACTGTTTCAAAGGACCCATATGTACTGTGAAGCCTCCATAAGGCACTCTATTCTATGGTGTAATATGTCATGTCATGGAGAATGCCAACATTTTTTCCAGTGTTAATTCTCACACATTCCATGAGAAGAAAGTTCTGAGAGTACAATATGGGACTATGGAACCCATAATACATGTTCCTACAACACTGTAGCATTTTAAAAGGAACTTTCCATTAAATTTAATGTGCAGCATCTGTGTCAATTCCTTTTTTAACTATCTTTCCAGACGTAAGTACTTACAATACAGCCATTCACATGAATGTGTAGCTATGTAATACATGGACATGGCTATTTCACCAAAATGTGGGATCCCTTCTGTAGTGCTTCTCAACTGTGGCTTATAGAGAAGGTCCCATATAAACTGTTTGGGAATATAGGGCAAGATTTATCAATACGTGTCCAGAGGAAAAGTTGTTGAGTTGCCCATAGCAACCAATCAGATCGCTTCTTTCATTTTTCAGAGGCCTTTTACAAAATGAAAGAAGCAATCTGATTGGTTGCTATGGGTAACTCAACAACTTTTCCTCTGGACAGGTTTTGATAACTCTCCCCCATTGCGCTCTGCCTACAACACTGTGTGCATTCTAATCAGTCAAAGCTGGGAGGAGTGGGGGAGTTGTGCATCTTGCGGCTCAGCACAGCCTCCTTGACACTTGAGCTCCAAGCAGAATCTAGAGCTGACTGTTCCCTTTCAAGTCAAGAAAGCATTTTTGTGTAGCATGTGAACTCTCATCTACAGAGAGCTTGAATAATAGAGGTGTGACAGTATCTGCATTGAAGAATTTAGTTGTGTGCAAAATAAAAAAAAATTAGTTGTGTGCAAAATAAAAAAAATTCTTAAAGCCTTGTCCTTTGGCATCATAAACGTAATACAGGGTGTGTATGACAATGTGTAAAGTAATGTAGTGTAATATGTAATCTTTTGCACCCAGTTAGCACACCCAGTCACAACTCCATGTTTGCCTGGTGGAGCAGACTCTCTCAGGTTCTGTAGCTATGGAGATTTGTTTCAAGCGTGTTCAGTATACAGAACTGCAAGCAAGCTGCCTCATAGTGACAATGTGACAAATACAGCGTGTGTGTATATAAGAGGTGAGGTGTCAGGCAGCCAGCCAGAGCACTCTGATTTATCATGTACAATCTGATCTTTGCACTGGGTTGGGCTTCCATGTGCACAGCTGGCGCTTCCTGTACTATAACCTTAAGGGGGTATTCCTTTCTCAACTACCTGAATTAAACTTGTAGGGCACGTCACGTTAAATATTTTTGAAAATACATTTATTTTGCAAATGTGTCCGTAACCTAGGCAACAAGCTTAAATATGAGCAAAAGGAGGCAAATGTGCTAAATGAATCTAAATGAATATATTAACAAAAATGTTTAACGTGATGGGCCCTACAAGTTTAATTACATTGGTTGAGATGCAAGTATCCCCTTATTAATATACATAATTATAAGGGTTGTTTTTTTGCCATTCCCCACCACCACCCCACCACAAAAATAACGGTGTCACTCTTCTGATTTATTTATTTATTTATTCTGCGTCAATGAATAACTACTAAAAATCTTTGGTTATTACTTATCAAAATTAGGTTGTTCCACCACAACAACCCCTGTTCACATGCGCCAAATACGTTGAGTTCCCCCAAAGGCTAAGTGGCCCACCAGTAACCCCACCATTACCCGCCGGTGGATAGAAGCACCTCCTTAACACACGTTTGCTGTTACATTTAATCACAGTGTGACTGGTGGGCCACTTGGCCTTTTGGAGCTGCATCTGGCATTCATTCTTCTTACTTTTGCTTATATGTATGTGTAAACAGTGTGACTACTGTAACAAAGAAGCAGTGCAATATTCAGTTCAATTTAGTCCCTTTTATGGATTCATTTTATGTAAAAAATAAATATGTATGAATTCAATACAAATTATATTTCTTTATTATGAGCTTGTAAAGTCTGCCTGTTTTTGTATAGGATTTGTTGTCTAAGGAATTAAAAGTCTAAACTGAGGCCAAAATGGCACTCTTTGGGTTTTGATGAGTGATGTGGGTCTATGAATACATCTGCCATTTAGGTCACAAGATTGCCAACCTTACACCAAAAATCTTGGGGTTTATTTACTATTGCAAATGTGCCCTGCAAACTTATACCAAATTAGTTATGTTTTAGATACTTCTGTATCTTGTCCAGCAATGGAGCATGACTTATCAGAAATGCAGATAGAAAATCTGTTACATGGTACCAGATCATGGTACCTGTATCATGGTACAGGATTTTAACATGGCTAAGTCAGACAGTATTGATAAATTCCAACCATAGTGTAAAAAATCCTAGTAGCAAGGGAGTTTCGTGGTTGTTGTGGAAGAATAATGCTGTATGTTATAGACTTGTTGTATGTCTTATACTTCTACCAGGGGCTTGACCCCTACCTTTTATTTAAAATAACACCAAGACAACAATCTCTCTTTTAATGAACGATGGGGGTCGGCCACAGCTTTATTATCAACCTTAAACATTCTCAAAACCTCTATAACTTCCACCTCGAGTGGGTTGCCGCCCCAGCGGTGGGTGAAGCACCCTGCCAGCCACCAGACTTTTCCCGGCAGGCAAATAGCCTTCTCCCTCCATTCAGGGGTCACAAACACTCCTCCACCGCCACAGGAGGAGCACAAGTATCCATACTGGGTTCCGACACCCACCCATGACAAAAAGGGCCTGTTCTATGCCGTCCTGCAATCCAGAAAGGAATATGTTCAGCCCAATATTGTTAAGATGTATCCCATCAGTTGACATGAGGCGGCGATTGTCGCCTTCGAGCTGCCTATGGCGCACTACTACACCCCCTTCTGAACGGACATGGTGGGACATACAGGAGTTGATAGACCTCCTAGCCCTTTCTAAAGTGGCCGAATTCCAGGACCCCTGCCACGTAACCCTCGGGACAATCTCGGAGCAAACTATAATGACATGAGAGAAAAGGAGCATGATTCTTTGAAAATCCATGCGTATAAGAACCAGGAGCTCAGGGACTCTAATTAAACAGATGTTGTTACCCCCGGCATGGATAACAAGCACCACGGGACATTAGGGGTGTGAATCGCCAAGAATTTGGCGATACGATTCGAATTGCGATACCAGTGTGGCGATTTGATATATCCCGATATATCGCGATACCGTCTAGGTGACGATACATCTCGATATATCCCAGACAGATGAATAGAGTTCTATTGAACGCCATTGATCTGCGATCCATTGATAGAGCCTGGTCCAGCGATCCACCCAACTAGCCCACCAGGGAGCATTCACAGATCCCTTTAGACGCCGCTGCCAGCTTTGACAGCGGCGATCTAAAGGGTTAATAGCCAGCCACGGCGATCGACGAATGCTGGCTATTAGCGGCGGCCCCCGGTTACTGAGAACAGCCGGGGGCAGCAAAGTATGGAGTGGGCACGAGTCCGGAGCCAGCTCCATACAGACTGCAGAGCACCGCATGATGGATATTAGTGGCGGTGATGCATCAGCGGCCCCCGGCTACTGAAATCAGCTGGGGGCCGCAGAGAATGGAGCAAGCACGAGTCGGAGCCCGCTCCGTACACCCAGAGCGCCGCCGCGTCAGATCCGGCTGACAAAATGTGGAACTTGTATCTCCTGATGCCCGGGACATGCTGTTCCGGGCATCAGGAGATACAAATTCCACATCACTAAAAGAATCGATTAAAAAATATTTTGAATCGATTCAGTATCGGCAAGTGAAAAATCGCGATAATCGCGCAAATCGATTTTTTTCTTACATCCCTATGGGACATACCAGCAATTGTAATGCAATCGGTCAGCACCACGGACCACTGAAGACCGGGACTGCCACGCCACCACAGCTCCACCTGATCCCAGCGAACGTCCACCTGGGCAGATAGCAGCCCTCTAAGCTGCCCGTTGGATGTATGAGTGTCCTAGAACATACACCACTGGAGAAGGACCTGCAAGAAAAAGGCATTATAACAGCAACTCAGGACGGACATAGCTAGCATAACAACCAGACTTCCGCCTACCAAGTCTCTGAATGTCAGCCCCATCAAACCCTGCCCGATAGGCTTCAGTAACTGCCCCTATGCGAAAGGAGTGGGTACCATACTCAGAGGGGGAAAGACCAAGAGAAGACAAACAAAGCTTAAAACAGAACCAAACTGATAACGAGTGAGGGGGACACCGTCAGCGTGCACCAGAAATGTATCACCATGAACAGGACGAACTAGCAGAAAATCAGAAGCAGAAGAGACAGGACAAGCAACCCCTCCTACAGCCCTAAGCGAAAGCCAAGAACCAACAGCCAATTGATCTGTCTTAGATCGCCGCACCCGAAGTTACAGTACTCCATTAGACACCATAACATCGTGCCACATAAAACCCCCAGTGGCCCCCTTAGAGGAGGGAACCAGCTCACCCACACGCAGAGCCTCATAAAAAGCTAAACAGAACGCTGCCCTAAACAACAAACCTTCATATGGAGAACCACAGACTTGCTGAGTCGCTTCAATTAAAGACTGAAGGAGAGAAAAAGACACAGGCCTACGACACTCCCTGCGAAAATGAAGACGATCCTATCCCTTCAAAGCCTGCTGGATGTAAAACTATTTAGTGATATCCAACCAACCCCTCAATTTTAGGTGAAAACCAACTCCACCCAGCCTCCGCCTGGCCAACGTGGCTGAAACAACCGCAGTCCGTAAACCCAAAAGGTAATCAACCGTTACAGAAAAACGAACCTCATCACCTAAAGTGACATCTCTATCACCCACCACCCCTAGCATGGAGGACGCCTTACCATGACCATTCCAGGTGGCGGGCACCACCGATGAGGAAATTAGCGGCATCAAGCGGTTGTCACCAACTCCCAGATGTACTTCGGACAAGGCCAACCCTCCAGAGCCACCCCCGGACACAGCGTTCTGAACACCTGAAATTGGAAGTGAGAGAGTCAGCCAACACATTATCCACACCTGGCGAGAACAGAACCAGATATTATACTGCAGGCATCTAAGAACTAAATGCCGAAGCAGAGCCAGCACCGGACGGGAGGATGAGGACAGACCGTTAATGCAGTGTACTACACTCAAATTATCCGTCCAAAAACAGACCTTACGATCCCTGAGCTCCAAGCCCCAAAGCTCAACAGCTACAATGATTGGGAACAGCTCAAGAAGCGTAAGGTTGCGACAGAGTCTCTCCTCCCGCCACGATGGCGGCCAGGCCTCGGCACTGCAATGAGAACCCAAAATCGCTCCATAACCCACTGAGGCAGCCGCATCAGTAAACAAGGACAGTTCTATGTTACTAGCCTCAGAAGCCTGCAGGCAGGTTCAGCCATTGTACCTACTCAGAAATTCCTGCCACACCAACAGATCCGCTTTGATAGCTGAGGACAATCTAATATGGTGATCAATCCTGCAGACTCCTTTTGTGGCCAGGGAAAGCCTAAGGGAAAAAACCCTGCCCATAGGCATAATGCGACAGGCAAATACCAACAAACCCAACAGGGACTGAAGCTGTTTAAGAGTAACTTTAAGCTGTTTAAGAGTAACTAACTGAGCAAAAACCATCAAGAACACTCAACAGTTTGGACAGCTTATCAGCCGGAAGACGAAAGACCATGGATTCAGAATCAAATTTGATACCCAGGAATGACAAACAAGTGCTAGGACCCTCCGTCTTCTCGGCTGACAGTCGAACATCGAACCTACTCATGAGGGAACAGAAAGTAGTAAGAAGCATATGGCACTGAGGGGAATCACCCGGGGAAACAAAAAAAAAAATCGTCCAGGTAGTGAATGATGGATCGAATGCCAGTTTCATAACGCACCACCCATTCCAAGAAAGAGCTAAACAACTCCAAATAGTGGCACGAAATGGAACATCCCATAGGCAAACAGGTGTCATAATAAAACAACCCATTAACCTGGCAGCCTAACAGATGGTAACATTCCGGATGAACCGGGAGAAGCCTAAAGGTAACATATCAGACTTCGCCAAAAGCACCCCCCGGCCTGCATTGCGAATCAGCAAAACTGCCTTGTCAAAGGAGGCATAGGATACCGATGACTCCTCCTAGGAGATGCCGTCGTTAACCGACGAACCCTGAGGATGTGAAAGATGATGAATGAGCCGGAATTTACCACTGTCTTTTTTAGGAACAATACCCAGAGGGGAAACACGGAGATTGGAAAAAGGAGGAGAAAGAAAAGGACCCTCAATCCTGCCCAAATTCACTTCCTTACCTAACTTCTCTCTAAGGGCATCATCGTGTTTCCTGGCAGAAAGCAATTTGAAGACAAAACAGGACAACTGGATGGAACAAATGGAATAAAGAAACCATACAAAAAACCCAACCTCAGCTGTTCTGCCGCCTGTCTATTGGGGTAGCGCTCGAGCCAGGGCAACATCGCGGCTACACTCACTGGGGTCTTTCCCTTCAACGGTGACAGCTGGTTTAACCAACTGCTTGGCCTGTCTAGGGCAGCGGACTGCTGCATGGGCCCCCCCCCACATGTGGAACACTCGTGCTTGAACTTACAGAGCCCAAAAAACTTACAGTGCCCTTCAATGAAGAGCCAACATGAGCCCGGACGGCGGACGACCAGTGACCCTTCGTGACCGGGCTGAGCGGCAGTGGCCCCGCCGAGAAAGGGGGGGGGGGAGGCACTGAGACATCATAAGCCTCAACCACACGTCAGTAGCCTTGGCCCCCCCAGCCCATCTCCGGTTGTAACGCTAAACGCCTGCGGAATTCCTCATCGTACTTCCACCAGGCACTACCCCCATAAGCCTTATAAGCATTGTAAATGGAATCAAGGTAGACAAAAAGCTCAGCAGCGTTCAGGATGTTTCTGGCCTATGATACAGCCCAGGACAGAGAAGGCCTGGAGCCAATTATTGATTGTCTTTGCAACCCGTGGACGTCGGTCAATGGGTCTATCCGTCACCTGCCTGCGCTCCTTGTCCACCGTGCTCTCATCCACGGAAACCAGGGACCAAATATCTATGTACTGGTTATCCCAAATTTTTTGTCTCACATCCTCACTAACGTGGACCCCTAGTGGACTAGGGGGCAGCGCAAAAGAAGGCTTCTTTATGTATGCCACCCTGACCGGGGAAGGAGCCCGCCTAGCCATAGAGGAAGGGGAGGGAGTCTGACCACTACTGGAAGGAGACTGAGCAAGCAAAGCCTTCAAAGCTGTAAATAAACCAGGTTGAGCACACCCCGAACCCCAAGTCCCAGCAAAATCAAACTCACCGGAAGTAGTCTGCAATGAAGGAGGAGGAGCCATCACCATGGACACAGTAGGAAGGACCGATGGAGCGGTCAGAGGATCAGTGAGCACTGAAGGAGGAGTCACTGCAGGAACCGAGGAGGGAAGGACCCGTGCCGAGATCTGGATGGACACTCACGGCCCCGCGGACTCCTTGAGTGGCTGCCTGAGTATGAAGGAGACCGCCAGTGAGACAATCTGGATCGGTGGGAACACCTAGTTCTACTGCAGTGCCTGGAGTCCTCACGCCTACGGCTCCTATGACTTCTCCTGGAATATCTGGACCTGCTGCGCCCAGAACGGCCAGAGCTCCTTGAAGAGGAACGGGAAGGAGACCGCCCATGGAGCCTTCGGGATCTAACATGGTGGCACTCCATCTGGCGGGAGCAGGATCTCAGCCGTCCTGCTGATTGGGGCTCTAGAAAACAGGAAGGGGCCTCTAAGGCATCTGCATAACTAACATTATCATCCTCATGGACAGGGATGGGAGGTGCTGGGGGGGCAGTAACTGACCCTCATTATCTGTGGGGGGGGGAGCAGTGTCCACAGCCTCCTCAGCTGCTGACGAGCTGGAAGCAGCAGCAGCAGCAGTATTATTGCCCATGCCTGAAGGGGGATGGATGGATGAGAGAGCCCAGCTGCAGTAACAGAGGAGCTAGCAATGAGGTGAGGGGAAGCATGTGCTATGTACAGAGGGGGCTGAACTAGGACTGTATTTGCTTCAACACGTGTGGAGGTGGGGGAGGGTTCCTGCGCGCGCCAACAGTGTGCCCTCCAAACTGTAAGCCCATCCTCCTTAGTACTCTGTCCGGCTGCTAACCGGCCACGCTGTCTACCAGACCTGCGGGGACTGGGGCTGAGGCGCACAGGTGCACGAGGCTGAAGTTGGTTCCTTATCCGGCCAGTTTCTTATTCACTGAAGTTGGTTTCTTATTTTAGCATTGTCTTATAGATGACTATGACTAATAAACCTTTTCTCCTCTTATTTCTCTGCAGTAAACCTGTTTTTTTATACATAGATGTTGAATATATTATATGGGAACAATCAAATTCAGAAGAAAAAATCTACATTGTTTGTGTTTTTACTGAAAAAAAACATAGTAAAAATGGATGAAAAAAATATGCGTTTTGAATAAGTAACTGATGAATTTAAGAGGTTAAACGCAGTTGGGCCACTGACCTAAGTGTTGAAAAATAAAGAGTAATGGCCCCTCCATAATACTCAACTAGATCCAGCCTGGCCCAAACAGTAGATTGGGAAGAAAACAGGTGCCAACCTTGCCAACTTTATACATTTTCTCCATTTTGAATAAGTAACTGGTGATTTCAAAGGGTTAAACGCGGTTCGGCCACTGACCTAAGTGTTGAAAAATAAAGAGTAAGGCCCCCTCCATAATACCCAACTATATCCAGCCTGGCCCAAACAGTGGATTGGCATTAAAACAGGTGCCAACCTTGCCAACTATATACATTTTTTGCATTTTGAATAAGTAACTGGTGATTTCAAGGGGTTAAATGCCATGGGGCCACTGAATTAAGGATGGAAATATAAAGAGTAAGGACCCCTCCATAATACCACACTGTATCCAGCCTGGCCCAAACAGTGGATTGGCATTAAAACAGGTGCCAACCTTGCCAACAATATACATTTTCAGTATTTTGAATAAGTGATTAATTTAAGGGGTTAAACACATTTGGGCCACTGAATTAAGGATGGAAATATAAAGAGTAAGGGCCCCTCCATAATACCCAACTGTATCCAGCCTGGCCCAAACAGTGGATTGGCAAGAAAACAGGTGCCAACCTTGCCAACTTTATACGTTTTCTGCATTTTGAATAAGTAACTGGTGTTTTCAAGGGGTTAAATGCGGTTGGGCCACTGACATATGGGTGGAAAAATAAAGAGTAAGGGCCCCTCCATAATACCCAACTGTATCCAGCCTGGCCCAAATAGTGGATTGGCATTAAAACAGGTGCCAACCTTGCCAACTATGTACATTTTCTACATTTTGAATAAGTAACTGGTGACTTTAAGGGGTTAAACGTGGTTCGGCCACTGACCTAAGTGTTGAAAAATAAAGAGTAAGGGCCCCTCCATAATACCCAACTATATCCAGCCTGGCTCAAACAGTGGATTGGCATTAAAACAGGTGCCAAGCTTGCCAACTATATACATTTTTTGCATTTTGAATAAGTTATTGGTGATTTTGAGGGGTTAAACGCCAATGGTCCACTGAATTAAGGATGGAAATATAAAGAGTAAGGGACCCTCCATAATATCCCCATAAAGGAGACTCTTTATTTTTTTATCCCTTAGGTAAGTGGCCCAACAGCATTTAACCCCTTAAAATCATCAGTTACTTATTCAAAATGCAGAAAATGTATATAAATGGCAAGGTTGGCACCTGTTTTAATGCCAATCCACTGTTCGGGCCAGGTTGGATACAGTTGGGTATTATGGAGGGGCCCTTACCCTTTATATTTCCACCCTTAAGTCAGTGGCCCAACAGCGTTTAACCCCTTAAATCCATCAGTTACTTATTCAAAATGCAGAAAATGTATAAAGTTAATGTCAATCCACTGTTTGGGCCAGGTTGGATACTGTTGGGTATTATGGAGGGGCTCTTACCCTTTATTTTTCAACCCTCAGGTCAGTGGCCCAACAGCGTTTAACCCCTTGAAATCACCAGTTACTTATTAAAAATGCAGAAAATGTACATAGTTGGCAAGAGGGTCTGTGCTGCCTTCCACATTAATGGGCACCAAGTCCATGACACCTAAGCTTAAGACAGCTTGGTGTCCCCCAATCTGCACAGGTGTGTACTTAGTCAAAGTGACACCCCAAGTTTGGTGCCCCAGTGGTTTTCCTATGATAATTTATAGGGATAGAAGAAATAATATATATATATATATATATATATATATATATATATATATATATATATATGTGTGTGTGTGTGTGTGTGTGTGTGTGTGTGTGTGTATGCAGGTATAAAGAATGTGTGTACCTTCTAGTGTCCACTAGTCTCGCGGTGTGTAGCCTGCTCTCACCCCTCCCAGCTGATGACAATGCCCGGTAGGAGGGCTGGGAGGAGGCGGTGCCAGCACATCCCTGCACCGGACTCTCCCTGGCTGGCCGCCCGTGTGATGGAGAGCCGCCCGGTGTGTGCCCGGTGATGGAGCTGTCCGTATGGCCCAGGCTAATACCAGCGGCGGGGGGACATCGGGGGGACGCGGGGAGCTGTCCCTGGAGGAGGTGCTGAAATCGTACGAGCAACCCATCAATGAGGAGCAGGCGTGGGCCGTGTGCTACCAGTGTGCCCGGGGACTGGCAGAGGGATCCCTGGCACCCAGAAACAGGATACGGGACCCGGCATCTCTGCTGCTTCACCGGGATGGGACAGTTACCGTGGTACTGGAGAACCAGGGCGCCCCGGGTGAGTGATGCCCCAGCCCCCTGGCTGTATACGAATGTGCACGATATGATCCTTGTACCCAAGAGCTTGTAGTTTACATGTCAAGCGAGAAAGGAAGTATATAGAGCGTATGTATTCCTGTATACTGTATACTGTGTGCATATAGGGCAGAACAAAAGATACTGCAAAAAGAAAGAGCATTCACAGACAGAGATATAGAAATGAGATAGACAAGCGATAGATAGACAAGTGATAGATAGATAGACAGACAAGTGATAGATAGATAGATATGAGATAGACAAGCAATAGATAGATAGACAGACAAGTGATAGATAGATAGACAAGCTATAGATAGACAAGCGATAGATAGATAGATAGATAGATAGATAGACAAGTGATAGATAGACAAGTGATAGATAAATAGATAGATAGACAAGTGATAGATAGATAGATAGACAAGTGATAGATAGATAGACAAGCTATAGATAGACAAGCGATAGATAGATAGATAGATAGATAGACAAGTGATAGATAGACAAGTGATAGATAAATAGATAGATAGACAAGTGATAGATAGACAGACAAGTGATAGATAGATAGACAAGTGATAGATAGATAGATATGAGATAGACAAGCAATAGATAGATAGACAGACAAGTGATAGATAGATAGACAAGCTATAGATAGACAAGCGATAGATAGATAGATAGATAGACAAGTGATAGATAGACAGACAAGTGATAGATAGATAGACAAGTGATAGATAGATAGATATGAGATAGACAAGCAATAGATAGATAGACAGACAAGTGATAGATAGATAGACAAGCTATAGATAGACAAGCGATAGATAGATAGATAGATAGACAAGTGATAGATAGACAAGTGATAGATAAATAGATAGATAGACAAGAGATAGATAGATAGACAAGTGATAGATAGATGATAGATAGATAGGTAGATAGACAAGAGATAGATAGATAGACAAGTGATAGATAGAGGATAGATGATAGATAGACAAGTGATAGATAGAGGATAGATGATAGATAGACAAGTGATAGATAGATAGAAAGATAGACAAGGGATAGATAGATAGATAGACAAGCGATAGATAGACAAGTGATAGATAGATGATAGATAGACAAGCGATAGATAGATAGATATACAAGAGATAGATATATAGATAGATAGACAAGTGATAGATAGACATGTGATAGATAGATAGATAGATAGACAAGAGATAGATATATAGATAGATAGACAAGCGATTGATAAATAGATAGACAAGCAATAGATAGATAGATAGAGAAGTGAAAGATAGACAAGCGATAGATAGACAAGTGATAGATAGATAATAGATAGACAAGCGATAGATAGCTATACAAGAGATAGATAGATGATAGATAGACAAGTGATAGATAGATAATAGATAGACAAGCGATAGATAGCTATACAAGAGATAGATAGATGATAGATAGACAAGTGATAGATAGATAATAGATAGACAAGCGATAGCTAGATAGATAAATAGATAGATAGATATACAAGAGATAGATAGCTGCTAGATAGACAATCGATAAATAGATAGACAAGTGATTGATAGATGAAAAATATGATATAAACAAGCCATAGATAGATAGATAGATAGATAGATGGATAGACAGATCTGTTTTGTCAGGTGTTTGCTAACAGTCATGTAGACTGCATTGTGCATCTATAGACAGTTTCCAATGTAGTTCATAGCCCAATATTTGCTAAAAGTTAATCCAAGCAGTGGTGCAGAATATTAGGTATAGTAGTGGGGGGTTATAGTCACTCCCTATTGAATTACACTCCCTGTAGACACACTAATAATTAGCCGTAGTATTGAATATCTGTGCTTTTGGTCTATCCACAACAATATTAAGAACAGATGTCCATCGATAGGATCAGACGTTGTAAATGGTTGGTAATGCTGTCATGTTGTGTCTGTAACATCAGATAAAAAGATTCCAGTAGGTCACTGGGAGTTGTTTGGGGCCGGGGCCACTAGATCCAAAGGCTGGGATGCCAAGTCTGCATGTGTGCCACCAGACTCTTCTCCACCAGGACCAGCAGAGCATGCTCACTGTAATTATCCACCAGGACTCATGATGAAGGGCATGCCTCACACTGTACCCAATCATTTATGTACTGTATACTGTACTTGGCATGTTATAAAAGTCTTCACGGGGACATTTCTTTGAATGCATTGAATGCAATTTCAAAGCACGTCATGAACTTTTCCTCCAATACTGCAGTTGTCTATTGGTCCCAATGGTTTTGCCAGTAGAGATGAACACAATACTAATAAGATCGTATGCTGCAGGCCAGGATATTATGACTAGGTTTACAATGTATAATACAGATCAGCAGTGGAGCACTGAGTGAAATGCTGAGAGAAGTATTAGAGAAGGTTGTATTGATTTCAAACCAATGAGAGCTTGGAAAAAAAGAGTCTGTACTAAGAAGTGACCATAAAAAGGTCAGACATGTTTGTACTGATGCAGCAGAGTGCAGTTTGTCATTTTACAAAAATCATTACTTTGCAAAGTGTGTTTTTTCATACAACTTGGGCTACATATTGAAATACACTATGAATCCTTATGGAGTTAATGACAAATCCAACTCTTCTTTATTTGTAGGTAGATGTGAAATAGTCAATAGCAGTTTAGAATATTGGCATGTGGTGGTTTTCAATAGGACAGTTAGTTAAGTAGTTGGCTGTGTTAGGGGGTCCCCATTGATCAGCTGGGACCCTCAGTGATCCTTTGCAATCTGTAGGAGGGAACCTAGCAGGAACTGTTCAATTTCCCTGCAGCGCCACCACAGGGAAAATAAAGCATTACACAGTTGCCACTGAAGTAACTGGTCGCCCATGTAAAACATGGACATGTTGGGTTCCCCAGAGTGAGTGATGCTCTTTGTAGCTGCTCCCTTCTGTAGGTAATAGATGAGGGTCCTGGACAGGGAATCCTCCAGTGTCAAGTGAGAATTACAGTGGTCCCTCAAGTTACAATATTAATTGGTTCCAGGACGACCATTGTATGTTGAAACCATTGTATGTTGAGATCAGAACTCTATGGAAACCTGGTAATTGGTTCTAAAGGCACCAAAATGTCATCCAAAAATAGGAAAAAGTGAGGATTAAAGAAAAATAAGTAGATAACTAATACAGATAAAGCAAGTACTTACATATAACAGTAAGAAAGATCTGCTAGGAAATCACTGTCTATGTCAGTGTTTCCCAAGAATGGAGCCTCCAGCTGTTGCAAAACAACAACTCCCAGCATGCCCGGACAGCCAAAGGCTGTCCGGGCATGCTGGGAGTTGTCGTTTTGCAACAGCTGGGGGCACCCTGCTTGGGAAAGACTGCTCTATGTAAAGTACAGGAGCTTCTTCAGGGTCCTGTACAGTACACACAATGTCCTAAAAAAGTAACATGGAGTCGCCCTCACCTGGTGTCCAAAGGAGCAGGTAACCCTGGCACAGGTAAAGTGTACAGAACATGTAATACCTCCCTGTACTGTAGGGGGCGCTACCAGACACCATTCAGTGCATACTCTTCAGTAATACAGGTGTTTTTACCAGTGAATGCCCATTCTGATTGGTCATTTCTTCCAGCCATTGACATGTATCACAGATCTGTTGTATGTTGAGTCTGGTTTCAACTTACAATGGTCCAGAAAAGACCATTGTATGTTGACACTATTGTATGTTGAGGCCATTGTAAGTTGAGGGATCACTGTACTTTAAAGGGTATTTAAAATGGAAGTTCTAAACCAGACAACCCTTGTGGTGCACAATTTCAACTCTGCTACACCTGTATATTACGTGGCATTAGATAGCACTGTATGTCTCATTGACTGTAGTAAGACTACATGGTAGTAAACTTTTAGGGCATGCTGATATTTTTTGTTCTACAAAGATTGTAATGTAGCAGCTGGATAGCAATATGGCAATACTGAAGATTAGGGACCAATCTCACACCAGTTATAGTTACCATAGGATAAGTTTTCAGCATAAGAACCTCTATGGCAGTGTTTCCCAACCAGAGTTCCTCCAGCTTTTGCAAAAACTACTACTCCCAACATGCTGGGAGTTGTAGTTTTGCAACAGCTGGAGGCACCTTGGTTTGGAAACACTGCTCTATGTTATCAGTGCATCATCATCATCATTTCAGCTGCTGATTCTGTATCTACAACACTGCTATGAAGATTCCATCAAGGAGACTATGGAGGAGATTTATCAGAACCTGTCCAGAGGAAAAGTTGGCCAGTTGCCCATAGCAACCAATCAGATTGCTTCTTTCATTTTTCACAGGCCTCTATAAAAATGAAAGAAGCAATCTGATTGGTTGCTATGGGCAACTGGTCAACTTTTCCTCTGCACAGGTTTTGATAAATCTCCTCCTATATGTATCAAACATGGCTAAAACTTTACTTCATAGACCAGATTCCTGATTCCCTAAACTCCCCTTCAATTTCTCTATTGCATATAGTTGTCTAATATTATTGTATTAACCACGCAATGCATAGACATACCGTATTTATCGGCGTATAACACGCACTTTTTAGGCTAAAATTTTTAGCCTAAAGTCTGTGTGCGTGTTATACGCCGATACACCCCCAGGAAAGGCAGGGGGAGAGAGGCCGTCGCTGCCCGCTTCTCTCCCCCTGCCTTTCCTGGGGTCTAGAGCGCTGCTGTCGGCCCTTCTCACCCCCTCGTTATCGGCGCCGCTGCCCGTTCTGTCCCCCTGACCATCGGTGCCGGCGCCGATAGCCAGGGGGAGAGAAGCGGCGCCGACAGCCAGGGGGAGAGAAGGGGCAGCGGCACCCATTGCCGGCGCCGCTGCCCCGTTGCCTCCCCACATCCCCGGTGGCATAATTACCTGAGTCCGGTCCGCGCTGCTCCAGGCCTCCGTCGTGCGTCCCCAGCGTCGTTGCTATGCACGGCGCGGCGCTCTGACGTCATGCGCCGCGCCGTTCAGCGCATAGCAATGACGCCGGGGACGCACGACGGAGGCCTGGAGCAGCGCGGACCGGACTCAGGTAATTATGCCACCGGGGATGGGGGGAGGCAACGGGGCAGCGGCGCCGGCAATGGGTGCCGCTGCCCCTTCTCTCCCCCTGGCTGTCGGCGCCGCTTCTCTCCCCCTGGCTATCGGCGCCGGCACCGATAGTCAGGGGGACAGAACGGGCAGCGGCGCCGATAACCAGGGGGTGAAAAGGGCCGACAGCAGTGCTCTCGACCCCAGGAAAGGCAGGGGGAGAGAAGCGGGCAGCGACGGCCTCTCTCCCCCTGCCTTTCCTGGGGGTATATCGGGGTATACACGCGCACACACGCACCCTCATTTTTTCATGGATATTTGGGTAAAAAACTTTTTTTACCCAAATATCCTTGGTAAAATGAGGGTGCGTGTTATAGGCCGGTGCGTGGTATACCCCGATAAATACGGTATTTCTCTGTTAGGCTGCATTCACACCTCGTTTTTTACATACGGGTGCCGGATCCGGCTGGGGGAGGGGCAAACCGGGCGCTCCCGTACCCAACCGGATCAGCCCGTGACTCCATTTACTTTAATGAGCCGATCGGAGTCAAACGGTGACTCCGGTCGGCTCAGTTTTGACCAGTATCCAGTTTTGGACTGGACCTAAAACCATAGTATACTACGGTTTTAGGTCCGGTCAGGAAACCGTATACGGGTCAAAACTGAGCCGACTGGAGTCACCGTTTGACTCCGGTCAGCTCATTAAAGTAAATTGAGTCACGGGCTGATCCGGTTGGGGTACGGGAGCACCCGGTTTGCCCCTCCCCCACCCAGATCCGGCACCCATATGTAAAAAACGAGGTGTGAATGCAGCCTTAATGGAGTGTATGATTACTCCCCCCCATGATAAACATAAAACAACGGAATCTCCCCTGTGATGCCCATATTATATTACCATATATGATTAATAGGAATGTACAGTCACATCAGCCTGGGCAAGGCTCCCAAATCTCCCAAGTCAGTGACCCTGTACCCTGTCTGTGGATTTTGGTGCTGAGATCACAGTTCTGTACCTGCCCATTGTTTACAATCTGCATCCTGCGCCATGCAGCAGCATCCAGCCTCACATCCCCCAACTCCCACTGCAATGTGAACATCAGCACTTAGCCAGAGACAGATGTATGTCACAGTATGCGACCATCAGCTGCTACAGCACTGTCAATGTAATGAATAAGCCCCCAACCTATCATTAAAACAAATGTATTCCTGACAGGTCATCGCAGGAAGGCTGACAGTATCATCCAAGCATTTGGCATAATAATTCTCAGCTTGTGTGTCAAGGAATATCTGTACAGTGATCCCTCAACTTACAATGGCCTCAACATACAATAGTTTCAACAATGTTTTTTTCTGGACCATTGTAACTCTAAACCAGACTCAACATACAATACTACAGACAGTCCAGATCTGTGAAATGTATCACAACTGGAGGAACTGACCAATCAGAATGGGCATTTTACTGGTAAATCACCTGTATTACTGAAGTGTATGCACTGACTGGTGTCTGGTAGCGCTCCCTACAGTAAAGGGAGGAACTACAAGTTCTGTACTACTCTTTACCTGGGCCAGGGTTAGTTGCTCCTTTGGACACCGAGTAAGGGCGGCTCCATTTGGGACACTGTGTGTACTGTACAGGACCCTGAAGAAGCTCCTGTCCTCTACATAAACCATTGTTTCCCAACCAGGGTGCCTCCAGCTGTTGCAAAACTACAACTCCCAGCATGCCTGGACAGCCATTGGCTGTCCGGGCACGCTGGGAGTTGTATTTTTGCAACAGCTGGAGACACCCTGGTTGGGAAACACTGACATAGACAGTGATTTACAGCTCCCAGCTTTCTTACTTTTTTATGTAAGGACTTGCTTTATCTGTATTCGTTATCTACTTATTTATCTTTAATCCTCACTTTTTACTATTTTTGGATGACATTTTGGGGGCTTCAGAACTAATTACCAGGTTTCCATAGAGTTATGGTCTCAACATTCAATGGTTTCAACATACAATGGTTGTCCTGGAACCAATTAATATTGTAAATTGAGGGACGACTGTATGTTCTACCAAACCAGGCTGGCAATGTCAAAGAGAATTCAGATTTATGTAGGTGTGGTTTGTCTAGTTAAAACCTAGTCGACTTACTGCGTTCTGCTCAAGGGGTTCCGGTTTTATGTAAATAAAGACTAAAACACTCCAGGCAAAACTCATACAGTGTTATACCTAGTGCAAAGTCTGCAGGGACTAAGCATGACACAGGACTTTCTGGCACACCATGACGAAAGAGAGAGGGAGTCCCTGTGTCATGCTCCTCAGGCCCTGCATTAGGCATAACACAGTATCAAGTCTGCTCAGAATGGTATATAAAATGGGTTATACTAAGATAACTGTTACCGTATATACTCAAGTATAAGCCGAGTTTTTCAGCACGATATTTCATGCTAAAAACGAGGGGTAAAGCCCCCCCTCGGCTTATACTCGAGTGAACTCTCCGCCTGTCAATCCCTTTCAGTGGTCTTCAACCTGCGGACCTTCAGATGTTGCAAAACTACTACTCCCAGCATGCCCGGACAGCCATCGGCTGTCCGGGCATTCTGAGAGTTGTAGCTTTGAAACATCTGGAGCTCTGCAGGTTGAAGACCACTGCGGCTTTCGTCATCATCCAGACCTCCCCTTTAGTTTTCTACTCACCTCCCCTCGGTGGGAAGGAAGGGTGAGCTGGTCCGGGCCATCTATGCTGAAGGGACCATCCGGTGGGGAGGGTTAGTCGTTCCAGGCTGTCCATCTTCACCGGGAGGCCCTCTTCTCCGCTCCGGGCCCGGCCCCGTACTAGGGACGTTGCCTTGACGACGATGCACAGGGACGTCCTTGCGCATGAATGTCCCTGTGCGTTGTCGTCAAGGCAACGTCACTAGTCCGGGGCCGGAGTGGAGAAGAGGGCCTCCCCGTGAAGATGGACAGCCTGGAACGACTAACCCTCCCCACCGGACAGTCCCTGCAGCATAGATGGCCCAGACCAGCTCACCCTTTCTTCCCACCGAGGGGAGGTGAGTAGAAAACTAAAGGGGGGGGTCTGGATGATGACGAAGGCCGCAGTGGTCTTCAACCTGTGGACCTCCAGATGTTTCAAAACTACGATGGCTGTCCGGGCATGCTGGCAGTTGTAGTTTTGCAACATCTGGAGGTCCGCAAGTTGAAGACCACTGATTGAAGGGATTGACAGGCGGTGATGATGAAGGGGGGGGGGGGGGGATGATGACAGGGTGATGATGACAGGGTGATGATGAAGGGGGTCTGGATGATGACAGGGTGATGATGACGGGGGTGTTAATGAGGGGGTCTGGATGATGACAGGGTGATGATGAGGGGGGTGTTAATGAGGGGGGTCTGGATGATGACAGGGTAATTATGACGGGGGTGTTAATGACGGGGGTCTGGATGATGATGTATTTCCCACCCTAGGCTTATAGTCGAGTCAATAACTTTTCCTGGGTTTTTGAGGTGAAATTAGGGGCCTCGGCTTAGATTCAGGTCGGCTTTTACTCGAGTATATACGGTACTTTTAAATTTTAAGGGCCCAAAAACTGGGCAGCTTAGCCACCGCTGTGTACATTCTCTATGGGACTTCTAAATATGGTTGAGGACTATACTCACCTATGTTCAGATGTCCCACAGACAGTGAATAAAGTGGTGTAGTATATACACTGCCACTCCATTCACTTCCCGAATAATTGTCCTGTTATCAAGATTAGTGGGGGTCCCACTGATCCACTAGATAACTTAATCTTGGGATGGATAACCCCATTAATTATGGTATAATAAAAAGTTCTGCAACTTACCAATATACTTTTTGTTTTGCTTCTTCACTGTTTTAGGATATCTGCTTGCTGTCAGTGAATGGGAACTTTTTTCCTAAAAACATAATTGTTCTATCAGCTTAGAATATGTTGCAACTGTATTCAGTCTAGGCAATCTCCTGTGGGGTAAACAGCTAGGACTCTTTAACACTTCCACTGATATAGTGTGCTGAACTATCAGGACTGAATAGAGATGTATGCTGTTGATGTGTTTAGCTTACAAAGAACTGTTTAGACCAGTGTTTTCCAACCAGTGTGCCTCCAGCTGTTTCTAAACATCAACTCTCAGTATGCCGAGACAGACTGCCTATCCAGGCATGCTGGGAGCTCTCTGCGATGGAAACTGTATAAATTTAGGAAAGACACAAGGCTACACCTGATGGACACTTTTGACATATAATGATGTCTATCAGGTCCCAACAACATGTCCATTGTTCTACCAAAAAAAAAAAAAATTTGTATCAGTGCTATATTTCCTGTCATAAATTACAGAATCTGTGATGGCATCACTTGTGGACAGAGCATGAGGTGTACACCGGTTTTAGCCTCTGGATGTAAACAAACATGTTTCCATTTTCTGTGAGCAAGCAGAAAACAGTAATGCCTGTAAACCCAAAATATACAGTGGGCTCTCAACTTACAATGGCAAGGGACAATGGCTGGAAAAACGGCAATGGCTGTAAGAACTGACCAATCAGAATGGACATTTCACTGATAAACCCCCTGTATTACTGAAGTGCATGCACTGACTGGCTGTCTGGTAGCGCCTCCTACAGAACAGGGAGGTATTACATGTTCTGTGCTGCTCTTTATATGTGCTAGGGTTAGCTACTCCTTTGGACACCAGGTGAGGGCGGCTCCATCTTACTTTTTTGGGACGCTGTATGTATAGTACAGGACCCTGAAGAAGCTCATAGACAGTGATTTACAGCTTCCAATAGCTCTTCCTTACTTTATATGTAAGGACCTGCTTTATCTATATTAGCTATTTACTTATTTTTCTTTAATATTCTCTTCTTCCTATTTTTGGATGACATTTTGGTGCTTTTGAACCAACTGCCAGTTTTCCATAGAAATATGGTCTCAACATACAATTATTTCAACATACAATGGTCATCCTAGAATCAATTTATATTGTATTGATGGACCACTGTTTTAGAAACTATTATTTTATAAGTTTATGTCAGGTCATGGCTGTGATTTTTTTTTCTGTCCAAATTCCAGAGGTCCCCAGTAGAGATGAGCGAACTTACAGTAAATTCGATTCGTCACGACTTTCTCGGCTCGGCAGTTGATGACTTTTCGTGCATAAAAGAGTTCAGCTTTCAGGTGCTCCCGTGGGCTGGAAAAGGTGGATACAGTCCTAGGAGACTCTTTTCTAGGACTGTATCCACCTTTTCCAGCCCACGGGAGCACCTGAAAGCTGAACTGCTGAGCCGAGAAGTTCGTGACGAATCAAATTTACTGAAGTTCGCTCATCTCTAGTCCTCAGTCTTTTGTACATGTAAACCACGATAAACATTAAAGTCATTAGAAGTCACTGTGATAAGGTTTTGCTCATATTGCAAAGTATTAGTAGTATGATGTACCCCAGGTCCCCCTATGGCACAATACTATCTACAGCTGCCCATGGTTAGCCACCCAAGGGTCCCAACAGCTGCAAGTGACTACGTTAACACCAGCAGAATGATTTTTAATAGCATTGAACTTGGGTTATTATACGATGTGATGATTATTGCGTAGCTTGTTTGGCATGCTGCATTTTTCTCTCTTCTTGGTGTGCAGAATTTATTACATTTTTGTGGTGTGTATGTTATCTATTTCAGCACTGAAATCAATAGAGCGGCATAGACATGCATGTTAAACTGTGACAACGCCTTTTAGAGCTGCAATGACATTAAAGCAGTTATATCTTCACAAATACTGTACATTGCTGCAATACCAGTTCTCAGAATGAACGTCATACCCTATCGGACAATTCTATTACCAGTCAGAATACTGAATTTTCAACCATTATATTTCTTTCTGCTCTTGAAAAACACACAACCTAGAACAAAGCAGGCTAAAATGCCATAGCCAGAGGCCCACTTCAGACCTTGTGCAAAATGCATCCTGAAAATCCTATGTCTAATGTCAATGGAATGCATTAGGAGAAGACTGGACTTTTTTTAGCAAAAATCAGATGCTGTAAATATGTGCACTGTCCACTAGCACATTTAGGTTGTCCAGACATGCTGAGAGTTGTAGTTTTGCAACAGCTGGAGGAACACTGTTTGGAAAATACTGGACTAATGTATTACAAAAAAGGGATTTTTTGAGAATAGAAAAACATAGTTGCTTCTCAGAGTAACAATGCCCTGCTTGCTTAAAGGGTTACTCCGGTGCATTGCCGTGGAATGAGATTTGCCATAGAATGAGATGGTCCGCCTCCATCACATCCTATTGGCTCTCTCTTATCACGTGACATATTTAAACGTCACGCATCGATGCGCACAGCAGTGTCAGTTTGGCTATCACAGGGAGAGGATCTCCTCACCCTGTGATAGCTGAAGCTGTACGGAGGTCTCATGGCCTCTGTGGCCCGACAGAAGTTCACACATGTACGCAGCTCATACGGCTGCCTCATATACATTTACTGTTGATCCACAGCGCTATCGGGATCCCTATGCCCGATGGCGCTGTCATCAGGATCCCCACGCCCGCAGCTCTACACCCCATCCCCCGCAGCTCTACTCCCCGTCCCCCGGAGCTCTACTCCCCGTCCCCTGTGAACGCTCAGGGAGCGATCCACAGCGCTATGGGGATTCCTACGCCCGATGGCGCTGTCATCAGTGTGCGTTCCCGTGAGCGCCCCATGCTCCCCGTCCCTCCATAGCTCTACTCCCCGTCCCGTTAACGCTCAGGGAGCGGGGAACAGAAAGTAGAGCATCGGGCGCAGGTTAAGTTATTCGCGTAGTGCTGCGCATGCGCAGTACTACTTTACCTGCGCCCGATGCTCTACTTTCTGTTCCCCGCTCCCTGAGCGTTACGGGGAGTAGAGCTGCGGGGGACGGGGAGTAGAGCTGCGGGCATGGGGCGCTCGCGGGGACGCACACTGATGACAGCGCCATCGGGCGTAGGAATCCCCATAGCGCTGTGGATCGCTCCCTGAGCGTTCACAGGGGACGGGGAGTAGAGCTGCGGGGGACGGGGAGTAGAGATGCGGAGGGACGGGGAGTAGAGATGCGGAGGGACGGGGAGTAGAGATGCGGAGGGACGGGGAGTAGAGATGCGGAGGGACGGGGAGTAGAGATGCGGGGGACGGGGAGTAGAGATGCGGGGGACGGGGAGTACAGCTGCGGGGGACGGGGAGTACAGCTGCGGGGGATGGGGTGTAGAGCTGCGGGCGTGGGGATCCTGATAGCGCTGTGCATCAACAGTAAATGTATATGAGGCAGCCGTATGAGCGGCGTACATGTGTGAACTTCTGTCGGGCCACAGAGGCCATGAGACCTCCGTGCAGCTTCAGCTATCACAGGGTGAGGAGATCCTCTGCCTGTGATAGCCAAACTGACACTGCTGTGCGCATCGATGCGTGACGTTTAAATATGTCACGTGACAAGAGAGAGCCAATAGGATGTGATGGAGGCGGACCATCTCATTCTATGGCAAATCTCATTCCACGGCAATGCACCGGCGCTAAAACATCTTATCCCCTTTCCAAAGGTTAGGGGATAAGATGCCTGATCGCGTGGGTCCCGCCGCTGGGAACCCCCGTGATCTTCCACGCCGTACCTTGTTAGAATCAGCCCCCGGAGCGTGCTCGCTGCGGGTCTGATTACTGGCGATCACGGGGACGGAGCATAGTGACGTCACGGCTCCGCCCCCTCAATGCAAGCCTATGGAGGGGGCATGTCACGCCCCCTCCATAGGCTTGCATTGAGGGGGCGGAGCGTGATGTCACAAGCCAGTAATCAGACCCTGAGCAAGCACGCTCCAGGGGCTGATTCTAACGGGGTGCAGCGTGGAAGATCACGGGGGTCCCCAGCGGCAGGACCCCCGTGATCAGGCAACTTATCCTCTATCCTTTGGATAGGGGATAAGATGTCTTAGCACCAGAGTACCCCTTTAAGGTCTGTTTTTCTGATCTCCTACAATGGGTTTAGTGAATGTACTTATCCTTTGTAAAAGAAGTTGACCATTGGGCCAGAAAGTTGTGCAAAAGGTAACCTTGTGAAGTTTCCTAACACCCATAATATTGGAAATAAGGAACCTCTTCCCAAGGACTCCATAGCACGGATGGGTAGTGAGGAAAGTGGTGTATATGAGTATATTCTGTGTAGAAGATCTGCACCTGCTTTATGAATAGAATTTAGGGTACAAGGTATCTATATCTACAGGCTCCTGTGGTATAATGTACTGCTTATATGCCCATTCTGCCAAGTCACACATAATCTATACATTTCAAGTAATAGTTGATTTTGCACAATTTTGTTTAGACATAAGCGCTGTAGCTCTGGCTCTCTAATAGAGATACATGGAGGGCCGTGTCGTCCACTGCTTTGCGCTGTGGTCGACAGTAATCCGTGCATGGAGTGAAGGTCGCTCCATGCAGTGAAAGAATCGGGGTGGCGGACAGAAGATTGCAGAAAACGTATGCCCCATCCTTTTGAAACACGATAAGATGTTCATTTCCCCTTTTAAAAAAAAACCTTCTCCCAGATGTTCCTCTCTTTCACCTACAAGAATGATTTGGCTCCATTTAATTTCTCCAAAAGGGATCACAGCACTGGTATTAAAATGTCCATTTAATTTCCATGACACATGAGGTACCTCTGTCCATAACCCCTAATACAAAAGAGCAGTACTTGTAACTTGGCCCAATAACCTATTATGTGGCCAGCAATTCATTTGGATGACGGGCACACAATCCAACAGCAGCAGCCTCCTGCGGAGATATCATTTCTTCACATTAATAAAGAAAAATTGGAAGATGGCACTCAAAAGCAGGGATAGTAAAGACGAAAAAGTTTATTCACCCATTTGTACTGGATGGGTGAATAAAACTTTATGTCTTCCCTCTCCCTTCTTTCCTGCTTTGGAGTGCTGTCTTCCAATTTTCTTTATTCATTTTTGACCTTGGTCTGGTCTTGAGGACTGAGCACCCCTGGATTTTTCAAAGTCTTTCACTGTGCACCATTCATCATTGTATTTGCGATTTCTTCACATTAGATTTTAGAAGCTGGAATTCCAGGAATACACTGGTCTCTGGGTCTCAAAATGTCATGATGGAACAATCCCTGTCATTGATTTTACAATATGTTTGTTTAGAGAGTACAAAGCCACAGGATAATACTCTACAAATAATTATTGAATAAAATATAAACTTGTGGACATACTAATTTGCTTAGTGTGGGAAGGAACACAAGAATTACTAAAATTGTCTTGTTCTAAGACATTCTACACTTAGATGCACAGTCTTAAAAGGGTTTTCCAGGCATAAAAAATGTTTGATACCGTAGTTTGTTTGGGCTCCTTAAAAAAGAGCATAATCACTTTCCTGGGACCCCCCATTCCCCCCACTGTAATGTCTTCCATGCCACTGCTCATTGCTCTGCTTTCTACTTGCGAGGCTGACTTGTCTCAGCAGTGTATCAAAAAATTTATATATCTTCAGAACACCTTTAACCCCTTAAGGACCAAGCATTTTTCTGTTTTTACACTTTCGTTTTTTCCTCCTCACCTTTTAAAAATCATAACCCTTTCAATTTTGCACCTAAAAATCCATATGAGGGCTTATTTTTTGCGCCACCAATTCTACTTTGGAATGATATGAGTCATTTTACACAAACATTTATGGCGAAACGGAAAAAAAAATAATTGTGCGACAAAATTGAAGAAAAAACACCATTTTGTAAATTTTGGGGGCTTCTGTTTCTAGGCAGTACATTTTTCGGTAAAAATTACACTTTATCTTTATTCTGTAGGTCCATACGATTAAAATGATACCCTACTTATATAGGTTTGATTTTGTCGCACTTGTCACGATGCCGGCTGGCAGGAGGTGGATCCTCTGTGCCAGAGAGGGATTGGCGTGGACCGTGCTAGTGGACCGGTTCTAAGTCACTACTGGTTTTCACCAGAGCCCGCCGCAAAGCGGGATGGTCTTGCTGCGGCGGTAGTGACCAGGTCGTATCCACTAGCAACGGCTCAACCTCTCTGGCTGCTGAAGATAGGCGCGGTACAAAGGAGTAGACAGAAGCAAGGTCGGACGTAGCAGAAGGTCGGGGGCAGGCGGCAAGGTTCGTAGTCAGGGTGGATAGCAGAAGTTCTGGTACACAGGCTTTGGACACACAAAAACGCTTTCACTGGCACAAGGCAACAAGATCCGGCAAGGGAGTGCAAGGGAGGAGATCAGATATAGCCAGGGAGCAGGTGGAAGCCAATTAAGCTAATTGGGCCAGGCACCAATCATTGGTGCACTGGCCCTTTAAGTCTCAGGGAGCTGGCGCGCGCGCGCCCTAGAGAGCGGAGCCGCGCGCGCCAGCACATGACAGCAGGGGACGGGAACGGGTAAGTGACCTGGGATGCGATTCGCGAGCGGGCGCGTCCCGCTGTGCGAATCGCATCCCCGACGGCCATGACAGTGCAGCGCTCCCGGTCAGCGGGACCGACCGGGGCACTGCGGAGAGAGAGACGCCGTACGCGCTCCGGGGAGGAGCGGGGACCCGGAGCGCTAGGCGTAACAGTACCCCCCCCCCCCTTAGGTCTCCCCTTCTCTTTGTCCGGTAATTGCCTCCCTTGGGATGAGGACACCGGGAAAGGATGGAGGGATTCCTCAACGGCAGGCAGTACAGCAGGAGTGGGAATGGGGAGGGAGGGCAGAGGGCGAGGCCTGGCACGGGGCAGTGTGACACCAGGACGAGGACCATGAGGAGGCACCGAGGCTTGCCTGACTGGACTGGGAGGGGGGGAGAGGCACTTCTTAAGGCGGGCAGAGTCCATAACGACCTTAGGAAGACCGGATACAGGAGGAACCACAGGGTCACGGCAGGGAGTACTGGGAACCGGTTTAAGGCAGTCCTTGAAGCAAGAGGTACCCCAGCTCTTGATCTCCCCTGTGGACCAATCCAGGGTTGGGGAATGGTGTTGAAGCCAGGGTAGTCCAAGGAGAATTTCGGAAGTGCAATTGGAGAGGACCAAAAACTCAATTTTTTCGTGATGAGTTCCGATGCACATTAGGAGGGGCTCCGTGCGGTAACGCACGGTGCAATCCAACCTGGCTCCGTTGACCGCGGAAATGTGGAGTGGCTTGACAAGACGGGTCACCGGGATGCGGAATTTATTCACCAAGGACTCCCGAATAAAATTCCCAGAGGCACCAGAGTCCAGGCAGGCCACGGCTGAGAGGGAAGAGCTGGCTGAAGAAGAAATCCGTACAGGCACCGTGAGACGTGGAGAAGCCGACTTAGCATCAAGAGACGCCACACCCACGAGAGCTGGGTGCGAGCGTGCGTTTCCCAGACGTGGAGGACGGATAGGGCAATCCACCAAAAAATGTTCGGTACTGGCACAGTACAGACAAAGATTCTCTTCCTTACGGCGATTCCTCTCTTCCAGGGTCAGGCGAGACCGATCCACTTGCATGGCCTCCTCGGCGGGAGGCCTAGGCGCAGATTGCAATGGAGACTGTGGGAGAGGTGTCCAGAGATCTAAGTCCTTTTCCTGGCGGAGCTCTTGATGCCTCTCAGAAAAACGCATGTCAATGCGAGTGGCTAGATGAATGAGTTCATGCAGGTTAGCAGGAGTTTCTCGTGCGGCCAGAACATCTTTAATGTTGCTGGATAGGCCTTTTTTAAAGGTCGCGCAGAGGGCCTCATTATTCCAGGAAAGTTCAGAAGCAAGAGTACGGAATTGTATGGCGTACTCGCCAACGGAAGAATTACCCTGGACCAGGTTCAGCAGGGCAGTCTCAGCAGAAGAGGCTCGGGCAGGTTCCTCAAAGACACTTCGAATTTCTGAGAAGAAGGAGTGTACAGAGGCAGTGACGGGGTCATTGCGGTCCCAGAGCGGTGTGGCCCATGACAGAGCTTTTCCAGACAGAAGGCTGACTACGAAAGCCACCTTAGACCTTTCAGTAGGAAACTGGTCCGACATCATCTCCAAGTGCAGGGAACATTGCGAAAGAAAGCCACGGCAAAACTTAGAGTCCCCATTAAATTTGTCCGGCAAGGACAGGCGTAGGCTAGGAGTGGCCACTCGCTGCGGAAGGGGTGCAGGAGCTGGCGGAGGAGATGATTGCTGCTGAAGTTGCGACTGAAGTTGCTGCACAATGGTGGACACTTCCGATAGCTGGTGGGTTAGATGGGCGATCTGTCGGGATTGCTGGGCGACCACCGTGGTGATATCAGAGATATAAGGCAGAGGGACCTCAGCGGGATCCATGGCCGGATCTACTGTCACGATGCCGGCTGGCAGGAGGTGGATCCTCTGTGCCAGAGAGGGATTGGCGTGGACCGTGCTAGTGGACCGGTTCTAAGTCACTACTGGTTTTCACCAGAGCCCGCCGCAAAGCGGGATGGTCTTGCTGCGGCGGTAGTGACCAGGTCGTATCCACTAGCAACGGCTCAACCTCTCTGGCTGCTGAAGATAGGCGCGGTACAAAGGAGTAGACAGAAGCAAGGTCGGACGTAGCAGAAGGTCGGGGGCAGGCGGCAAGGTTCGTAGTCAGGGTGGATAGCAGAAGTTCTGGTACACAGGCTTTGGACACACAAAAACGCTTTCACTGGCACAAGGCAACAAGATCCGGCAAGGGAGTGCAAGGGAGGAGATCAGATATAGCCAGGGAGCAGGTGGAAGCCAATTAAGCTAATTGGGCCAGGCACCAATCATTGGTGCACTGGCCCTTTAAGTCTCAGGGAGCTGGCGCGCGCGCGCCCTAGAGAGCGGAGCCGCGCGCGCCAGCACATGACAGCAGGGGACGGGAACGGGTAAGTGACCTGGGATGCGATTCGCGAGCGGGCGCGTCCCGCTGTGCGAATCGCATCCCCGACGGCCATGACAGTGCAGCGCTCCCGGTCAGCGGGACCGACCGGGGCGCTGCGGAGAGAGAGACGCCGTACGCGCTCCGGGGAAGAGCGGGGACCCGGAGCGCTAGGCGTAACAGCACTTCTGGAAAAAATCATAACTACATGCATGAAAATTTATACATTTAAAATTGTCCTTTTCTGACCCCTATAACTTTTTTATTTTTCCACGTACAGGGCGGTTTTAATCGGTACCATTTTTATTTTGATTGGACTTCTTGATCGCTTTTTATTCCTTTTTTTATGGTATGAAAAGTGACCAAAAAGACGCTATTTTGGACTTTGGAATTTTTTTGCGTGTACACCATTGACCGTGCGGTTTAATTAATGATATATTTTTATAGTTCAGACATTTACGCACGCGACGATACTACATATGTTTATTTTTATTATGGTTACATATTTTTAATATGGAATTTGGGAAAAGGGGGGTGATTTAAACTTTTAATAAAGAAGGGTTTAATGTGTGTGTTTTTAAACTTTTTTTTTTTACACTTTTAGTCCCCTTAGGGGACTTTTAGGAGGAATCATTTGATTCCTCATACAGATGAATGGGATTGCATACAATCCCATTCATCTGTGTGCTCTGCGCTCGATTGATAAAGCCTGGTCCTGCCAGGCTTTATCATTCAGAGAGCCAGAGCCGACACAGGAGGAGAGGTAAGCCCTCAGGCTACCTCAGCAGTGGATCGCTCCCCCGCGATCGCGCTGCGGGGGAGCGATCCACCCCACTGGACCACCAGGGACTGTATACAGGCACCTTTAGACGCCGCTGTCAACTTTGACAGCGGCGATCTAAAGGGTTAATAGCCGACCGCGGCGATCGCCGCATGTCGGCTATTAACGCTGGCCCCCAGCTACAGGAATCAGCTGGGGGCTGGCTGGTATGACGCGGGCTCGAGTCGGGAGCCCGCGTCATACCCCGGTAACGGCCATTGGACGAGTATAGACGTCCATGGTCGTTATCGGGTTAAAGTCACCAGATATCTTAAAGTAGTGATAAATCTGGCGCCTAATACTGCTCTTCTAAGTTTGCACTTCTGTTCTTAGTTCACACCAATTTATTAATCTTCTTTTTTTTTTTTTTTTTTTTTTTACTTACCTTTAAGCAACTCGGTGTGCCAAAATATTTGGCACATTTGGCGCATCATGCCCCTTTCCACCCATTCTGTTCCTTTTGTCATATGTTTCTTAATAAATGTGCTGTGCGCTACAATTCTGGTGCACTTGGGGACAAATGTCTGGTACAGCAAACTTGGTACATCTTCTAAAATGGTGTTCATGCATTGCATCAATTGGGTGTGTTTTGCCATAATTTTACTGAAATGGCAGCAACAAATAACACACGATGCAACGAGGACATATAAATGCAACCATAGGTAAGCGAGAATTGTTTTCATGCTGTGTATCCCCTTAAAGGGGTACTCCGGGGAAGTTAAGAAAAATAAAAATGCCCCAAAGCCATCACAATACCTGTTCTGTGTCCCCTGTAGTTATTCATGTGGTTTTGGCAGTTCCTTTGGCCCCTGATGTCTCCTAAATACTTTTTTTCCCTTATCTGCAGCATAGACTACAACTCCCAGAATTCAGCTCTGTGTAATGGCTGCCAGCCAACTGCTTTCACTATCTGTGTGCAGACACTGCAGCTCTCTCACACTCACACACACACATACACACTGGGGGAGATTTATCAAACTGTGTGAGAGAAGAGAAAAAGTGGAGGGATTTTCCCACAGCAACTAGCTAACAAGCTGAGGTAAAGTGAAAGCCAAGCTGCATATGGGGAAATTCCTCCACTTTTTCTCTCACACAGTTTGATAAATCCAGGCCACCTCCTGCTATGAATGTTTCTGTGTTCTGAATGGCAGCATATTCAAAAGAAAAACAGCAGCTACGGTATGTGCCCAGTTGTGACTAAGAATCTTCACTGCTTTTTTTTCTCACAAGCTCCTCACACAGGGAGGGGAGGTGTGGCTGTACAGCCAGAGCTCTAGCCCAATCAGAAATCAGACATAGATCAGGTGATGTTGTCTTGATGGGAGGGGCTGCTCTCACTGAGGAGACAACATGGATCTAAAAACTGCATTTTTCTCTCACTTTCTGCATGTAAGTGACAGCTGAAAGAGGAAAACTGTTGTATATAGATAATGAATGATATTTAGACAAATGCATTGGTTGGTGAGAGGGAAAGAATGGGCTATGGATTTAGTTCCCCGGAGTACCTCTTTAACCCCTTAAGGACTCAGGGTTTTTCCGTTTTTGCACTTTCGTTTTTTCCTCCTTACCTTTAAAAAATCATAACCCTTTCAATTTTCCACCTAAAAATCCATATTATGGCTTATTTTTTGCGTTGCCAATTCTACTTTGCAGTGACATTAGTCATTTTACCCAAAAATGCACGGCGAAACGAAAAAAAAATCATTGTGCGACAAAATCGAAAAAAAAACGCCATTTTGTAACTTTTGGGGGCTTCCGTTTCTACGCAGTGCATATTTCGGTAAAAATTACACCTTATCATTATTCTGTAGGTCCATACGGTTAAAATGATACCCTACTTATATAGGTTTGATTTTGTCGCACTTCTGGAAAAAATCATAACTACATGCAGGAAAATTTATACGTTTAAAAATGTCATCTTCTGACCCCTATAACTTTTTTATTTTTCCACGTACGGGGCGGTATGAGGACTCATTTTTTGCGCCGTGATCTGAAGTTTTTATTGGTATGATTTTTGTTTTGATCTGACTTTTTGATCACTTTTTATTCATTTTTTAATGTTATAAAAAGTTACCAAAATACGCTTTTTTAGACTTTAGAATTTTTTTGCGCGTACGCCATTGACCGTACGGCTTAATTAATGATATATTTTTATAGTTCGGACATTTACGCACGCGGCGATACCACATATGTTTATTTTTTTTTTTTTTTTACACTGTTTTATTTTTCTTATGGGAAAAGGGGGGTGATTCAAACTTTTATTAGGGAAGGGGTTAAATGACCTTTATTAACACTTTTTTTTTACTTTTTTTTTGCAGTGTTATAGGTCCCATAGGGACCTATAACACTGCACACACTGATCTCTCATCCTGATCACAGGTGTGTATTAACACGCCTGTGATCAGCATTATCGACGCTTGACTGCTCCTGCCTGGATCTCAGGCACGGAGCAGTCATTCGTCGATCGGACACCGAGGAGGCAGGTAAGAGCCCTCCCGGTGTCCGATCAGCTGTTCGGGACGCTGCGATTTCACCGCGGCGGTCCCGAACAGCCCGACTGAGCAGCCGGGATACTTTCAGTTTCACTTTAGAAGCGGCGGTCAGCTTTGACCGCCGCTTCTAAAGGGTTAATACCGCACATCGCCGCGATCGGAGATGTGTGGTATTAGCAGCGGGTCCCGGCCGTTGATTAGCGCCGGGACCCACGCGATATGATACGGGATCGCGGCGCGATCCCGCTTCATATCGCGGGAGCCGGCGCAGGACGTAAATATACGTCCTGCGTCGTTAAGGGGTTAAGGACCAGCCTATTTTCACCATAAGGACCCGAGCATTTTTTGCACATCTGACCACTTTCAATTTAAACATTAATAACTCTGGGATGCTTTTACTTTTCATTCTAATTCCAAGACAGTTTTTTCGTGACATATTCTACTTTATGTTAGTGGTAAATTTTTGTCGATACTTGCATCATTTCTTGGTAAAAAAAAATTCCCAAATTTGATGAAAATTTGAAAATGTTGCTTTTTTTTTTTACTTTGAAACTCTCTAAGGAAAATGGACATCCCAAATAAATGATATATTGATTCACATATACAATATGTCTACTTTATGTTGGCATCATAACATTGACATGTTTTTTCTTTTAGAAGACACCAGAGGGCTTCAAAGTTCAGCAGCAATTTTCCAATTTTTCACAAACATTTCAAAATCAGAATTTTTCAGGGACCAGTTCAGATTTGAAGTGGATTTGAAGGGCCTTCATATAAGAATACCCCATAAATGACCCCATTATAAAAACTGCCTCCCCCCCCCCCCCCCAAAGTATTCAAAAGGACATTCAGAAAGTGTGTTAACCCTTTAGGTGTTTCACAGGAATAGCAGCAAAGTGAAGGAGAAAATTCAAAATCTTCATTTTTTACACTGGCATGTTCATGTAGACCCAGTTTTTGAATTTTTACAAGGGGTAAGAGGAGAGAAATATACCCTAAAATTTGTAACCCAATTTCTATTGAGTAAGGAAATACCTAATATGTGGATGTAAAGTGTTCTGTGGGTGCACTAGAGGGCTCAGAAGGGAAGGAGCAACAATGGGATTTTGAAGAGTGAATTTTTTCTGAAATGGTTTTTGGGGGGCATGTCACATTTAGGAAGTCCCTATGGTGCCAGAACAGCAAAAAAAAAAAACAAACAAAAAAAAACACAACAAGGACGTAACAAGGGGTACAGTGAGCCTTAACACCCCACAAGTGTTTGACGACTTTTTGTTAAAGGGGTACTCCGGTGGAAAACTTTTTTTTTTAAATCAACTGATGCCAGAAGGTTAAACAGATTTGTCAGCAGAGAGCAGCAGATGTCAGCAGAGAGCACTGTGCTCGTGATATCATCAGAGAGCTCTGTGTTCCAAAAAAAAAATTATTTCTTCTGTAGTATTCAGCAGCTAATAAGTACTGGAAGGATTAAGATTTTTTAATAGAAGTCATTTACAAATTGATAAAAAAATAAATAAATAAATAAAGTTTTCCACCGGAAACTGAAATGGTTTAGGAAGCCCCTATGTGCCAGAACAGAAAAAAAAAAACACATGGCATACTACTTTGGAAACTACACCCCACAAGGAACGTAACAAGCGGTACAGTGAGCCTTAACACCCCACAGGTGTTTGACAACTTTTTGTTAACGTCTGATGTGTAATAAAAAAAAAAAATTTCACTAAAATGCAGTTTTTTCCCCAAATTTTACATTTTTACAAGGGGTAATAGGAGAAAATGCCCCCCAAAATTTGTAACCCCATTTCTTCTGTGTATGGAAATACCCCATGTGTGGACATCAAGTGCTCTGCTGGCGCACTACAATGCTCAGAATAGAAGGAGCGTCATTGAGCTTTTGGAGAGAGAATTTGGTTGGAATAGAAGTCGGGGGGCATGTGTGTTTGCAAAGCCCCCCGTGGTGCCAGAACAGTGGACCTCCCCCCCACATGTGACCCCATTTTGGAAACTACACCCCTCACATAATTTAATAAGGGGTGCAGTGAGTATTTACACCCCACTGGCGTTTGACAGATCTTTGGAACATTGGGCTGTGCAAATGAAAAATTACATTTTTCATTTTCACGGACCACTGTTCCAAAAATCTGTCAGACACCTGTGGGGCGTAAATGCTCACTGTACCCCTTATTACATTACGTGAGGGGTGTAGTTTCTAAAATGGGGTCACATGTTGGGGGGGGGGGGTCCATTGTTCTGGCACTATGGGGGCTTTGTAAACACACAGACAAATTTTCTCTCCAAAAGCCCAATGGAGCTCCTTCTCTTCTGAGCATTGTAGTTCGCCACCAGAGCACTTTACATCCACATATGGGGCATTTCCGTACTCAGAAGAAATAGGGTTACAAATTATGGGCAGCTTTTTTTTCCTATTTTCCCTTGTGAAAATGAAAAATTTAGGGTAACACCAGCATTTTAGTTAAAAATTTTTTTTTTCATTTTCCCATCCAACTTTAACGAAAATTCGTCAAACAGCTGAGGGGTGTTAAGGCTCACTATACCCCATGTTACTTTCCATGAGGGGTGTAGTTTCAAAAATGGGGTCACATGTGGGTATTTATTTTTTTGCGTTTATGTCAGAACCGCTGTAAAATCAGCCACCCCTGTGCAAATCACCAATTTAGGCCTCAAATGTACATAGTGCATATGGGGCATTTCCCAACTCAGGAGAAATTGCGCTACAAATTTTGGGGGTCTTTTTTCCTTTTTCCTCTTGTGAAAATAAAAAGTATGGGGCAACACCAGCATGTTAGTTTAAAATGTTTTATTTGTATACACTAAGGCTGGTGTAAGGGGTAAAAGGAGAAAATTCCCCCGCAAAATGTGTAACACAATTGCTCCTGAGTACGGAAATACCCTATATGTGGCCCTAAACTGTTTCCTTGAAATACCACAGGGCTCTGAAGTGAGATAGCACCATGCGCATTTGAAGACTAAATTAGGGATTGCATAGGGGTGGATAGGGGTATTGTACGCCATTAATTCCCAAACAGGGTGCCTCAAGCTGCTGCTAAACTCCCAGCATGCCTGGACAGTCAGTGGCTGTCCGGAAATGCTGGAAATTGTTGTTTTGCAACAGCTGGAGGCTCCGTTTTGGAAACACCGCCGTACAATAAGTCTTTTATTTTTATGGGGGCGGGGGAGACAGTGTAAGGGGGTGTATATGTAGTGTTTTACCTAGGGATCGACCGATATCGGTTTTTTAGGGCCGATACCGATAATCGGTGAAGGTTAGGGCCGATAGCCGATAACTTATACCGATATTCCGGTATAAGTTATCGGCTATTTATACCCCCTCGACACCGCTGCAGATCATTGATTTAAAGCGGGCCTTTTAAATCAATGCACTGCAGTGGCTTTTGCGGTACCATAGGCCGCCGCCGCCACCCGCTTCTCTCCCCCCTGCCTGTCCGGGGGTCTTGAGTCCTATCACCGCCACCGCTCTCCCCCCAACGCCGCACCGCTCCGCGACCGCCCCGGCCCCATTGTCTCCCCCATATCCGGTTTTATAATTACCTGTTCCGGGGTCCATTCTACATCTGGCTCCGGTGCCATCCTCCTGAGCTGTCACTGTGCTCACTGACGGTGACGTCATGTAGCGCACGTCACTCGTCATTGCGCACAGCGTAACGCAGGACGCAGCAGGAGCAAGAAGTAGCGTGGGCCTCGGGAACAGGTAATTATAAAACCGGGGATGGGGGAGGCAATGGGGTGTGACGCTGTGCGGCGGGTCGGGGGTGCGGTCACGGTGCGGTGGGTCAGGGCGGTCGCGGTGCGGGGGGCGGGGCATTATCGGTATCTATACCGATAATGCCCAAAATCGTGATTATCGTCCGATAATATCGGCCATACCGATAATCGGTCGATCCCTAGTTTTACCCTTTATTTTTTGAAGTGTAGTGTAGTGTTTTTAGGGTACAGACAGGTGGGGGGTTTACGGTGAGTTTCCCGCTAGGAATTTGCGCTGCGGCTGAAAATTTGCCACAGCTCAAACTTGAAGCAGGAAACTCACTGTAAACCGAGCCGATCGCCACCGGTAAATGACCACCGGTCACATCACGGTTCCCCTTCTCTGCCTGGACTACATTGGGTGGGCACAGCGGGGTAACCAAATTTTAAACCCCCCAACCCCGATCTGCTGTTGGTCGGTCGCCCTGCCACCTCACTCCTATCCCTTCAGGAGGATCTTGGACAGCCCCGAGATCACCCTTTTTTTCCGGGTCACCAGAGACCCATATGACCCGGAATCGCCGCAGATCGCCGGTCTGAATTGTTCTCAGGACCCCCCCAAGGGTTTGCACAGGATGCCTGCTGAATGATTTCAGTAGGCATCCCGGTCCGGTCCCCGCCCGGTGAGCGACGGGGACCGGAGAAATGCAGGGCGCACCTGTATGCCCTGAGTCCTTAAGGACTCGGAAACGGGGGCGTACGGGTACACCCTGCGTCCTTAAGTGGATATGGTTGCTCTGCTCTAGTGCTTGAACTTCTTGTTGGGAGAGGGGTAGAAAGAGCTGTTTTACTCACCTTGGGGGAGATTTATCAAAACCTGTCCAGAGGACAAGTTGCTGAGTTGCCCATAGCAACCAATTAGATTGCTTCTTTCATTTCTCAAAGACCTTTTCAAAAATGAAAGAAGTGATCTGATTGGTTGCTATGGGCAACTTTTCCTCTGGACAGGGTTTGATAAATCTCCCCCAATGTGTTTATTTGGTTGCTGTAAAGAATGCATATGGAACTCATTTTTGTTAGGTAAAGATTAGGTAAAATACACATCTTTTGCACATGATGGAAAGAGGGTTGATTATGTATTTTCAGCCTTTTAATAATCTTTATTTGGGAACCAAATGAAAATGTGTTTTTGACTATAACCTTGGGTCTTACAATGTATAACAGGATAGTAGCCCTTGGCTTATGACATTATTTATTGCAAAATGTGTAAACCAATCATTAAATGGGAGTCTGTCAGCAGATTTATGCTGCCCAATCCACAGGCAGCATGAAATCCCAACATGCTCCCATATCACTGACAACTAAGTTTTATTCTGAGACTTTTAAACCAAGCCATGGCATCAAATAAGTGTCCAGGAGGTGGTCTCCCCAAGTGGAGCCAAGCAGAGGACAGCCAGAAAGATACCACCTGTAGGACACCACCCTTGTGCCATGACTCTGTTTAAGGGTACGTTCACACATACAGGATCCTGCGCAGATTTGATGCATATAAAATCTCTGCACAGGATTTGATGCACAGAAAATCCTGCACATCAAATCCTGCGCCTCAAATCTGCGTACGTGTGAACGTACCCTAAAACTGAGTTATTATAAGGGGCCCTGTTGGGATATGATGCTGCCTGTGGTTTGGGAAGCATAAATCTGCTGACAGCCAGTCTTTAGTGAAATGTCTGCAATATCTATAAAATTATCAAGAACACAGGAATTCTGATGTTCAAAATACACAATGGAAGCAAAGTGTTCTGCATCAATTCCTTCCCAGGTGAACTGTAGTAAGAACATAATAACAGGATCATTTCCACTCAGCAGGATTTGTAAAATTCTACTGACTCAAACATTTAGGTGCTGAGTAAGCAGAATACTGTACATAACTTCTTATTCGACTTCTCCAATGAAACAGGAGCTGAATACCATTACATATGTAGATCGATCTATAAGAAGCATCAGGCCTGTCGTAACCAAAACCTAAATATGACATCCTGAAACAGTAGTGTTATATTATGAGTACATTACCTCATGTACAATAATATTCTTATTAATAAGAATTCTATGCCTGAAGGACATGGATTTATGTTTGATAGTTTAATAGAGGACCAACTAAACACTAAATAGGGTGCTGTTGAACTTCTGGTTGAAAATCTACTGTGTGCAAGGGAATGAATGCAGGAGGACGGAGCTATTTTTTTATCTAATGAAATATGGGGTAGATACACTGTGTCTCTCTTGTATTGTTGATAACTGCCATCAACTCCTTTAAATAATATATTTTCTTGAAAAGTGACCATTTCCTTCTATATTTATTGAAGTGAACCTAGAAATAAAGCTTAGGGCTGTATTAGATCTGCAAAGCAGATCCTTATAACAAGCCTTTACACAATTGCAAGATTGTTCATTTGGCCCTTTTGTTACATCATTCATTGGCCAAGCATCCCCTATTACAAGCATAGGCAACCTTTTGCACTGCAGATGTTTTGGACTACATCCCCCATGATTTTCTTACAGGTGAAATTCTGCCAAAGCAGCATGAGAGTAATGTAGTCCAAAACATCCGCAGTGGCAATTTTTTTTGGTTTTGACAACCAAGAATTTTTCTAGATGCTGAAATGATGTGATCAGTCAACAACTCAAAACTGACTCTTTAGCCTAGCATTTCCAATTGCTTTCAATCTGTTATACGCCCTGTTTACACTATGGAGATTTTTTGTGGAAATTTAATGAGGAACTTCCATGCAGATTCCTCCTGCAGCAGCCTCTCATTGATCTCATTGTGAATCCCGCTGTGAGAAGTGTACCAGAACATTGGATGAGGGATTGGATCCCAGTGGAAGAATAAAATGAACTTGTCAGATCCCACAAAAAAAAAAAAAAAAAAGTTACTCAGTACCTAATCCTGGTCATGTACATCTAATTTTTATGCCTCCATCACCTATTATAAAAATACATCTTTTTATTAGCTCACAGTGTTAGAAATCCTCTCAGGGGAAGGGGGCGTGTCCTTGTGGTGGTTGGATGTGATTGGTGTGTCTTCTCATGCAGCCTTGTCCATGAGTCATCTCTTGTCCATGACTCATAGATAAGCCTTGTGCTGCTGAAAGGCTGCATAGTAGTAGGTATGGGGACCCCTAGTGGTGGGATTTTCATGCGCCCTTTTCTTCATTAAATAATAAATAAAAAAATTAAACAACCATATTACAAAAGGTCTTTAATTTTCATCAGTAACATCATATAAAAAGCGTTTGAACATGTTTAAATGGGCACAGTCAGATCCAATGTTTTGGTGAAATTGGAAAGAGAAGTGCCGTTTGACAATGGGATCGTGCTTATGTCTGTGGCAGATTGCCATCAGCATAAACACTGATTCTGGACCAATTTGTATGGCATAGATCCGCTATGTAAATTAAGTCCACAGTGTAAACAGGCACAAAGAATGACAAGCGCTGGCATTTTTTTTACAGGCTCTGTCACAGTATAGTGAGTTTTACACCTGTTTGTTAGCATCAGGATAGGCTAAACCTACAGTGGTGTCTGACAGAACATGCCTTTTCTATCCTCTGTGTTCCTTGTACTGAGCACAGCTGCACCTGTTTTGGTTACTGAACCATGATCAGCTTTAGAGTGGTGTAGAGATGGGGTTCTCAACACTTGTATTTCTGGTTTTGCAAACTGTCATAAACATGAATGGTGCAATAAAAAAAAAACAGCAAATAGGAATGACAATACATAATTATCTTTAACACAGATTTATAATTATGTAATAAAGAAAGACTCCACTGGGAAGCAACAAGTTCCCTGTGGCTCACAGTGCTCTTCATTTTATTACAGTGGGGGGAAAAAGTATTTAGTCAGCCATAAATAGTGTAAGTTCTCCCACTTTAAAAGATGAGAGGCCTGTAATTTTCATCATAGCTATACCTCAACTATGAGAGACATAATGAGAAAAAAAATCCATAAAATCACGTCTGATTTTTAAAGAATTTATTTGCAAATTGGGGTGGAAAATAAGTATTTGGTCAATAAAAAAAGTTCATCTCAATACTTTGTTATATACCCTTTGTTGGCAATGACAGAGGTCCAATATTTTCTGCAAATCTTCACAAGGTTTTCACACACTGTTGCTGGTATTTTGGCCCATTCCTCCATGCAGATCTCCTCTAGAGCAGTGATGTTTTGGGGCTGTCGCTGGGCAACACGGACTTTCAACTCCCTCCAAAGGTTTTCTATGGGGTTAAGATCTGAAGACTGGCTTGCCCACTCCAGGACCTTGAAATGCTTCTTATGAAGCCACTCCTTCATTGCCCGGGCGGTTTGTTTGGGATCATTGTCATGCCGAAAGACCCAGCCATGTTTCAACTTCAGTGCCCTTGCTGATGGAAGGAGGTTTTCACTCCAAATCTCACTATACATGGCCCCATTCATTCTTTCCTTTACACGGATCAGTTGTCCTTGTCCCTTAGCAGAAAAACAACCCCAAAGCATGATGTTTCCACCCCCATGCTTAACAGTAGGTATGGTATTCTTTGGAAGCAAGTCAGCATTCTTTCTCCTCCGAACACGACAAGTTGAGTTTTTACCCAAAAGTTCTATTTTGGTATAATCTGACATTCTCCCAATACTCTTCTGGATCATCCAAATGCTCTCTAGCAAACTTCAAATGGGCCCGGACATGTACCGGCTTAAGCAGGGGGACATATCTAGCACTGCATGATTAGAGAGCCTGGTGGCGTAGTGCGTTTCTGATGGTAGCCTTTGTTACTTTGGTCCCAGCTCTCTGCAGGTCATTCACTAGGTCCCCCTGGCCAAAGAGTGTGTTGATGTCAAACAGAAACTGAAATGGGCCTAGCTTAGATGTTTGCTATGGAGCCCCACTACATCTATGTACACCTCTTGCTGGATAGATGGATGTATGTGGAACTCTCATAGTATCAAGAGTGATTTGTTTAGTTTAGATGATTTGTGTTTGTTACTACTCCCTCCTATTATTCAATGACTAGAGCAGTGTACACAGTGCATATCATAGCACTGACATTACTCATGTGTTAAAACAATACATTACTGCAGATTATCATGGTATTAACATTACTCATCCACAAGACACTGTGCATTGAAGGAATAGGTTATTGACTTGGGATCGACCGATTATCGGTTTGGCCGATAATCGCGATTTTGGACATTATCGGTGTCGGCAAATACCTTCCTGATATGCCCATAATGCCCCGCCCCCCGCCGCCGAATATAATGATTAAGAAAGTTTTCAAACTGTTTTTTTTGTACATTTTGTTATGCTAAAGGCTGAAGTAAAAAATATTAAAAACTTTTCCCCCACCATTCTGCACTCAATACCCCATGATAAGAAAGTGAAAACAGAATTGTAACAATTTCAGCAAATTTACGAAAAAGAAAATGCTTAAATTTCTCATGGACGTAAATGTTCAGGTCTATTTCTATAACACTTAAAATGTAGTTCTGCGATCCCCCCATTTCTCTTGATGATCTTTGAGATGTTTCTATACCTTGTCTATATAAAGGTCTCATGGCTGACAGAGCATATCCGAGCAAAACCAAGCCATGAATGGGAAAGAACTGCCTATAGAGCTCAAAGACAGGGTTGTTTGGAGACACAGATCCGGAGAATGGCAAAAACGTTTCTGCACTAAAATTTCCAAAAGCACACAGTGATGTTTATAATTCTTAAATGGAAGTCTGGAACAACCAGGACTCTCTCTAGAGCTGGCCCTACCAAACTAAGTAATCGGGGGAGTAGGTCCTTGGTAATAGAGGTGACTAAGATTTGTCCCTCTGACTGAGCTCCAAAGATCCTGTGTGCAGATGGGAGAGACTTCCAGAAGGTCAACTAGCACTGCAGCATGCCACAATCTGGGCTTTATGGCAAAGTAACCAGAAAGAACTTCTCTTTAGTAAGCGACACATGAAAGCCCACCTGGGAGCCCACCCAGACTGTGAGAAACCAGATTTTCTGGTCTGATAAAACCCAGATTTAACTTCTTGGTATGTCTGGAGGAAACAGGCACTGCCCATCACCTGCCCAATATTATCCCTACAGTAAATCATTGTGGTAGCACAATCATGCCATGAAGGTCTTTTTCGTCAACTGGGCCAAGGAGACTGGTCAGGTTTGAGGGAAAGCTTAATAAAGCAAAGTACAGAGTAAGAGATATTCTTAAAGGGGTATTCCAGGCAAAAACTTTTTTTTTTTTTATATATCAACTGGCTCCGGAAAGTTAAACAGATTTGTAAATTACTTCTATTAAAAAATCTTAATCATTCCAATAGTTATTAGCTTCTGAAGTTTTCTGTCTAACTGCTCAATGATGATGTCACGTCCCGGGAGCTGTGCATGATGGGAGAATATCCCCATAGGAGCTGGACAGCTCCCAGGACTCGAGTCATCAGAAAGCAGTTAGACAGAAAACAACAACTCAACTTCAGAAGCTAATAACTATTGGAAGGATTAAGACTTTTTAATAGAAGTCATTTACAAATCTGTTTAACTTTCCGGAGCCAGTTGATATATAAAAAAAAGTTTTGGCCTGGAATACCCCTTTAATGAAAACCTGATCCAGAGTGCTCCGGTCCTCAGACTGGGCAAAAGCTTCACCTTCCAACAAGACAATGATCCTAAGCATGCAGACAAGACATAGAAACATATGATGTGTCGGCAGATAAGAACCATTTGGCCCATCTAGTCTGCCCAATAATCTGAATACTATGAATAGTCCCTGGCCCTATCTTGTATGAAGGATAGCCTTATGCTTATCCCATGCATGCTTTAACTCCTTCACTGTATTTGCAGCGACCACTTCTGCAGGAAGGCTATTCCATGCATCCACTACTCTCTCAGTAAAGTAATACTTCCTGATATTACTTTTAAAGGGGTACTCCGGCACTTAGACATCTTATCCCCTATCCAAATCAGTCCCCGAACATGCTCCGGGGACTGATTTTAACTGGGGTGTTGCGTGCAAGATCACGGGGGTCCCCAGCGGCGGGACCCCTGCGATCAGGCATCTTATCCCCTATCCTTTGGATAGGGGATAAGATGTCTAAGCGCCGGAGTACCCCTTTAAACCTTTGCCCCTCTAATTTAAAACTATGTCCTCTTGTGGTAGTTTTTCTTCTTTTAAATATGCTCTCCTCCTTTATCGTGTTGATTCCCTTTATGTATTTAAAAGTCTCTATCATATCCCCTCTGTCTCTTCTTTCTTCCAAGCTATACATGTTAAGGTCCTTTAACCTTTCCTGGTACGTTTTATCCTGCAATCCATGTACTAGTTTAGTATCTTCTCTGAACTCTCTCTAGAGTATCTATATCCTTCTGGAGATACGACCTCCAGTACTGCGCACAATACTCCAAGTGAGGTCTAACCAGTGTTCTGTACTGCGCACAATACTCCAAGTGAGGTCTCACCAGTGTTCTGTACTGCGCACAATACTCCAAGTGAGGTCTCACCAGTGTTCTGTACTGCGCACAATACTCCAAGTGAGGTCTCACCAGTGTTCTGTACTGCGCACAATACTCCAAGTGAGGTCTCACCAGTGTTCTGTACTGCGCACAATACTCCAATTGAGGCCTCACCAGTGTTCTGTACAGCGGCATGAGCACTTCTCTCACAGGAGTAAGACAATACAGGAGTAGCATATGGGCAACTTGGTGAATGTCTTTGGTCAGCCCAGCCAAAGTCCTAATTTAACTCAAGTAAACATCTCTGGAGCGCACTGAAAATGGCTTTCACCGATAATTCCCATAGAACCTGAGAGGATTTGTAGAGAAAGATGTCAGAAAATCCCCAAATCCAGCTGTGCAAATCTTGTAAAATCAAACCCAAGAAGACCAGAGGCTGTAATTGCTTCCAAAAGGTGCTTCAACAAAGTCCTAGTAAAAGGTCTCAATAGGTCAATGCAATATTTTGGTTTTTCCTTTTCAATAATTTACCAAAAAATTTCTAACATTCTGTTTTCACTTTGTCATTATAGGGTATTGAGTGCAGAGTGATAGGGGGAATTTATTTTTTATTTTTGGACAAGGTTGCAACATAAAATGTGAAAAAGGTGAAAGGGTCTAAAGACTTTCCGAATGCATTGAAAATATCACTAAGCTTGAAGGTAGCCATTTTCTACCCTTTAACCCCTTAAGGACCAAGAGCATACCGGTACGCCCGTGGGAATTTCGGTCCCTGTCGCACCGGGCGGGGACCGGACGGGGGTGACTGCTGATATCTATCAGCAGGCACCCCGCGCAAATGCCCAGGGGGGTCATTAGACCCCCCCATGTCGGCGATCGGCGCAAATCGCAAGTGAATTCACTTGCGATTCCGGGTCATACGGGTCTATGGTGACCCGGTGACCCGGAAAATAAGGGGGATCGCGGTTGTCCAAGACACCCACGATCCCCCTGAAGGCATAGGAGTGAGGTGGCAGGAGTGCCACCCCTCCTATCCCTGCTATTGGTGGTCTAGACACGACCACCAATAGCAGATCGGGGGGCTTTACTTTTGGTTTCCCCGTTCTGCCCACGCCCAATAGGCGGCGCCGAAGATCCACTTACCCCGCGGGCGAGGCTGCGGGCGACGATCGGTGGAGGAGATCGGAGTCCGGCGATGTCATGCGGCAGGCTCCCTGGATTCGACGGAAGCCGAAATTGCCTAGCAACATCTGGAGGGCACAGTTTGAGACCACTATACAGTGGTCTCTAAACTGTAACCCTCCAGATGTTGCAAAACTACAACTCCCAGCATGCCCAGACAGCTGTTTGGGCATGCAGGGATTTGTAGTTTTGCAACAGCTGGAGGTCCACAGTTTGGAGATTTCTAAACTGTAGCCCTACAGATGTTGCAAAACTGCAACTCCCAGCATGCCCAAACAGCAAACAGCTGTTGCGTACCTCCAGCTGTTGCATAACTTCATCTCCCAGCATGCCCTTCAGCGATCAGTACATGCTTGGAGTTATAGTTTTGCAACAGCAGGAGGCAAACTGGTTGGAAAATACTGAGTTAGGTAACAGAACCTAACTGAAGGTTTTCCAACCAGTGTGCCTCCAGCTGTTGCAAAACTACAACTCCCAGCATGCACGGTCAGTACATGCTGGGAGTTGTAGTTTTGAAACAGCTGGAGCAATGCCCCCCCCCCCCCCCATGTGAGCGTACAGGGTACATTCACACGGGCAGGTTTACAGTAAGTTTCCTGCTTCAAGTATAAGCATACTCCTAGCGGTAAGCTTACTGTAAACCGCTGCCAGTGTGAATGTACCCTAAAAACACTACACTAACACAAAATAAAGGGTAAAACACAAAATATACACCCCCTTGCACTGTCCCTCCCAATAAAAATGAAAAATGTATTGTACGGCAGTGTTTCCAAAATGGAGCCTCCAGCTGTTGCAAAACAACAACTCCCAGCATTTCCGGACAGCCACTGACTGTCCAGGCATGCTGTGAGTTTAGCAACAGCTGGAGGCACCCTGTTTGGGAATCACTGGCGTAGAATACCGCTATGTCCACCCCTATGCAATCCCTAATTTAGTCCTCAAATGCGCATGGCGCTCTCTCACTTTGGAGCCCTGTCGTATTTCAAGGCAACAGTTTAGTGCCACATGTGGGGAATTCCCGTACTGGAGAAATTGCACTAAAAATTTTGGGGGGCTTTTTCTCCTTTTACCCCTTATGAAAAAGAAAAGTTGGAGTGTACACCAGCCTGTTAGTGTACAAAAAAAAAAAATTTTTACACCGACATGCTGGTGTTGCCCCATACTTTTTATTTTCACAAGAGGTAAAAGGAAAAAAAGACCCCCAAAATTTGTTACGCACTCTCTCCTGAGTACGGAAATACCCCATATGTGGGCGTAAAATGCTCGGGGGGCGCACAACAAGGCTCAGAAGTGAGAGCTCACCATGTACATTTGAGGCCTAAATTGGTGATTTGCACAGGGGTGGCTGATTTTACAGCGGTTCTGACATAAACGCAAAAAAAAAAAATACCGACATGTGACCCTATTTTGGAAACTACACCCCTCACAGAATGTAACAAGGGGTATAGTGAGCCTTAACACCCCACAGGTGTTTGACGAATTTTCATTAAAGTTGGATGGGAAAATGAAAAAAAAAATTTTTTCACTAAAATGCTGGTGAAAAATATTTTCACAAGGGAAAATAGGAACAAAGCCCCCCAAAATTTGTAGCCCCATTTCTTCTGAGTAAGAACATACCCCATATGTGGATGTAAAGTCCTCTGCGGGCGAACTACAATGCTCAGAAGAGAAGGAGCGCCATTGGGATTTTGAAGAGAAAATTTGTCCGGAATTGAAGGCCACATGTGTTTACAAAGCCCTCATAGTGCCAGAACAATGGACCCCCCCCCCCCACATGTGACCCTATTTTGGAAACTGCACCCCTCACGTAATGTAATAAGGGGTACAAGTGAGCATTTACGCCCCACAGGGCTCAGCCCACTGTTCCAAAGATCTGTCAAACGCCAGTGAGGTGTAAATGCTCACTGCACCCCTTATTAAATTCTTTGTAGTTTCTAAAATGGGGTCACATGTGGGGGGGTCCACTTTTCTAGCACCATGGGGTCTTTGTAAACGCACATGGCCCTGACTTCCATTCCAAACAAATTCACTCTTCAAAAGCTCAATGGCGCTCCTCTTCTGGGCATTGTAGTTGGAACGCAGAGCACTTGATATCCACACATGGGGTAGGTCAATACTCAGAAGAAATGGGGTTACAAATTTTGGGGGTAATTTTCTCCTATTACCCCTTGTAAAAATGTAAAATTTGGGGAAAGACCAGCATTTTAGTGAAATTTTTTTTTTTCATTTACACATTCAACTTTAACAAAAAGTAGTGAAATACCTGTGAGGTGTTAAGGCTCACTGTACCCCTTGTTACGTTCCTTGAGGGGTGTAGTTTCCAAAATAGTATGCCATGTGGGTATTTTTGCTGTTCTGGCACCATAGGGGCTTCCTAAATGCGACATGCCCCCCCAAAACCATTTCAGCAAAATTTGCTTTCCAAAAACCAAATGTGACTCCTTCTCTTCTGAGCATTGTAGTTCGCCCGCAGAGCATTTTATGACCTAACATGGGGTATTTCCATACTCAGAAGAGATGGGGTTACAAACTTTGGGGAGCATTTTCTCCCATTACCCTTTATAAAAATTTGGGGGGAAAAATGCACTTTAGTGAATTTTTTTTTTTTTTCACATACACATCCGACTTTAACAAAAAGTCGTCAAACACCTGTGGGGTTTAAAGGCTCACTGGACCCCTTATTGTGGAGGTTTTCTGCTGTTCTGGCACCATAGGGGCTTCCTAAATGTGACATGCCCCCCAAAAACCATTTCAGCAAAATTCACTTTCCAAAATCCCATTGTCGCTCCTTCCCTTCTGAGCCCTCTACTGCGCCCGCTGAACACTTGACATACACATATGAGGTATTTCCTTACTAGAGAGAAATTGAGTTACAAATTTTGAGAGGATTTTTCTCCTTTTACCCCTTGTAAAAATTCAAAAACTGGGTCTACAAGAACATGTGGGTGTAAAAAATGAAGATTTTTAATTTTCTCCTTCACTTTGCTGCTATTCCTGTGAAACACCTAAAGGGTTAACACACTTACTGAATGTAATTTTGAATACAGTAACCCCCCGACCTACGATGCCCCCGATATATGATAAAATCGACATACGATGGCCTCTCAGAGGCCATCGCATGTCGATGTCAGCATCGACATACGATGCTTTTATATGTCGGGGCCATCGCATTAACTGCTATCCGACAGCGCAAAATGCTGTCGGATAGCAGTTTAAGCATCCCTGGCAGGTTCGCTTACCTATTCCCGCTGCTCCGGGTCCACTTCGCGATCCTCCGGTGTCTTTCGCATCTTCTCCAGGGTCCGGGTCTCGCTTTCCGGCGTCGTTATTACGTCACTACGCACGCCGCGCCGGCGCAGCAGCGTAATAACGTCACCAGAAAGCGAGGCCTGTACCCTGCAGAAGATGCGGAAGAAGCCAGAGGATCGCGAAGAAGACACCGGAGTAGCGGGACAGTAGCGGGACAGCATCGGGAGCGGTGAGGACCTGGTTCGGAGCGAGGGGGACAGGTGAGTACAGCTTCCTATACTTTACATTGCACGGATCCCTCAACATACGATGGGTCGTTTGGAACGAATTACCATCGTATGTTGAGGGACCACTGTACTTTGAGGGGTGCAGTGTTTATAATGGGGTCATTTGTGGGGTATTTCTAATTTGAAGGCCCTTCAAATCCACTTCAAACCTTAACTGGTCCATGAAAAATTCTGATTTTGAAAATTTTGAGAAAAATTGGAAAATTGCTGCTATACTTTGAAGCCCTCTGATGTCTTCCAAAAGTAAAAACATGTCAACTTTATGATGCAAACATAAAGTGGACATATTGTATTTGTGAATCAAAATATAATTTATTTAGAATGTCTATTTTCCTTACAAGCAGAGAGCTTCAAAAAGTTAGAAAAATGCTAAATTTTCAATTTTTTCATCAAATTTTGGATTTTTTTTTTTACTAAGAAACAATGCAAGTATCAACAAAATTTTACCAATAACATAAAGTAGAATATGTCATGAAAAAACTATCTCGGAATCAGAATGATAGGTAAAAGCATTCCAGAGTTATTAATGCTTAAAATGACAGTGGTCAGATGTGCAAAAAATGCTCTGGTCCTACAGTGAAAATTGCCCTGGTCCTTAAAGGGGACCTCTCATCAAAAAAACTTTTGATATATTAGAGATTAATGTATGCAGAATAACTTTACAATTGCATGTTATTAAAAAATATGCTTCTTTCTATTTAATTTTCCACTTTGAAGAATTGACCACTAGGGGTCCTGGCAGCAAGCATTTCAGACTCATGCTGGAGTCCTAAACACTACGAGCTGCCAGTCTGCTTTGTTCACAAAGGAGAACACTCAGATCTGCCAGCCTGCTTTGTTCACAGCCTGTTTGGCTGTGAACAAAGCAGGCTGGCAGCTCTGAGTGTTTAGGACTCCAGCATGAGTCAGAAATGCTTGCTGACAGGACTGATTGGGAAAAGTACAATAGACAGAAGCATATTTTTCATTAACATGCTATTGGAAAGTTATTCAACATTCATTAATCTAAAATATATCAAAAGTTTATTTGATGAGAGGTACCCTTTAAAGGGTAGCTCCCACCAACCCTCTTTTTTTTTTCTGTCCCTGCCTATTGCCCTTCTATCCCTAACCCCCTCCCTGCCTTTATTTTTATATTTATTGACCAATAAATGGCATTTTGTCTGCCTGGTAGTGTGCTCACTACCAGGCAGACTTCCCCAGCAGGCACCACGTCACTGATGCCTGCTGGGGGGGACTTCTGCCCTTAGTTCTAACAGGGTGCCTCCAGCTGTTTCACAACTACAACTCCCAGCATGTCATGACATCTATTGGCTTACAGGGCATGCTGGGAGTTGTAGTGGGGAAACAACTGGAGGCACGTCACTGCAGAATGCATTCGGCCACTAGGAGGGCGACCCCTAGTGGCCGAATTTAAAAGTGATTTTAAACTGTTTTAAAATCACTTTTTTTAATTAAACTATATTAGAGATATGTTGTAGTACTTAAGTACTACAACATATCAATTTTTTGTTTTCATGACAGTGCCCATTTAAGGGGTTAAACCATGTGTTAGTACTTAGTGGATTTAGATCCTGATATGGTCCAGCGTTGGTATTTATAGGAAACTTCTATTAAAACGCTCATCATTCTGTATTCTGTACTTGGTAAGTTCTGAGAGTTTGTGGTTGACCCTCTGATATACATTCATGGTTTCAGACATATTGGTATCTTCATTTTCTAGGTTTATTTTCCTTGCTTGTGTTTATTTGCTCTGAATAGCCTATATTTGTGTTTCCTTAAGTACATAACTAAATATAACAACATAAACCAGATTACCACCATGTGTATTGCTTCTCTGCCTAAAGTATTTCATCTTTTCCCGCACCGTAATGTTGTTTTCCGTAATCATTCATATACCATGAAGCAATTTTTTATTACAGTGTAGGACCCTAAAGGAATCAAGCTAAGGTTGTATAGGCAATTTATCTGTAAGAATAGCTTAATGTTCTGTAAAAAGGAGGCTTTTACCGTAATCTCTTGACCAGTAATGTAACTGGAATCTACAGGGCTAAATAAGTAACAGAATCCCCTGTTATTATGCTCCATTTATAGTATTGGGCTTCCTATATAGGAAAATAAAGACCTTCCTGGCCTCCAAGGCTCCTGGGCACCCTCTGCACCCCCTATAGTTACACCCCTGCTCTTGCCACTGAGCAGACACAAGTGAAATTGATGCTCTGACTGCAGTATCTTGCAGCACTGTCATGTTTGTGTAGGATGTTTGACTTTACTCTGTGTATTTAAATGGATTTCGAAACAAACAAGGCGAAGCATAATGTTTGTATTAAGTGTTGTATTATGCAGAAGAGTTTAGTCCGCAGGGCCTTAGACATGCTTTTTTAATTTTGATATCAAGCAGGAGATATATTCTTTAAAGAGCATTTCCCTACCAGTAAAATGTAAGTCCTCGAGCTGTCCTCTTTTCATGTTAAAAAAAAACTTCTAGTTTTTCTTGGTTCCCTAGGAAACTTGTGCGATAAGCAGCATGGCCACCATTCTATCCTCAGCAGGGATTTTTACTCGGATTTCCAGAGTCCAGAATGACAGATCTGATTATGCAACAATACATGAGCATAGGAAGTATCAGTGCATAACTAAGCGGATTGACATTAATGACATTACCCTGAACCATATCTGTCTAAATAAAAAAATAAAAAATAATATATACATATTATATATTTATATATGCAAATCATAAAATGTTGCAGTATCTTGTAATACCTTTTTTATTGGACTAACAGCATTTTGTAGAGACAAGCTTTCAGGATTCCTCCCTTTATCAAGTCCAAAGCAAATCTAACCTCACAAGTAGAAGACACAGGTTACATCTCACAAATATGCAGGGGTTAAGACAATAGATGTGGAGTATTCACACTAAGATGGGCCATAAATTGTCCTGTTATGGGAACATAGACTAAATAGATAAGAATGAGAAAAAGGGGGAGGGAGGAGGGAGCAGGGGAGAGACTGATCATTAGCAGGACATAGTGAGATGTAAAAGAGAACACAGTGCAGGTTATAAGAGAATCCAGTACAGCACAGGTTATAAGAGAATCCAGTACAGCACAGGTTATAAGAAATTTTGATAATGAGATAAGAAGCTCAAATCCACATTAAGTCCCCTGTTTTTCGAGTAAAAAAAAACAATATCATTTTGGCTTCAAATGTCTTTGTCTCTTGAGTGTTTTTGAAATTCCCTCTCAGTATCTTGATTGTAAGGTCATGTATGGAGGGGTCTGTTTGGGTAAAATGATGTCCAACTGGGGTGCAGTAGTCATTTTCTTTATGGCGGTTGATGGAATGTCTGTGTAGATTCATCCTTTCATTGAGTTTCCGGCTGGTTTCACCAATGTAGCATCCCATGTCACACTTGGTGCATTGTATCATGTAGACCACATTTGGGGACGTGCAGGTGTATAGTCCCATAATGTTATATGTCTTGTTGTTGTGGGTGGCTTCCACCTTGGTGCAGATATGTTGGCAGAGTTTGCAGTGTGGTTTGTTGCAGGGTTTGGTCCCATTGTCTATGTCTGTTCTTTCTGTAGGTAATTTTTCTCATCATTATCTATTTAGTCTGTGTTCCTATAGCTGGACAATTTATGGCCCATCTTAGTGTGAATTCTCCACATCTATTGTCTTAACCCCTGCATATTTGTGAGATGTAACCTGTGTCTTCTACTTGTGAGGTTAGATTTGCTTTGGACTTGATAAAGGGAGGAATCCCGAAAGCTTCTCTACAAAATGCTGTTAGTCCAATAAAAAAGGTATTACAAGATACTGCAACATTTTAGGATTTGCATCTGCATTACTGGACCAATACGGCTACTCAAATTTAATATATTATATATATATATATATATATATATATATATATATATATATATACACACACACATACTACTATATTTATACTACTGGGTTAGGTTAGGCTATTATGTGTTCCTCCACTACAAGTGTCCCTAACAGAGGCGTAGCTTGTAGCTTCTGGGCCCTGATGCTAAATCTGCAACAGGCCCCCATATGCCAATTAAAATACTTGTTTCTTATGGGGCACATGTTTTTAAGGCCCCCTTAGACACCAGTTCCCCGTTGCAACTGCTACTTTTATAGCTGCACCCCTGGCCCCGGATTTGACCTTTGGTGTGAAAAGGTGCGTATGCACAATATGGTTGCTTCTGCTTCCAGTAGGTCCATTCACTACAAGGGTGCCTATTTATTTGAATGGGCAGCAAAGGTGTGATGAGCCTATATACCAGAGATATATTTAAAATATCCCTAGATCCTAGACAGAATGAAGTCATTGCAGGCTTTGTCTCGGCCGCTTTATGATGATTGTAAGATCAGGCTGTAGACCTAAGGTTCCATATTTGGCATCTGTTCAGCTTGGTCTCTGGGAATCTTTTGTGTTGAATGCGGAGTACAATGCAAACAGTGAATTCAGCTAAGGTGTTAGAGCGTCCTGTTACCTTCTCTACAGCTCATTGACTGGGCACACACCTTACTGTTACCAGCCCAATGATTAACCTTTTCATAGCATCTAAAATGCAGCACCAACAAGATTAATAAGTGTGTTTATCTTGCCTGTGCTATTGATGGACAGTGTTAGAAATTGTCATACTTTATGCCAAACTTTTTTCTTGCTCATCATTAATCTATATTAAGTACAGATCCCTGAAGACACTCGTGATATAGTAGGTTATATGTATAAATCTCAGCTCTAATAATGCATGTCCCTCTTTTCTCTCTCTAGGGACTACTGAGAGTACCCCCCTTTCATCACTCACAGAGACGCAGGTAAGAATTGTAACCAGATCAGGTAACCTGCTTGGCAAAGTCAGCAAGACTGACATGAAATACGGGTTGCCACCCAGCTTTCCCAGACTCACGAAGGACAGATCTGCCTATTTAGTGATACGTTACTGCAATTACTATTAAAGGGGTATTCCAGGAATTTTTTTTTATATCAACTGGCTCCAGAAAGTTAAACAGATTTGTAAATGACTTCTATTAAAAAATCTTAATCCTTTCAATAAATTATGAGTTGCTGAAGTTGAGTTGTTGTTTTCTGTCTGGCAACAGTGCTCTCTGCTGACATCTCTGCTTGTCTCTGGAACTGCACAGAGTAGAAGAGGTTTGCTATGGGGATTTGCTTCTAAACTGGGCGGTTCCCGAGACAGGTGTCATCAGAGAGCACTTAGACAGAAAAGAACAACTCAACTTCAGCAGCTCATAAGTACTGAAAGGATTAATATTTTTTAATAGAAGTAATTTACAAATCTGTTTAACTTTCTGGAGCCAGTTAATATTTAAATTAAAATATTTAAATATTTAAATATTTCCTGGATAATCCCTTTAAGAGAGAAACATATGTAATAAGTCATCTTGTGACATATATCATAAAATCATCAATACAGCAGTGTGAGAATTGTTCTCAGACTTTTTTTTTTTTTTTTGAGTGGCCAAGCCCTACAGCAATTCCCAAACCAAGGTTCAAGCTTTATCCTGTTGCAAGAAACATGTTCATTTTCTGCAAGTGTTAGGCTTTTAATGGCAGGGTTATTTGGATAAGAATTTAATTAGTATTACATTTATAATGGGATAATTGCATTGTGGTTAGGCTATCCCCTAATTCACAGCCAGCCATGCCTTATTTTCTAATCACATCACAGTACACGTGATTGTCTTTAATGTTTTACCGCACATAGTAAGACAGAGGAACACACCAGCACGTGTGGCAACACAACATTCAGCATTTTCAAGAGTTGACTAAGAAGCTGGGAGTAGGGCTACATGAAAAATCATGGTAAAACCACAACACCAGCACAATGATTTTTATTTTTTTTTGCTCTGGCCTCAAGGTCATTTCTCAAACACTGCGGTTGCAACACAGTAATACAGCAGGCAAACAAGTGTTGCCATTTAGTCAGTTAAAAAATTATTCTACCTTCCCACATCACTTCTTTATCATTCATTCAGTGTTGCAAATCATGAGTCTGCTAAAGCTGCTGTGGAAACAGATGGAACTGAATAGTGATCCACTAGAGCAGTGGTCTCCATCCTGCGGACCTCCAGATGTTGCAAAACTACAACTCCCAACATGCCCGGACAGCCGTTGGCTGTCCGGGCATGCTGGGAGTTGTAGTTTTGCAACATCTGGAGGTCCGCAGGTTGGAGACCACTGCTCTAGTTTGTCATAACAATTTGACATTACATGCTGAATAGAAAGTTTAAATACATGGAGCCCTTCTATTGCATCTTCTTCTAATTCCATGACCCCTCCTAGAGATGAGCAAATTTACAGTAAATTTGATTCGTCACAAACTTCTCGGCTCGGCAGTTGATGTCTTTTCCTGCATAAATTAGTTCAGCTTTCAGGTGCTCCCGTGAGCTGGAAAAGGTGGATACAGTCCTAGGAGACTCTTTCCTAGGACTGTATCCACCTTTTCCAACCCACCGTAGCACCTGAAAGCTGAACTAATTTATGCAGGATAAGTCATCAACTGCCGAGCCGAGAAGTTCGTGACGAATCGAATTTACTGTAAATTCGCTCATCTCTAACCCCTCCTTATTTAGATAGCCTGCTTCTCAGACTCCCCTTTACACAGATAATCAGCACTGGTCCACCTGACAACAATGACTGTACTTACTGTAGTAGTCTATAGTAGTCTGAGAACCTGGTGGCCATATTACTTAAGGGAGTACTCTGGTGCAGAGTATTCCTGCTCCGTCCTGCCCTGGCTGCAAAAAAAATGAAAATAAACCATCACTCAGTTTCCTGGGTTCTCGCGGAGCGCCACTACAGCTGATCGGTCCTCCGGTCCATCTTCTTCATACTTCCGTGTGAACGAAGCGTCACATGGCGCTCAGCCTATTGCCGGCCGCCGCGATATTCTGCCCCAGCCCATAATAGGCTACGCGCCATGTGATGCTTCGTTCACACGGAAGTATGAAGAAGATGGACCGGAGGACCGATCAGCTGTAGTGGCGCTCCGCGGGAACCCAGGAAGGTGAGTGATGGTTTATTTTCATTTTTTTTTGCAGCCCGTGCAGGACGGAGCAGGAGTAGTCTGGATGAGAGTACTCCTTTAAATGAAGAAGGCGGGGGCGTAGCTATAGAGGTAGCAGTCACACCGGGGCCCTGATGCCTAAGGGGGCTCCAAAGCACATCTGCCCCATAAGTGTCCAGTATTATTATTGGCATATGGGGCAATGGGGCCCTGTTGCAGATATTTGATCAGGGTCCAGAAGCTACAAGCTACAGTATGCCTCTGGAAGAGGGGGCATAAAATCAGCTAAACTGATGCAGAAAGATTGAATGGAGCGCACCAAATATTACATTCAGTATTAGGTGGAAATTCACATCACTCGCTATCTCAGGCTGCCCCTTTAGACAATGTGTTCAAACTGGAGCTTTGGGATCATACACTTATCCCCTATCCTGTGCATAGGACACATGTCTTAGCCCCTTAAAGACTCATGACGTTCTCATACGTCTTCATTTCCGAGTCCTTAAGAGAGAACGTCATAAGCTTTCCCTCCCCCCCGCAGCCAGCTGGAGCGGAGCCGGTGCCTGATACCTGCTGAAATCGTTCAGCAGGTATCGCGGCATATCACCTAGGGCGGGTCATGATGACCCCCCATGTCGGCGATGGCCGCAGATCGCTGTACAATTCAGGCCAGCGATCTGCGGCAGATTCCGGGTCAATCGGGTCTCCGGTGACCCGGAATTACTGGCTGATTGGGGCCGTCTCTGACAGCCCCGAACAGTAATAGCCAGCAGGGGTGAGGTGACACTGGTGCCACCTCACAATCGCCCTGATTCGTTGGACGGTTTACCGGCCGACCAATCAGGGCACCTGCTGCGGGTGTCACTCCCACAACCCGCTCCGCCCCTCTTCCGGAGGTAGTGAGCGGGTGCGGGAAGTGGACCCCGGCAGCTGGGGACCCCGATCCCCGGCGTCAATGTTGGGATCGGGGCCCCAGGAGTGGCAGCGGCGAGGGACTGACGTGTGCGGGAGCAGCAGTTGGAGGCGAGTGACAGCCTCCTGCTGTTACTTAGCAACAGCTCCCAGCATGCAAAAAGGGCATGCTGGGAGCTGTAGTTATGCAACAGCAGGAGGCAGACCACCACAACTCCCAGCATGCCCTTATGGGCATGCTGGGACTTGTAGTTATACAACAGCTGAAGGTACACTTTTCCATAGAAAAAAATGTTTCTCCAGCTGTTGCAAGACTATAACTCCCAGCTTGCACAATCAGCTAAAGTGCATGCTGGGAATTGTAGTGGTGCATCTGCTGGTTGCATAACTACAACTCACAGGATGCCCATTGGCTGTCGGTGACTACTGAGAGTTGTAGTTTTGCAACAGCTGAAGGCACACTGCTACTGAGTTAAGTAGCAAACCAGTGTGTCTCCAGCTGTTGCATAACTACAATCCCCAGCCTCCCCAGCCAAAGTAGTATGCCTCCAGCTGTTGCAAAACTACAACTCCCAGCATGTACTGATAGACCGTACATGCTGGGAGTTGTAGTTTTGCAACAGCTGGATGTTTCTCCCCCCCCCAATGTGAATGTACAAGGTACACTCACATGGGCAGAGGTTTACAGTAAGTATCCGGCTGCAAGTTTGAGCTGTGGCAAATTTTCTGCTCAAACTGCCAGCGAGAAACTACTGTGAACCCCCGCCCGTGTGACTGTACCCTAAAAACACTACACTAACACAAAATAAAATAAAAAGTAAAAAACACTACATACACACATACCCCTACACAGCCCCCCTCCCCTCCCCAATAAAAATGAAAAACGTCTGGTACACCACTGTTTCCAAAATGGAGCCTCCAGCTGTTGCAAAGCAACTACTCCCAGTATTGCCAGACAGCCACTGACTGTCCAGGCATGCTGGGAGTTTTTCAACAGCTGGAGGCACCCTGTTTGGGAATCACTGGCGTAGAATACCCCTATGTCCACCCCTATGCAAGTCCGTAATTTAGGCCTCAAATGCGCATGGCGCTCTTTCGCTTTGTAGCCCTGTCATATTTCAAGGCAACAGTTTAGGGTCACATATGGGGTATCGCCGTACTCGGGAGAAATTGTGTTACAAATTTTGGGGGGTATTTTCTGCTATTACCTCTTTTTAAAAATTTAAAATTTTTGGGAAACCAAGCATTTTTTTTTTACATATGCAAAAGTCGTGAATCACCTGTGTGGTATTACAGTTCACATTACCCCTTGTTACGTTCCCCGAGGGGTCTAGTTTCCAAAATGGTATGCCATGTGTTTTTTTTTTTTTTGCTGTTCTGGCACCATAGGGGCTTCCTAAATGCGGCATGCCCCAGAGCAAAATTTGCTTTCAAAAAGCCAAATGTGACTCCTTCGCTTCTGAGACCTGTAGTGCACCAGCAGAGCACTTTTCACCCCCATATGGGTGTTTTCTGAATCGGGAGAAATTGGGCTTCAAATATTGTGGGGTATTTTCTGCTATTACCCTTTTTAAAAATGTAAAACTTTTGGGAAAACAAGCATTTTAGGAATTTTTTAATTTTTTTTTTACATATGCAAAAGTCGTGAATCACCTGTGGGGTATTAAGGTTCACTTTACCCGTTGTTATGTTCCCCGAGGGGTCAAGTTTCCAAAATGGTATGCCATGTGGGTTTTTTTTTTTGGCTGTTCTGGCACCATAGGGGCTTCCTAAAGGTGACAGGCCCCCCAAAAACCATTTGTCGCTCCTTCCCTTCTGAGCCCTCTACTGTGCCCGCCGAACAATTAACATAGACATATGAGGTATGTGCTTACTCGAGAGAAATTGGGTTTCAAATACAAGTAAAAATTTTCTCCTTTTTACCCCTTGCAAAAATTCAAAAATTGGGTCTACAAGAACATGCAAGGGTAAAAAATTAAGATTTTGAATCTTCTCCTTCACTTTGCTGCTATTCCTGTGAAACACCTAAAGGGTTAAAACACTTACTGAATGTCATTTTGAATACTTTGGGGGGTGCAGTTTTTATAATGGGGTCATTTGTGGGGTATTTCTAATATGAAGGCCCTTCGAATCCACTTCAAAACTGAACTGGTCACTGAAAAATAGTGAGTTTGAAAATTTTGTGAAAAATGTGAAAATTGCTGCTGAACTTTGAAGCCCTCTGGTGTCTTCCAAAAGTAAAAACTCATAAATTGATGCAAACATAAAGTATTACAACAAGAAAGGAAGGGCTCAACCAATGTATTGCAACAATATAGTAGGGGTGCTACTTACAGCAAGAAAAGTACAGTATCTATTCAAGAAAAAGCGAGCTGCAAACAGTGCACACCCAAAATGAATTTGAATACAAAAAACTTTATTCATAGAAACCACGAAGAGAGACACATACATCTAAAACCATTTAAAAAGACCATTTTAATGAGCCTGATAACATCACAGGGGAAGGGGACATGACCCCCCAACCCTGCCCTTATTCCAATATAGAGATAAAGCTAGTACTCCAAAGTGGTGTGTAAAGGATGACCAAATATCATAATATAAATGAGTAGAATAAATATAGTGCAAATATCATAAATAAATAAAGTACAGAAATAAGCAAACCACAGACGAAGGAGCAGTATTAGGATAGGACTCCCTGCCCTTCTGCTATCCTAAGGCTGGGTCTCCACTGAAATTTTTGTCCAAAAAACGCCAGAAAAAACTCCAGAAAAACTGCCCTGCGTTCTTGGCTTTTTTTCTGGCTTTTTCCTTGCGTTTGAGGCTTTATGTGGAAATAGCTTTTTTTTGCACTTTGGCGTTTTTTTTTGGTACCCGTTGTTGGGTACCAAAAAAAAAAAAAAAAAAGATGCTGTAGGGATGTAAAAAAAAAGTATGTTTTTAATACTGTGTTTAATAAAGTGTATTTGTGTTTTTTTGACTTTTTAACCTTTATTTTTTTACATTTTTTAGGTAGTACTACTACTTCCATCATGGAACACACTGTTCCATGATAGGAGTAGTAGTACTTTGACTCACTGTCAGATCGCCCGGCTGTCACATTTGTCAGCCACAGCGATCCTCCTGTATACTGTATAGGCTGGCCGCTCTCCTCTAGTCCCCTGTACTGCTGTATATTTACAAATATTCATATTTCCCGCTGAGATGTGATTGGCCAGAGGGTTCTAGCCAATCACAAATGTCTGGGAAATATGAATATTAGGACATATACGGCAGGGACCTTAGAAGAGCGGCCGGCCGGATCTATACTTTATACAGGATGATCACAGCTGATGTCTAGAGTGACATCAGCTGTGATCATTTCTACTACTACCCCCAACATGGAGCACACACTGCTCCATGATGGGAGCTGTAGTACTTTTACAGATCGCAACAGGTGTCAGAGGTGACGCTTGTTGCGATCTATTAATGCAGGTTCTACAGCTCCCATCATGGAGCAGTGTGTGCTCCATGTTGGGGGTAGTAGTAGAAATGATCACAGCTGATGTCACTCTAGACATCTGCTGAGATCATCCTGTTTAAAGTATAGATCCGGCCGGACGCTTTTCTAAGGTCCCTGCCGTATATGTCCTAATATTCATATTTCCCAGACATTTGTGATTGGCTAGAACCCTCTGGCCAATCACATCTCAGCGGGAAATATGAATATTTGTAAATATACGGCAGTACAGGGGACCAGAGGAGAGCGGCCAGCCTATACAGTATACAGGAAGATCGCTGTGGCTGACAAATGTGACCGCCGGGCGATCTGACAGTGAGTCAAAGTACTACTACTCCTATCATGGAACAGTGTGGTCAATGCTGGGAGTAGTAGTACTACCTAAAAATGAATAAAAAAGTTAAAGACCCTCACATACACTATATTTTTATAATTGTCGGATACATTTTTGTGCCCTGCCCGCCCACATAAATTGCTTACTGTTTCAAAATTAAATAAAATTTCTTTATAAAAAAAATATACATTTCCTTAGATACAATTTTTTCTAACACTAATGTATATTTTTTTATAATTTTTTTTATGTTACCCTATGAAATTTAAATAAAAAAGGTATCTCCCTCACTTTTTTGGATCGCTAAAGTCCAAAAAAGATTAAAAAACACCTGCAAAAACGCCAAAGTTAAAACCCACATAGCGTTTTTCTTTGCATTTTTTCACTCCCATAGAAAAACGCCAGACCCTCAGCAAGCAGACGTATTGGAAATCCAGCGTTTTTGACCAAAATCACAAAAAAAAACGCCAAAAGGATAAAAAAAAAAACGCCAAACTCAAAAACGCCAAGTGGATAAGGGTTTCTGCAGTTTCCTTTAGACTTACAGCTAACATCTGGCCGCAGCGTTTTTTCGCAAAAAAAACGCCATGAGGCAAAATGGGCATTTTTAACAGCGTTTTTGCGAAAAATTACTCAGTGGAGACCCGGCCTAATACTGCTCCTTCGTCTGTGGTTTGCTTATTTCCGTACTTTATTTATTTATGATATTTGCACTATATTTGTTCTACTCATTTATATTATGATATTTGGTCATCCTTTACACACCACTTTGGAGTACTAGCTTTATCTCTATATTGGAATAAGGGCAGGGTTGGGGGGTCATGTCCCCTTCCCCTGTGATGTTATCAGGCTCATTAATGAGCCTTTTTAAATGGTTTTAGATGTATGTGTCTCTCTTTGTGGTTTCTATGAATAAAGTTTTTTGTATTCAAATTCATTTTGGGTGTGCACTGTTTGCAGCTCGCTTTTTCTTGAATAGATATAGCAAACATAAAGTAGACAAAAATTATTTTGAATATCCATTTTCCTTACAAGCAGAGAGTCAAATTTTCATTTTTTTCATCAAATTTGGGGATTTTTAACCCAGAAAGGATGCAAGTTAACACAAAAAATTACCACTATGTTAAAGTAGAATATGTCACAAAAAAAACAAATCAAATCTCAGAATCAGATTGATAAGTAAAAGCATCCCAGAGTTATTAACGTTTAAAGTGACAGAGTTCAGAATTGCAAAAAACGGCCGAGTCCTTAAGGTGAAAAAGGGCTAAGTCCTTAAGGGGTTAAAGGGGTACTCCGGTGAAAAACTTTTTTTATTTATCAACTGGTGCCAGAAAGTTAAACAGATTTGTAAATTACTTCTATTAAAAAATCTTAATCCTTCCTGTACTTATTAGCTGCTGAATACTACAGCGGAAATTCTTTTCTTTTTGAAACACAGAGCTCTCTGCTGACATCATGAGCACAGTGTTCTCTGCTGACATCTCTGTCCATTTTAGGAACTGTACAGAACAGCATATGTTTGCTATGGAGATTTCCTTTTACTCTGGACAGTTCCTAAAATGGACAGAGATGTCAGCAGAGAGCACTGTGCTCATGATGTCAGTAGACAGCTCTGTGTTTCAAACGGAGAAGAATTTCCACTGTAGTATTCAGCAGCTAATAAGTACAGGAAGGAATAAGATTTTTTAATAGAAGTAATTTACAAATCTGTTTAACTTTCTGGCACCAGTTGATTTAAAAAAAAAAAAAAAAAAAAAAAAAAAAAAAAAGCTTTTTTTTACCGGAGTACCCCTTTAATGGAGGGACAATCCCTTTATTTGCTGACATCAAACAAGCATTTTCAGTGAACAAATACTGTATCCGATATGAACATTTCTATAGTTAGGAATTCATGTGTCTATACTTCATCTGGAAAGCGGAGGGGTTTAGAGATTGGGACTGGATGTCCTTGTGCCTACATATTAGCAGCATTAAAATGAGTATAAAGCTTACCCATCTAAAGAAAGCCTGATCCCAATCATATTCAGCTTTAGGCTGTGTTCACAGGTTGCACTTTTGCCATGTTTTATTAGCAAGATTTATCCAAAATTGCAGAAACAATATTGCTATTTTACCATGATTATGCAAATCCGTGTAAAAAATGGTCTGTGTTTACTGCAGTTTCATGGTCTGTGTTTACTGCAGTTTCATGGTCTGTGTTTACTGCAGTTTCGTGGTCTGTGTTTACTGCAGTTTCGTGGTCTGTGTTTACTGCAGTTTCATGGTCTGTGTTTACTGCAGTTTCATGGTCTGTGTTTACTGCAGTTTCATGGTCTGTGTTTACTGCAGTTTCGTGGTCTGTGTTTACTGCAGTTTCGTGGTCTGTGTTTACTGCAGTTTCATGGTCTGTGTTTACTGCAGTTTCGTGGTCTGTGTTTACTGCAGTTTCGTGGTCTGTGTTTACTGCAGTTTCGTGGTCTGTGTTTACTGCAGTTTCATGGTCTGTGTTTACTGCAGTTTCATGGTCTGTGTTTACTGCAGTTTCATGGTCTGTGTTTACTGCAGTTTCGTGGTCTGTGTTTACTGCAGTTTCGTGGTCTGTGTTTACTGCAGTTTCATGGTCTGTGTTTACTGCAGTTTCATGGTCTGTGTTTAAGGCAGTTTCCATTCTTGCAGAAAAAAATGTGTGTTAACAAATCCATAAGGAAGAGCAGAGGTGTAAGTTAAAGCCCCAGGGACCCAAACAAAATCTGGAACTGAGTTTCCTAACTTCCATGTGCCATTTATAATCCTGATGCCATATTATGCCATCTTGGGCCCAGTGAAGCATGGTGGTGGCAGCATCATGCTTTGTGGCTGTTTTTCTTCAGCTGGAAACAGGGTCTTAGTCATGTTGAAGGCAAGAATCGTGTTCCAAATAACAGGCAATTTTGGCACAAATTCAGGCATCCATTAGAAAGCTGACCCAAAGCACACATCCAAATACACCAAAGCGTGACTTCACCTGTAAAAGATTAACATTTTAGAATAGCCGAGCCAAAGCCCAGACCTTAAAGTTCTCCGGTGGAAAACTTTTTTTTTTTTTAATCAACTGGTGCCAGAAATTAAACAGATTTGTATATGACTTCTATTAAAAATTCTTAATCCTTCCAGTACTTATTAGCGGCTGTATGCTACAGAGGAAATTATTTTCTTTTTGGATTACTTTTCTGTCATGACCACAGTGCTCTCTGCTGACACCTCTGTCCATTTTAGGAACAGTCCAGAGCAGCATATGTTTGCTATGGGGATTTGCTCCTGCTTTGGACAGTTCCTGACATGGACAGAGGTGTTAGCAGAGAGCACTGTGGTCGTGACAGAAAAGAAATCCCAAAAGAAAAGAATTTCCTCTGTAGTATACAGCTGCTAATAAGTACTGGAAGGATTAGGATTTGTTAATAGAAATCATTTACAAATCTGTTTAACTTTCTGGCACCAGTTGATTTAAAAAAAAAAAAATAAGAAAAGTTTTCCACCGGAGTACCCCTTTACCCCTAAACTTATCCTCTATCCACAGGATAGGGGATGAGTGTGTGATCATAGGGGTACCGACCACCTGAACCCCCTGATATCTCCTACCCGCACCCCTGCTCTCTGAAAGGAGCGCATGCTACACACGGCACACGCTCCATTCATTTTTATGGGAACACCGGAGATGCACAGCACTTGGGTCTCTTTTTCGCTGGACTACTCCTTTAATCTAATTGAACATCTGTGGGGTGGTCTGAAGAGGGCTGTGCACAGGAAATGTCTTCTCAATCGGACAGGTTTAGAGAGCTTTTGCAGGGAAGAGTGGGCAAATAAAACACCTTATAAATGGCTGACCGCTTAAATGGGCACTGTCACCAACTTTATTTTTTGATATGTTGTAGTACTTCTGTACTACAACATATCTCTAATATACTTTTATTTATTTTTTCATTAAAAAGGTTTAATTTACATTTAAAAACCGGCTACTGAAAAAGGACTGATTTTGGAGTGGCAATCAGTCCTTTTTCAGTTAGGCTGCACTCGCTGCCTGCCTGTCAATCAGACAGGTGGGAGCGAGCGCATTGGCTCCCTGGCCACTGGCTGGGAGGCTACTCCTCCCGCACATCGCCGCCGCCTCGTTGCCGCCGCTGTCCCTGCACGCCCGCTGCCGGACTCTGCAGTAACTGCAAGTGTAATGAGGGAACGGGGTATGCGGGGCTGGGGGGGAGGAGTGAACGGGCTAGTGCCGTAGCAGGGGGTGAACGGGCTAGCAAAAAATTAAAAATAGGATGGTGGGAGCTACCCTTTAAGGGGTTGTCTGGCTATGTAAATATTGTTATAACAGAACACAATTTACTGATTTCCTGCCACTTCTGGTTCAATACTACCTTGTCCCTCTCTGGTTATATTTTCTGCCCCCTCTTGACATGGACATGCAAGTGCTGCAGCATGTCATCACTTTGACCAGTGATTGGCTGCAGTGGCCATAAATCCTTATGATGAGGGACCAGAAGATAAAGGGTGAATGAAAACCTGGTTACAACTGCTGCACAGAAGAACTACCACCTTTTTGTCTCTTGCAAATATAGACTGTGTGGTTACCAATACAAGAAGTCTGACTGCTGAGGAGAAGGAGATGGAAGGATGTGGATGGAAAGCACACAGTGGCAGGGGCAAACTTGTATTCTAAGTAGATTACTGGTAGAGATGAGCGAACTTACAGTAAATTCGATTCGTCACGAACTTCTCGGCTCGGCAGTTGATGACTTTTCCTGCATAAATTAGTTCAGCCTTCAGGTGCTCCGGTGGGCTGGAAAAGGTGCATACAATCCTAGGAAAGAGTCTCCTAGGACTGTATCCACCTTTTCCAGCCCACGGGAGCACCTGAAAGCTGAACTCATTTATGCAGGAAAAGTTATCAACTGCCGAGCCGAGAAGTTTGTGACGAATCGAATTTACTGTAAGTTCGCTCATCTCTAATTACTGGAGTTAGACTATGAACAATAAAAATATGCATGTGTTCTGTTTCTGCTTACTGCTGCAGATGGTGCAATGTCTGGGGTTTACCATATACCGGGCACTGGACTGGGGGCTTGATGAGAGTGAGGAGCGAGAGCTCAGTCCTCAGTTGGAGCAGCTCATTGACCTCATGGCTGCCAGCGACTCCGAGGTAGTCATGACAGATGAGGGCTATGAAGGTACAGAAGATGAAGATGAAGATGGTCCTCCCAAGGTGGTACGGAGCTTTTCAGCAGTCCTGCGCTTCTGTGCATCCCATCTCCCAGAGCCTCAGGAGGCACCCGTCCACTACCAGGCTGTATGTAGAGCACTGTTTGCAGAGACTGTGGAACTTCAAGCTTTTCTCCAAAAAATAAGGGAAGCCAAAACGGTGAGCGTAAAGTCCAATATAACCTAAAGCTTTTATTCCTCCCATAACATTCTACATAACACTTTGCTTTTGATTGCTTAGATCCTGACAAAGATGAAAGTGGAGGAGGCAGAACCAGATGGACTTGTAAACCTGCAGAACACAGACTGGGTAGGAAGAAAGGATGATTAAGACAAATATTCTTGTTGGGATTCATATTCATTTTTGTCACTGCTGATATTACTTGTTTTTTTTTAACCCTATGGATATGGAACAGTACTGTTTTCTGTATTGTTAAGGTAGAAAAACAATTTACCCGTAGGGTTACTTATACCTTCTGATTCGTGTGTCACAAATATATATATATATAATTAAATGTAACTTTTATTTATGACAAACTGGTAAGTATTACATGATCAAAAACGTTTGTCTCTCCATAGAAGTCAATATGTCACTATGAAATGTACGTTTTGAATGTCAGTACATTAGGTCACACTAGTGCAATATTCTTTTTATATACTGTTATTCAGACCCTGTGGTAATTGAACATCATATGGAACCCAAATTTGGCCTGAACCACAATATGGCCTGATCCACAAGCTCTCATATACTCAATATACATAGGTCTGTATTGATCCGTGTATCATACATACACTTAAATAACGTTTGTGGCAAACTGCTTTTTCCTTTTACAGGAGACAAATGAGACTTTATCAGGGGACTTGGTTTCAATCACCAGTCTCATAGGTCTCTTGCAAAATAGAAAAGCAGTTTGGATGGTACATTGAGTAGCATATTCGTATTTAGCCTCACGGCTCTGTGGTGCAGCACAACTTCTGTGAAAATGGCGTATATTTCACTGGGCAATTGCCGCGGATGTTAGTATGTGCATGATACATTGATCAATACAGACCCATAGATATTGAATATATGAGAGCTTGTAGATACACAGACTATAGTGCGACCTCTTATAATGTACTAACATCCAAAACGTACATTTCAAATTGACATATTGATGTCTAAGGAGGGACGAATGAGCCTGTGTTTTCCTTTAATACCCACCTATTTGTTATGTTTTATTACAATCTTTTACACACGAATCATAAGGTATTAGTTAACCAATAGGTTAATTGTTGTTGTATCTTAGCACCTTCTAGTACAGTGATTCCCAACTTTGGGGTTCCGGGGCTCCAGCAGGCAATTATTCTTATTTTTTTAAATCTCCCGCCCCGGCCTACGCACCTCTGAATCCCGATGGTGCAGGGGGGGGGGAGAAGGGAAGCCTGCGTGTGCATTGCGTGTACATGCGCACACACAGTGTCCCCCTCCCCCCTAGAGTGCCATGAGTGAGTCACAGGTGCGCACACCGGGAAGGGGATGAATGCAATGGGGGGTAGTTCACAGATTGTCCCTGCCCCCCCAGCTCAGCGGCTCAGCTCCGCTTAATTACAGTAGTGCACCCTCTCCCCTCTGTCATCCCTGTCCACCCCCCTTTTGTCACCCCTGTTACCCCCTTTCACCCTTGTCCACTTTCCTGTCATCCATGTCCACCTTGTCTGCCCCCCAGTCTACCCCCCCACCACCAGTGTCCAACCCCCACTATTCACCGTTCTGTCCATTTTTCACCCCTGTCCACCCGTTACCACCTTGTCATTCCTATCCCCCCCTCTTTCACCCCCAACACCCCTCTGTCACCCACGTACACCCCTCTGTCACCCATGTACACTCCTCTACACCCCTCTGTCACCCATGTACACTATTCTACACCCGTCACCCATGTACACTCCACTCCACTCCTCTGTACACCCCTCTGTCACCCATGTACACTCCTCTACACCCATGTACACTATTCTACACCCCTCTGTCACCCATGTACACTCCTCTACACCCCTGTCACCCATGTACACTCCTCTACACCCCTCTGTCACCCATGTACACTCCTCGACACCTGTCACCCATGTATACTCCTCTACACCCCTCTGTCACCCATGTACAATCCTCTACATGACTGCGTGGACCAGATGGAGAAGAGAAGGGAACGACGCTGGTTAGAAGACATCAAATGTGAGTAGCTGTATAAAGCAGCACTGTAATCTACATTACATACCCACCACAGATAAATCAGATAAATTTATATTGTGTCTGTATCTTTTTTTTTTTTTTTGCTCGTCAACTTCGGTAGGGGTTCCCAGAGCCGAAAAAAGGTTGGGAAACACTGTTGTAGTGTGTTAGTGGGCTAACAATTTTTGTTGTAGTATATTGTGAAGGTATTCTCCCCTACAAGCAACACAAGGCAGCAAACAAAGGGTGAATTTACTTATACTGTATAATTCTCAGAGTATAAACATAAAATAAATAGGGGAAAATGTATCATTGTATGTAGCCTATATTTTTGCTCTAAATTTGTTGCAGTTACTTTTTTGCAACTTTTCAAGTAGACGATTGTCCCCTGCTTTGTAGGAATGTCAAAATCCAGTTCCTTTACTGCAGTGGTCATGAATTTATCATGTGCAACTTTTGGTAAATAGTTGCACATTTTGTTGCACCAGATTGAAAACTCGCAAAATATTTAGCAGAGAGGGACCATACAGTGGAGTACTGAAGTGTTATTTCAAAAAATTGTCTGCTAGCACCATATTTATCACATGAGATCATTTGATAAATTTGGTGCATGTACACATTGCCACCACACAAAAAAATAAGAGTTCACCCACACCAACATTGATAAATTCCTTCCATAGTCTAAGAATGTACTAGATTTATCCCAGCTGCTCATGCTGTATAATAAATATGGCACATCTTTACAGTGTCTAGTCTAAGTTTACATGATCAAGTGTAACTTTGGAGCAACTATCCGTACTATGCAGTTATATTCTAGTGAAAATAGTAGCAAAAACTTTAGTATGACAACACTGTGTGAATACAGCCTTAGGGCACTTTCCCACTTGGCGTATACACCGTGTATTTCGCAAAATCTGCTGCAGCAGCGGGAAATATGCTGCGTATCCCACGCTCACCATACACTCAAGGCTTTCTGGCTGCAGCCCTATGTGTGCAGTGAATTTTGGAGGCAGGGCCGTGTGCCGGCGTGACTGACGCGCGGCTCCGCCTCCAAAACCCACTACACACATAGGGCTGCCGCCGGAAAGCCTTGAGTGTATGGTGAGCAAGGGATACGCAGCGTATTTCCTGTGAAATACGCTGCGTATACACCAAGTGGGAACATGCCCTTAGAGTACGTTCACATGGGTAGGTCACACCTGAGTTTCCCGCTGCAGGTTTGAGCCATGGTGGGTTTTCTGGGATGGAAAATCAACTGTGGAACACTGCCTGTGGCTTAAAACCTGTGTGAACGTACTATAAGACTATGTTCGTACAACATAATTCCTGCACAGAATTCTACATGAAAATTCTGTAGTAAATTCCACAGACATTAAAGGGGTACTCCGGTGGAAAACATTATTATTATTATTTTTTTTTATCAACTGGTGCCAGAAAGTTAAATAGATTTGTAAATTACTTTTATTTAAAAAAATCGTAATCCTTCCAGTACTTATTAGCTGCTGAATACTACAGAGGAAATTCTTTTCTTTTTGGAACACAGTGCTCTCTGCTGACATCACGAGCACAGTGCTCTCTGCTGACATCTCTGTCCATTTTAATAACTGTCTAGAGTAGGAGAAAATCCCCAAACCAAACATATACTGCTCTGGACAGCTCCTAAAATGGACAGAGATGTCAGCAGAGGGCACTGTGGTCATGATGTCAGCAGAGAGCTCTGTGTTCCAAAAAGAAAACCATTTCCTCTGTAGTATTCAGCAGCTAATAAGTACTGGAAGGATTAAGATTTTTTTTATAGAAGCAATTTACAAATCTGTTTTATCTGTTCTGGCACCAGTTGATTTAAAAAAAAAATAAAAAAATAAAAAAAAAGTTTTCCACCGGAGTACCCCTTTAATTGCCCATTCACTTCAATGGAATCAGTGCAGTGAACATTCTGCAACAGAAATTCTGCTGTGTGAATGGTACATTGGAATCCCATAGAAGTGTATTGGCTATAAATTCATGCAGAATTTTCATGCAGAATTCCATGCAGAAATTCTGGAGTGTAAACATAGCCTAAGGCCGTGTTCACACGTCAGAATTTCTGCACTGAATTCTGCATGGAATTCTCCATGAATTTATAGCCAATTCACTTCAATGGGATTCCGCTGTACCATTCACACAGCAGAACCCCATTGAAGTGAATTGGCTATAAATTCATGCAGAATTCGATGCAGAATTTAGTGCAAAAATTCTGCCGTGTGAATGCGACTTAAGGCCGCATTCACACAGGAGAATTCTTCACTGAATTCTGCATGAAAATTAAATTCTGCATGAATTTATAGCCAATTCACTTCTATGGTATTCTGCTGTCCCATTCACACAGCTACATTTCTGCTGGAGAAATTTTATATTGAAGTGAATTGGCTATAAAATCATGCAACATTTTTATCCAGAATTCAATGCAGAATTTCTGCCGTGTGAACTCGGCCTAAAGGGCTTTTTCCATCTTGGAAAGTTATGCCCTATCTAGAATGGGAGGCTGCAGCACCTCAGAATTTCTGAGCGGATTCCACTCTATTATTCTGCCATGTGAATGGACCATAATAGAGGAAATGATGTTAAACCCACAAAGATAAAAACATGTAAGACAACAGCTTAAGGCTAAGTATTTGACAAAAAACACCCAAATAGCCACACTACATTTTTTTGTGATAAAAATGCAGCGGCCAGATGTTAGCTGTAACTCAACAGTGGTTAATGAAATGCCATACCTACTTGAAATGATTGCCTTTGTTTTTTTTTTGGGTTCAGTGGCAGTTTTTCAAAATTGCAGGATGCTGGGACTATGGCATTTTCTGGAGTCGTGGAGTTTCTCTCAATGTCTGGACACAGTAACAGGAGAAACTGCCAGTGGAGTAAAAATGCAATTTACACACAAAGGCAAAAACACCAAAAAGAAACCTGCAAAATCACAGGAAAATGCAGTGCTATTTTTTTTTAGATGTTTTTTTCTTTGCTAAAAAAAAAATGCTGCCAAAAAAACAAGTGGAAACCTAGTCTTAGGGTATTTTCACAGGGTGCAGTCAAACTGTTACTGCAGTTTTTGAGCCAAAGCCAGAAGTGGATTCAAAAGGAATGAGGAATATAAAGGAACAACTTAGGCTATGTTCATATGGGAAACCTGAACCCTGAACATTCACGTACTAAGACCACTCGGGAATGTGCTGTCTTATAGAGGGCAATGCATTCCGTGCACTGTCCGCAGAAAGAATAGACATGTCTATTTTTTGTGCGGACAACACACGGAATGCATTGACGTCTAGGAGACCGCACATTCCCAAGCGGTCCTAGCATCGGCATGTTCAGGGGAATTTTCGTACTGAATTAGAATTTCCACATCAGATGCTTCCGCGGCGGAACAGCGCAGCTGCAGAATCTCTGTGCAGAATTTCAATGCAGAATTCCGCACTTTTCCTTCCTGTTGAATCCACTTCTGGCTTTGGCTTAAAAAGTGCAGTGGCCTCTTTAAAAAAACTGCCAAATGGAAATCCAGGCTTAGGGCTCATTCACACGAGCATATTTCCTTTCAAACTCTTAGCGTGTTTTCTGCTGCAAGTTTAAAAGGCGGCGGGCTCTCTGCAGGCTGTCTGTGGAAAATATTAGATAAAGGAATCTCCACTACGGAAAATCTGCCACAGACCCAATAACGTCAATAGGGTCTGCACTGGATTTTCAACAGCGGAGATTCAGCTACTGAAAATATGCTGCGGACAGCCTGACACCTTTTCAAACTTGCAGCTGGAAACACGCTGCGAGTTTGGAAGGGAATACGCTCGTGTGAACGTACCCTCGGGCTATGTTTACACGGCAGAATTTTTGAGCGGAATTCCACGGGAATATTCCATTCGGAAATTCCTCTACAGCAGAGCGGTCCTGGTGCTGTGGAACCAAGTAAATGTGCAGAATGTCAGCCTGTATTTTTCAGCAGACATTCCGCACATTTTCAGCCGTGTGAACATGGCCTTAGGGTCTATACACACGGCAGAATTTCTGCATGCGGAATTCCACACAGATTCCACCTCAAATTAAAGCCCAATAGACTTCTATGGGATTCCGCACTCCCATTCACACTTCTGAATTTCTGCATGCGGATTCCACACTGATTCCGCACAAGCCATAAATGACCCAAATGACAATAAACAGATAACGTGTTTCCAACGTGATCAGCTGTGATTGGTGTTTAAACTAACAGAAAGTAACTGCTTGCCCCTTCCCTGCATCACCACTTGTGCTGAGCTTGGGCTATGTAAGTTTAAACTTTAAGAAAAAAATCCATCCCAGGCTCCCGGCAAAAAAAAACCCAAAACAACTCACTTAGTTCTCGCCGCTACCAGTGTCTCTGGTATCACTTCTCAGTCCTCCAGTGCGGTCCTTTTCCTTTTTGCTGGGGTCAATGTGCTAGACTGCTGCTCAGTTTTTGAGCCAAAATCAGTAGTGGATCCAGTAGGAAGGAGAAGTATTAGTCCTTCCTTTATATTTCCCATTCCTTTTGAATACACTTCTGGCTTTGGCTCAAAAACTTCCAAGTGAAATCACAGCCTTAGGCTGTGTTCACACTGCATTAAAAGGGTTAACCAGTTAAAAATGTTTTTCTAAAAACATGGCCAGATTGCCTGCTTAAACTAAGGAAAACTGTACCTTCATCCTGCGGTCCACTTTTAGGTGCTAGGGTTCAACATGTCAGATTGTTGCTGGCCGCAGCAGTGTCCTGCAAATGTATTGACCTCCAGTACAAGGAAGTGGAGTGCAGCAGAGACTGCAAGCAGCGCAGGATTTTTTTTATGTTATGCAGCCAGCTTGGCCATGTTTTAAGAAATTTTTTTTCGTCAGAGTACCCCTTTTAGTAATGTCTGTCCACACTGCGTACGTCAGACATATACCTATGATGGTTGTAGAGTTCACATGTCAAAAAAAATGTATGATGGATGTTTGGCATCCAGCTTAATGAAAGTGTGGGGGGAATGTGCTATTTTATTCTCCTGAATGAGGCCAAAATTACACATTTTTGGTTTTCAGTAAATGGGGGTGTATGGAACCATTTAACGCATGCACTGGGATCTATCCCAGTGCTTACGTTTAATAGACACTGCTAAACACAGTGTGAACCTGACCTAACCCTTAACATAATTTGGTAGCACCCAACACAAAGGCCTTCTGACCAGAATTGAAAGCTTTTTGCACATAAAACCAGCTGGATGAATTAATCTCTGAGAGAGGCACCTGTGTTAATCCCTGATGTGAGCACTCCGAACCTCCATGGCTGCAGCCGTCTATTGTGTGTATCACCATGTCTTGCAGTCATTGTATATTCCGTCATGCTTTCTTCACTATTTGTGTGGCTGTCTGTTCTGTGCTGTGTGTTGCGCAGTATGTGCTGTGTCAGGTGTGTGCATCACATAGCTGTGCCCGTCCTACTGTGTGCTCAGTGCTGTGCACATCACACTTGGTATCTTGTGCTCTACAGGCACGTTTGTGGGTGCAGCTGATGAGGGATCTGCGACATGGGGTACAGCTGAAAAAGGTACGGGAGAAGACATTTAACTCTTTGCCCACTGAATACCAGCTTACTCCATTTGAGATGCTTATGCAGGACATCAGGGCACGAAACTACAAACTCCGCAAGGTTATGGTGAGTACTAGACATCAAGTGATTTCAGGGAGCGAAGTCCACTTGTTATTTGTAAGCCATACATGTGCAGTCATGCTCAGTGTATGATGTTGGTACATGGGCTGTGTTGGGATTACATTATAGAAGCTGTTACCCAGCTTTTCATGTCTACCAAATAACCGCTTTGGACAATCACTACTTGATAGACTGTTTCCTTGACAATAAGCAGATAAAGTGTTCCCATGTTGTGATCTGTGTTTAAACTGGCAGAAAGTAACTGCTTGCATTGTCTCTGCATCACTACTTGTGTTGAGCTTGGGCTATGTAAATTTAAACTTAAAAAAAAAAAAAAAAACCTTCCCAGGCTGCCAGAATTTTAACAAAAAAAAAATGCACTTAGCTCTTGCCGCTACCAGTGTCTCTGGTATCACTTCCCAGTCCTCCAATGCAGTCCTCTTCCTTGTTGCTGGGTGTTAACATGCTAGACTGTCGTTCAGCTAATTGCCGGCTGCAGAGATGCACTGGCTGTGGCTGTCACATCCCCTCCCATAGATATGATGGAGGGGGCGTGGTGTGACATCACAACCACGACGGCCCGCACCAAGCGTTCTGAACCTAATGTTCAGAATGCTGGGTGCTACAAGGAGATGGTGGGGGGTCCCTGAGGCCGGCCCTCTGTGATCAGACATCTAATCACCTGTCCTTTGGCTAGAGGATAAGATTTTTAGTGGTGGGGTACCCTTTTAAGCATACTCAGCACCCATTTAAATCAATAAATTGTCTCTAATATAGAATGGGACAGGTCCTCCAGCGCAAGACACACACACTTCTAGTAACTGCTGTCCCTTCTGACCAAGAGATCTTAAACAAAGTGCAACCTTTTATGAAATATTGTTTAATACCCCTCTAAACTATGGCTATGTTCACACACTGTTTTTTGACCCATAAATTGCTAAGAACAACCAAAACCAAAAAAGGCGTGTACGATTACACAGCATTCCTGCCCATTAATCGTATCCATCGGCATCCCTCTGAAAATACATTTAATGGGAGCAGTGGACCGCATTTACTTCTACTGCTGAACAGAGTCACCCCTAGTGACTCAATTTGGGAGGTATCCGCCACTTTAATCTGGGGTCTGTTGCGCTTTCCAGATAGTTCATATGTCCAGAAAGGAGTCACTGGGTGACTTCGTTCGGCCATAGAAGGGAATGAGGTCCAATATAGGTCGACATCCCAACATACTGTTTTCAATGGGATGCCGACAGATATAGATAAAAAAAAATTTGTGTAAACATAGCCTTACAATCATGATATTACTGCAACACAGTTGAGCATCTGTGAAAAAATATATAACTTATATGGGCGTAGTAATGGCAGGCAAGGAAATTAGCTGTCGTAACAAAGAAGCAGCTGAATAAAAATGTAAAAGATACCTACTTCTCTATGGACATCCAGTTATCCATAATATTTGATAATCTAACCCCATTAATGAAGAATCTATGGAATATATAGCATTTTCTAACAAAGTGCAATAATTCATAGGTTGGGGGAGACATCCCTCCCAAGGTCAAGAAAGACGCACATGAATTAATTTTGGACTTCATCAGATCTCGTCCTCCTCTGAAGCCGGTAAGACAGACTGTCTTATGTGATCTTTTGACCGAAGGAGCATAATCTGTAAACTGACCAGTTCTGTTCACTGCAGGCTTCTAAACGGAATCTTCCCCCATTGCCTCTCAGACAAAGAACTCTCCATGAAAAGATTCTGGAGGAGATAAAGCAAGAACCTAAATTGCGTCCTGTGCAGACTGAAAGGCGAGGTCAGAAAGGTGCGGTATTGAAGGGTCCTACTTAATATGTTAATGCCTTTGTACACTGCTTTTTCAATATTTAAATAGCTCTTGTTGTTTTCAGATCCACGGGACCATATAGTGCACAAATATTACCCCCAAACAGTGTCATGTGGCACTTAAATGACAATGAAACACAATGTTTAAAGGGGTACTCCACTGGAAAAAAAAAATGTAATCAACAGTTTCCCGAAAGTCAAACCGATTTGAAAATCTTAACCCTTCCAGTACTTATCAGCTGCTGTATGTTCCAGAAGTTCTTTCTGACCACAGTGCTCTCTGCTGACACCTCTGTCCATTTTAGGAACTGTCCAGAGTAGGAGCAAGTCCCCATAGCAAACATCCTGCTCCGGACAGTTCCTAAAATGGAGTCGGCAGAGAGCACTGTGGTCAGACAGAAAGGGAATTCAAAAAGAAAAGATCTTCCTATGGAGCATACAGCAGCTGAGAAGTACTGGAAGGATTAAGATTTTTAAATAGAAGTAATTTATAAATCTGTTTATCTTTCTGGTACCAGTTGATTTAAAAAAAAAAAAAATTCAGGGGAGTACCCCTTTCAACCTCTACAGGACCCATGACGTAACGTTACGTCCCAACACCCTGGGTCTTAAGGACCAAGGATGTACAGTTACGTCATGGACAGTTCTGGTCCCCGTCGTACGCCGGGTAGGGATCGGACCGGGATGCCTGCTAAAATCATTCAGCAGGCATCCCGTGCAAACGCCCAGGGGGGTCATCAGACCCCACCATGTTGGCGATTGCGGCAAATTGCAAGTGAATTCACACTTGCGATTTGCGCGATTGCAGGTCTACGGTGACCCGGAATATAAGGGGGATCGCGGTTGTCTAAGACACCCAGGATCCCCCTGAAGGGATAGGAGTGAGGTGGCAGAGGTGCCACCCCTCTTATCCCTGCTATTGGTGGTCTAGACGCGACCACCAATAGCAGATCGGGGGCGGGGGGGTTAACTTTCGTTTTCCCCATCCTGCCCACCCACAATAGGCGGGGCAGAATGGGGAAACGACGGGGACCGGCGCCGAAGATCCACTTACCCATCCGGGCAGGCGACGGAGGCTGCGGGCGACGGGGATCGGCGGGCGGCGACATCATGCGGCTGGATCGTACGGAAGCCGGTGAGTTGCCTACCAACATCTGGAGTGTACAGTTTGAGACCACTATATAGTGGTCTCTAACTGTAGCCCTCCAGATGTTGCAAAACTACAACTCCCAGCATGCCCAGACAGCTGTTTGGGCATGCTGGAATATGTAGTCTTGCAATAGCTGGAGGGCTACAGTTTGAGACCACTATATAGTGGTCTCTAAACTGTTGCCCTCCAGATCTTGCAAAACTACAACTCCTAGCATGCCCAAACAGCTGTTTGCTGTCTGGGCATGCTGGGATTTGTAGTTTTGCAATAGCTGGAGGACCACAGTTTGGAGATCACTTTGCAGTGTTCTCTAAAATTGTAGCCCTCCAGATGTTGCAAAACTGCAAATCCCAGCATGCCCAAACAGCTGTCTCGGCATGCTGGGAGTTGTAGTTGCGTACCTCCAGCTATTGCATAACTACATCTCCCAGCATGCCCTTTGGTGATCAGTACATGCTGGGAGTTGTAGTTTTGCAACAGCTGGAGGCACACTGGTTGGAAAATACTGAGTTATGTAACTGAAGGTTTTCCAACCAGTGTGCCTCCAACTGTTACAAAAGTACAACTCCCAGCATGCATGGTCTGTCAGTACATGCTGGGAGTTGTAGTTTTGAAACAGCTGGAGGTTTGCCCAACCTCCCCCAACCCCCTATGTGAACGTACAGGGTACATTCACATGGGCAGGTTTACAGTAAGTTTCCTGCTTCAAGTTTGGGCTGCGGCAAATTTTTCGCCGCAGCGCAAACTCCTAGCGGGAAACTCACCTTAACACACCAGTGCGAATGTACCCTAAAAACTCTACCCTACACTAACACATAATAAAGGGTAAAACACTACATATACACCCCCTTACACTGTCCCCCCCCCCCAATAAAAATGAAAAATGTATTGTATGGTTTCCAAAATGGAGCCTCCAGCTGTTGCAAAACAGCAACTCCCAGCATTTCTGGACAGCCTCTGACTGTCCAGGCATGCTGGGAATTTAGCAACAGCTGGAGGCAACCTGTTTGGGAATCACTGGTGTAGAATACCCCTATGTCCACCCCTATGCAATCCCTAATTTAGTCCTCAAATGCACATGGAGCTCTCTCACTTCGGAACCCTGTCGTATTTCAAGGAAACAGTTTAGGGCCACATATGGGGTATTTCCGTACTCGGGAGAAATTGCACTACAAATTTTGGGGGGCTTTTTCTCCTTTTACCCCTTATGAAAATGAAAAGTTGGGGGCTACACCAGCTTGTTAGTGTAAAAAAAAATGTACACTAACATGCTGGTGTTGCCCCATAATTTTTATTTTCACAAGCGTTAAAAGGAAAAAAAGACAAAAAGCCAAAATTTGTAACGCAATTTCTCCTGAATACGGAAATACCCCATATGTGGGCATAAAATGCTCTGCTGGTGCACAACAAGGCTCAGGAGTGAGAGTGCACCATGTACATTTGAGGCCTAAATTGGTGATTTGCACAGGGGTGGCTGATTTTACAGCGGTTCTGACATAAACGCAAAAAAAGAAATACCCACATGTGACCCCATTTTGGAAGCTACACCCCTCAGGTAATGTAATAAGGGGTACAGTGAGCATTTACGCCCCACAGGTGTCTGACAGATTTTTGGAACAGTGGTCCGTGAAAATGAAAAATTTAATTTTTGTCAAACGCCAGTGGGGTGTAAATACTCACTGCACCCTGTCACGATTCGGCAGGCTGGAGGTGGATCCTCTGTGCCAGAGAGGGATTGGCGTGGACCGTGTCGGTGGACCGGTTCTAAGTTGCTACTGGTATTCACCAGAGCCCGCCGCAAAGCGGGATGGTCTTGCAGCGGCGGTAGCAACCAGGTCGTATCCACTGGCAACGGCTCAACCTCTCTGACTGCTGAGATAGGCGCGGTACAAGGGAGTAGACAAGGTCAGCAAGGTAGACAAGGTCAGACGTAGCAGAAGGTCGGGGCAGGCGGCAAGGTTCGTAGTCAATGGTAATAGCAGGAGATCAGGAACACAGTAATGGTAAACACAGAAGAAGCTTTCTCTAGGCACTAAGGCAACAAGATCCGGCAAGGAAGTGCAGGGGAAGTGAGGTAATATAGCCAGGGAGCAGGTGGAAACTAATTAGGGTGATTGGGCCAGGCATCAATCATTGGTGCACTGGCCCTTTAAATCTCAGAGAGCTGGCGCGCGTGCGCCCTAGAGAGCGGAGCCACACACGCCAGAGCATGACAGTCGGGGACCGGAACAGGTGAGTGACTTGGGATGCGATTCGCGAGCGGGCGCGTCCCGCTATGCGAATCGCATCCCCGCCGGCAATGTCAGTGCAGCGCTCCCGGTCAGCGGGTCTGACCGGGGCGCTGCAGGGAGAGAAACGCCGCGAGCGCTTCGGGGAGGAGCAGGGACCCGGAGCGCTCGGCATAACACACCCTTTATTAAATTATGTGAGGGGTGTAGTTTCCAAAATAGGGTCACATGTGGGGGGGTCCACTGTTCTGGCACCACGGGGGGCTTTGTAAACGCACATGGCCCCTGACTTCCATTCCAAACTATTTTTTTCCCCAAAAGCTCAATGGCACTCCTCTTTTGAGCAGTGTAGTGCGCCAGCAGAGCACTTGATTTCCACACATGGGGTATTTCCATACTCAGAACAGATGGGGTTTCAAATTTTGGGGGGCATTTTGTCCTATTAGCCCATGTAAAAATTTTAAATTTGAGGGAAAACTAGCATTTTAGTGAAAAAAAAATATATTATTATTTGCACATCCAACTTTCACGAAAAGTCGGCAAACACCTGTGGGGTGTTAAGGCTCACTGGACCCCTTGTTAGGTGCCTTGAGGGGTGTAGTTTCCAAAATAGTATGCCATGTGTTTTTTTTTTTTTTGCTGTCCTGGCACCATATTGGCTTCCTAAATGGGACATCCCCCCCCCCCCCAAAACCATTTCAGCAAAATTTGTGACTTCTCTTCTGAGCATTGTAGTTCGCCCGCAAAGCATTTTACGTCTTAACATGGGGTATTTCCATACTCAGAAGAGATGGGGTTACAAATTTTGTGGGGCATTTTGTCCTATTATCCCTTGTAAAAATTTTACATTTGAGGGAAAACCAGCATTTTTGTGAAAAAATAAATCAAATAATTTACACATCCAACTTTAACGAGAAGTCGTCAAACACCTGTGGGGTGTTAAGGCTCAATGGACCCCTTGTTACGTGCCTTGAGGGGTGTAGTTTCCAAAATAGTATGCCATAAGGTTTTTTTTTGCTGTTCTGGCACCATAGGGGCTTCCTAAAATGTGACATGCCCCCCAAAAACCATTTCAGAAAAACTCACTCTCCAAAATCCCACTGTCGCTCCTTCCCTTCTGAGCCCTCTACTGCGCCCGCCGAACACTTGACATACACATATGAGGTATTTTCTTACTCAAGAGAAATTGGGGTACACATTTTAGGAAGATTTCTCGCCTTTTACCCCTTGTAAAAATTCTAAAACTGGGTCTACAAGAACATACCAATGTAAAAAATGAAGATTTTGAATTTTCTCCTTCAATTTGCTGCTATTCCTGTGAAACACCTAAAGGGTTAACAAACCTTTTGAATGTCATTTTGAATACTTTGAGGGGTGCAGTTTTTATAATGGGGTCATCTGTGGGGTATTTCTAATATGAAGGCCCTTCAAACCCACTTCAAAACAGAACTGGTCCCTGAAAAATTTGACTTTGAAAATTTTGTGAAAAATTTGAAAATTGCGGCTTTACTTTGAAGCCCTCTGATGTCTTAAAAAAATAAAAACATGTCAACTTTATGATGCCAACATAAAGTACACATATTGTATATGTGAATCAATATATAATTTATTTGGAATATTAATTTTCCTTATAAGCAGAGAGCTTCAAAGTTAAAAAAATTCAACATTTTCAATTTTTTCATCAAATTTTGGAATTTTTCACCAAGAAATGATGCAAGTATCTACAAAATTTGACCACTATCATAAAGTAGAATATGTCACAAAAAAACCATCTCGGAATCAGAATGAAAGGTAAAAGCATCCCAGAGTTATTAATGCTTAAAGTGAAAGTGGTCAGAGGTGCAAAAAACGCTCTGGTCCTACAGTGGAAATTGGCCTGGTCCTTAAGGGGTTAAAGAACCACAGTACCACATAATACAGTGGTCCCTCAAGTTACAATATTAATTGGTTCCAGGATAACCATTGTATGTTGAAACCATTGTATGTGGACAACCTAACGCTATGGAAAACTGGTCTTTGGTTCTGAAACCCCAAAATGTCATGCAAAAATAGGAAAAAGTGAGGATTAAAGAATAATAAGTAGATAACTACCGTATTTATCGGGGTATACCACACACTGGCCTATAACACACACCCTCATTTTACCAAGGATATAAAAATAGTTTTTTACCCAAATATCCTTGGTAAAATGAGGGTGCGTGTGTGTGCATGTGTATACCCCGATACACCCCCAGGAAAGGCAGAGGGGGAGAGGCCGTCGCTGCCCGTTTCTCTCCCCCTGCCTTTCCTGGGGTCTAGAGCCCTGCTGCCGCCGCTTCTCTCCCGCTGGCTATCGGCGCTGCTGCCCGTTCTCTCCCCCGACTATCGGTGCTGACTATCTTCCCCTGACCCCGGTTGTATAATTACCTGTTGCCGGGGTCGGGTCCGTGCTGCTTCAGGCCTCCGGTGTGCGTCCCCTGCATCGTTGCTATGCGCTGCACGGCACGGCGCACTGACGTCATGCGTCCTGCCGTGCAGTGCATAGCAACGACGCAGGGGATGCACACCGGAGGCCTGAAGCAGTGCGGACCCAACCCCGGCAACAGGTAATTATACAACCGTGGATGGGGGAGGCAGTGGGGCAGCGGCGCCGGCAATGGGTGCCGCTGCCCCTTCTCTCCCCCTGGCTATCGGCACCGGTGCCCCAGGGGGAGAGAACGGGCAGCAGCACCGATAGCCAGGGGGAGAGAAGGGCTGGCAGAAGGGCTCTAGACCCCAGGACAGGCAGGGGCAGAGAAGCCGGCAGCGTTGGCGGTCTCTGCACCTGCAAAGCCGCTGCAGTTCATTGATTTAAAGCGCCTGCTTTAAATCATTGAACTGCAGCGGCTTATTGGCGTATAACACACAGACTTTAGGCTAAAAATTTTAGCCTAAAAAGTGCGTGTTATACGCTGATAAATACGGTAATACTGGTCAAGTAAGTCCTTACATATACAAGAAAGCTGCTAGAAGCTGTAAATCACTGTCTATGTAGAGGACAGAAAGTTTTTCTCGGTCCTGTATACACCCTGTTCCAAATTATTATGCAAATTATATATTTTTTCATTTACCTAAATAATTGATGTAAATAACAGAGTACAACTCAAATTTTATTGAACAAACCTCCTAATGATAACAGTTTTTTTTAAACATATAAAACTTATAATGCACTTTTCTAAATTATTACACACAGTAATTTTAAACAATTAACTTTTTAAACATTTTAAAAGGTCACATTACATTTTAACATAGGACCCCTTATTTGATAGCACCTTCACAACTCTTGCGTGTATTGAACTTGTGAGTTTTTGAACAGTTTCTGCTTGAATTTGTTTGAAAGATGTCAAAATAGCCTCCCAGAGCTGCTGTTTGGATGTAAACTGCCTCCCACCCTCATAGATCTTTTGTTTCAGGATGCTTCAAAGGTTCTCAATAGGATTGAAATCAGGGGAGGATGGAGGCCACACCATGACTTTCTCTACTTTTATCCCCATAGCAGCCATTGATGCAGAGGTATTCTTTGCAGCATGAGATGGTGCATTGTCATGCATAAAGACGATTTTATTACGGAAAGCATAGTTCTTCCTTCTGTACTAGGGAAGAAAGTGGTCAGTCAGAAACTCCACATAGTTTGCAGAGGTCATTTTTACACCTTGGGGACCCTAAAGGGGCCGACCAACTCTCTTTCCATGATTCAGGCCCAAAACATTACTCCACCACCGCCTTGCTGATGTTGCAGCCTTGTTGGAACAGGGTGGCCGTCCACCAACCATTCACTACTCCATCTATCTGGACAATCCAGGGTTCCAGGGCACCCATCAGTTAACAGGACTGTTTGAAAATCAGTCTTCATGTATTTTTCTGCCCAAGGTAGCCATTTCTGCTTGTGAGCATTGGTTAGTGGTGGCCGAATAGATGTGTATGCACAGTTGCAAGACTCTGGAGGAATCTATGGTATTTTGGCAGCTGCTCTCTTGATCAGATGAAGGGATCTGGCAGAAATCTTCCTCAATGTGCCTTTATCTGCAAGAACCCGTCTGTGCTCTGAATCAGCCACAAATCTCTTAATAGTGCGATGATCACGCTTAAGTTTTCGTGAAATATCTAATGTTTTCATACCTCGTCCAACTCATTGAACTATTTCACTCTTTTCGGCAGCAGAAAGATCCTTTTTTTCCCACCATATTGCTTGAAAATGGTGTCTGCTTAATAATGTGGAACACCCACCTTTAATAGTTTTTCCTTAAATTGGGATCACCTGGCAATTTAATTATCACAGGTGTCCGAGATTGTTTTCAGTGATCAAAAGAGCCCTGAGACACAATGCCATCCATGAGTTAAACTGAAAAACAAAATATTTAATCTTTGTGACACTTAAATCGAATTTCCACAATAATTTGGAAAAGGGTGTAGTACACATGGTGTCCCAAAAAAGTTAAATGGAGTAGCACCCACCTGGTGTCCAAAGAAGCAGCTAACCCTGGCACAGGTAAAGATTAGTACAGAACATGTAATACCTCCCTGTACTGTACTGAGGCGCTACCAGTCAGTGCATGCACTTGAGTAATACAGGTGTTTTACTTGTAAAATGCCCATTCTGATTGATAATTTCCTCCAGCCAATGGTACGTTGCACTGATCTGAACAGTCCGTAGCATTGTATGTTGAGTATGGTTACAATTTACAATGATCCAGAAAAGATCATTGTATGTGGAAAACACTATATGTTAAAGGGACCACTGTACTTAAATAACACAAATAGTGGGTGTTCAAATAACAGTGCATTAAAGGGGTATTCCAGGATTTTTTGTTTTACTATGCTACAAGGGCTGTAAAGTTAGTGTAGTTCATAATATAGTGTCTGTACCTTTTGTGTGATGGTTTTCTCACAATTCTTCTGTGATTTTCACTCCAATATGGTGGGAGAGAGATCAATCTGCAAATAATGCAACAGCTATAGGCACCCTGATTGAAAACCACAGGTGTTTAGAATGGATGCAGCTCATTTATGTTTCAATGGGTGGGGTGGCTGATGTGTGTGAGGGAGGAAAATGGAATTGGGGGATTTGAATTAAAAAAAAGAAAAGTCAAAAGTCAAACAGGAAATACCAGATAACAAAAAGCTAGCCACGGTGTTATGGTAATCTCACAACATAGCCATTTAGCCCCAAGACAAGCGCAGATCCTTCCTAAGCATGTCTATAACTGTCTGCCAGGTACATACTAAAATCACCTTATGGTGGATAACCCCTTTAATGCATTTAAACACTGATGGAAAATTGCCAAATAACACTGCCATTAAGTGCCAAATTAACAGCACAGTTAGTAACTTAGGTAACAGTGACATGCAATACCCAACTAACAGTGCCTTATGGTACATAAATAACTATGACATGTAGGGGGACACTACCAAGCACCAAGAGGGCATAAAATAGGCTTAAAGGCTTGAATTAAATTATTGTTAAGCAGCCAAATAAAAGGACACCGAAGACCCTAAAATGTTGATATAGAAACAACATGTAGATAGACGCTGCTGAGCCTATATTAAATTATACTGTCAAATTATACAATTTTTTTTCCCAATGTACTACTTTTCTTTTGTTTTTTTTGTTTTTTTTAGGATTTGGCTCACTCCCATGTATTGTGGATGTTTACTCAACTGATATGAAGTCAACATCTTGTATTAACCTCTCAGTTGCGGAAAATGTGGCACCACGAGCACGTCCCCGTGTCCTACTCAAGGCCCCCACGCTGGCAGAAATGGAAGAGATGAATTTGTCTGAGGTAATAGGATGTGATTTTTGAACTGGAAAAAGCGAGTCTAAACATGCAATTACTTATACGGGAAACTGGGGTTACCTGTGCAGTGGGCTGAAATTTGATGCCCACCCTTAACTGTTAACGTTTTACTGTTGTATGTGCGTGTATATATATATATATATATATATATATATATATATATATATAATATTAGCTAAAACAGGTAAATTTTTTAGCGCAGCAGAATCCTGTTGAATTTAACAGGACCCTGCTGCAGCGGAAATTCCAGTGTGAACATAGCCTTATTGATTTTAATGTGATTTAAGTGAGTCTGTTCACACAGCAGAATTTCTGCCCCAGATCTGAATTCTGCTTGAAGAATGGGCATGTCTTGCGCAATCCGCAAGTAAAATCCCATGAAGTCAATGTATTTCATCGACTATTCTGCTTAAAGGGATATTCTGGGATTTTTTTTTTATTTGACTATGCTACAGGGGCTGTAAAGTTAGTGTAGTTCATAATATAGTGTCTGTACCTGTGTGTGACGGTTTTCTCACAATTCTTATGTGATTTTAACCCCAATATTTATTTTTAACAGCATACAAAATGACTGCTGTCTCGGATTTTTCCCAGCTTGCAATGCGGTCGAGACCTGACTCACTAGTCAGCTGATGACAGGGAGCCTGTCTGCTTCAATGGGTGGAGGGATCAATCTGCAACTAATGCAACAGCTGTAGGCACTCTGATTGAAAACCACAGGTCTGCAGCTCATTTAGTTTCAATGGGTGGGGTAGCTGATGTGTGGGAAGGAGGAAAATGGTATCATGGGATTTGTAGGCAAACAAGAAAACTGAAAACAGGAAATACAAGTTCAGAGAAAGCTAGCCACAGTGTTCTGGTAATCTCACAGCATAGCCATTTGGCCCAAGACAAGTGCAGATCCTTTCTAAGCATGTCCATTACTGTCTGCCAGGTACGTACTAAAATCACCTTATGCTGGATAACCACTTTAACTGCTGCTTCATTTTAGCATGAAGCAGAAAGAGGGTGTATGCTCTAAGGGGTTTTTACACAGCGGAATTTCCTAGTGGAATCCAGCTTAACTTCAGCCAGTAAAATTCTGTATAATTTAGAGACTGTACAAGCAACATTTCAATAAAGACCTATAGAGAACATGCACCATAGTAAATACAAAGCAAAAATGTAAATTTGCTTTTCAAAAAGGTGCTTGTAGCCTTTAAAGATACTCTGTCACTAAGTGTATGCTGCCCTATTTAAGAGCAGCATAACCTAATGACAGAGATGCTGAACAGAACGCCATTCTTCTGACATCATCATGAATACTGAGGACACTAGGCACAGTACACTGGTCCTCTCTATTATGTTCAATTGCATGTTAGTCCTTGATATTCATTAGTGCCAGGTTACTCTGCCCACCAGCCACTGACTGCCAGCTGTCTGCTATACTGTGTCAAACGGTGGCCAGAGGGAGTGGCATGGCACGGCGCCTAGTCTTCTGGATATTAGAATTGCTGCACAGAAAGATGTAAGTAACAGTGTTCTGTTAAGTTTCTGTTACAAGGTACACTAGAGACTGTACAGTTATCTGATGTAATATGAGGAAGAGCTACCCCCCTGCCTTACAGTAATCCAGTGGTGTTGGGCATGTGTCTGTTAATAAAACTTGGTGTTTCCAACACCAAAAAATTGTGAATGAAGATATGGACTATATTACAGACTAAGTGACGTATGTACATAGTAATTCTTCTATAATGTAAAAACATAACATAACATAGAAAGGTAAATAGTAAAGTTAGCTGTAGTGACCAGTGTTGGGCAGCTTTTGCAAAGGCAAATAAAATCATGGGGTGCATCAATAGGGGCATAGATGCCCACGACAAGGAAATCATTCTACCACTATACAAATCACTAGTCAGACCACACATGGAATACTATGTACAGTACTGGGCACCAGTGTACAAGAAAGATGTAGTGGAGCGGGAGAGGGTTCAAAGACGAGCAACCAGGGTAATACAGGGATTGGGAGGACTACAGTACCCAGAAAGATTAGCAGAATTGGGGTTATTTAGTTTAGAAAAAAGAAGGCTTAGGGGCGACCTAATTAACTATGTATAAATATATCAGGGGACCGTACAGTGATCTCTCCCATGATTTATTTATACCCAGGACTGTATCTATAACAAGGGGCATCGTCTATGTCTAGAGGAAAGAAGGTTTCTACATAGCATAGACAGGAGTTCTTTAGTGTAAGAGCAGTGAGACTGTGGAATTCTCTGCCAGAGGAGGTAGTCATGGTCAACTCTGTAAAAGAATTTAAAAGGAGTCTGGATGCATTTTTGGAGAATAATTATGGATTCTAGATCTATGGACAGAAGGTTGATATTTGGAGTCGGGAATTAATTTTTAGCTCTAGTATGAGTTTTTTTTTTTCCTTCCTCTGGATCAACTCAGTAGGGAATCATTAGGGATATAGGTTGAACTTCATGGACTCTGGTCTTTTTTCGACCTTATGAACTATGTTACTATGTTCAATAAACTCCATAAACTTTGACACCGGGTGGTAGCAGTGGGTAGACGATTTAGAAAAGTACTGTATATAATTATAGCTACACACAAATGTCATTCAAGAGCAGGGTATTTAGTGCATAATGTGAATACAATATTAAGTTATCTCTGTCTTATTGCAGGAAGATGAGTCTCCCAATTCTGAGCTGCGGCGGGTGACAAGTGCTCCATTACCACTAAAACGTGACCGCTCGTTCTCGGAGCAGGACCTGGCACAGCTACAAACTGAGATGGGGCACAGGCCACAGAGGGAAATGACTCAGGAACAACAAGGACCAGAGTCCCGGGCTCGATCAGGCAGCATGAACATCCCACACAGACCATTGTATCGGAATCTGAGTAAGCAATTACTGCCTGCTCTCTATTTTGCTTATTACATGTTTTATACTTGTTGTAAGAATGTTGTATTTCCTTTACAGGGAGTTATTCAGACTATGCTAGCTCTGGATTCCCTTCACCCAGCCGTACCTCCCTCAGCTCTGTGCAGGAGAGGGCAGAACCAGAGTCAGCCTTAGACAGCAGTTCCAGGCATCGTTGGCTGGTAAGCATCATCTAGAGCTGCACTTTATGATGTCAAAAAAGGTATTGGTTCTTAAGCCGGACCTGTCCTTTCAAAGAGATCTGGTTTTCCTTTTTTATACCAATTTTGGATAGCAATATTACAAGAAAGTGACAGAGCTGTGTTAGGGAATTCAATGGATTCCTTCATAATATGTTGTTTTATTCCAAATCAGTAGTTATAAGTGACTAGGCCTAGGAGAAGAATGAATGACACAGATACCAGCTGTATACAGACTCTTCTGAGTTTACTTGTAGAGACCAAGATTCTTATAGCACACAAGAGAGAGGATGGCACACTGCAAAATTATACTCAGTTACAATCATATGTCTCTTCTCATAAGCAGGAAAGAAGGCTTCAAACTAAATGGCCTTAAAGCCTTCCTGTAAGCTCAGTAATTGTAACCCTGAATATAAGTTTCCTGGTTAATGAAGTTCATGATCAGTTCATAATGAAAGAGTACAAACAAGATGGCGGACTATAGACAACATGGCTGATGATATACAAGATGGAGAATAAAATATAAAAGGAGTATATGAAAACGTATATAAAAACGTATAACAAGCTGACTTCCCTCACAATCCCCCATTAAAAATTTAGAAAACTTGATAGATCCCAGGTACATCAGGATTTCTAAACCACCCCTGCTGGACTTTCCCTAATTATCACTTCTTTTCTTCTGCCAGGTTCCCCAATTTCCATGTCTTCTGTTTTCTCATTTTTGATTATTTCAGTCTCTGTGATGAGGGAATCCATTTTTTATTCCATTGGAGTCATATTTTGGTCATCTCTGCATATATGAGCAGCATAGGTTAAATAACTTGAAAGCTGAGTATATGCATAGCAGTATCAAAAATATTTGTAACATAACATGCATAATGCCTGAAAACCACCCTCCCAGTTCACAGGATTTGGTCCCTGTCTCAGTCTTTGTCCTGGAGTGTCCTACGGGGTTTCACATTTCCATCAGTGCCTATGTAATGACAGCAGGCTGGTATTA